>NW_020622492.1:2720414-3032413 GCF_003573695.1 Papaver somniferum
TATTAAAACACTTTTATTTTAATATTTTAAAAATATTGATGAATTGAGGATACATGCTCATTCCAACAAAAATCGAGAATTCTCAGTCAAGATGAAACTCTTCTGAAAATTCACTATGTTGCTCGAACGCACATCAGGAAAATACCAAAACTCACAGTATGGAAACACGGACACCACGGCGTGCATGCCTTCATGAACGACCAGATTCATTCTTAGGGATTGCACAAAGCCGGTACCACATGTTTTCATAATTCTGACCTAATTTGCTCAATTGCTCATACTGGGCCCGAACTCTCTCCAACCAACTGGAGAATCCTTCAAATGACCAACAACTGGTCCCGTGACCACCAAGAGCCGGTCCCATGCTCTCTTGGTCGGTCCTCATATCTCATACCTAGGTTTTGTCACCTAATGCTGAATCCAGCAATATTTCAATAAATTATGAAACCTACATTTAATCATCGTTCTTTCACCAACTCTCAAACTGAGAACCTTGGTGCGTGCTTACTCGAGCACTAGGAATCAGATGGACGCTCATCATCCCATGTGGTCGTTCCCTCTTCACTCATGACCAATTTTCAGCAATTCACCAATTGTTGAAGGATTGATAAAATTAAGGTTTCGAATAAACGCTCCACGAATCACCATTCTGAGAAAGTTCAAACACAAAATAATGTTGATTCAGCAATCAACATCCAAATTAATAATATTCGGTAATTCACCAATATTTTTGATTAATATTTTATTGGGTCACGACACCAGTAAATAATTCGTCGAATTGAGCAATACTTGCTCAGTTGCTCGAATATTGATCCAACCATCAATGTTCAGTAATTCATCAGTGGTTTGTCGAATTGAGCAACACTTGCTCAATTGCACGTCAAATTATCAATTTTCAGTATTTTTTTGAATTGAGCAACACTTGCTCAGTTGCACGCCAAAATTATCAAATTCGCCGAATTGAGCAATACTTGCTCAATTGATCGACAAACTCTCAATATTCAGCAATTCGTCGAGTTGAGCAATACTTGCTCAGTCGCTCTAGTCAGTAATTCATTGACATATCAGAGAACTACATGTTCAATCCATGAATCACTGAGCATTCACCACTTATGCTCGATTCAACAAAACTAGACTCACAGTCTAAATCAGTCAACAATTAACTAACTAATACACGTCTGCCTTGCAGACTCCACGATTCGTGAAATATCAATCCCGTTACAAATGGGGAGATATCACTTAGGGTTTTTGTCTGGCGGTCTACGGCACGTGGATTCATCCACAATGAGAAATGTGCGTAAGTCGTGTAAACGGTTGAAGGAGTTAGCAAAGTAGTGGGTGCACGATCAGTCAAGTATCCGCACGACATAGAACTGACTTTACCACGATCTCCCACTTTTCCACTCTTTCACTCAAGAAACCGTCACGCTTACAGGGATCAGTGGTACATCATTCTTGCAATATAAATAAGTCTAAATAGAGGACATCGGGGAATATCATCAATCATCGATTATGATCATTATCCGTCAACAACTCGATATAAACTTATGCACAGAACTCAACTTCAGCAGTTCAGCAATATTGCAGAAACCTTCAACACACCCACAATCCTTGATCATCACTGATCCCACACAACTCTCAGCTTCCTTCCTACAAATCAACCCATCTCCCTTTTTGCGACCGAATTGAATCTGGAACGGCCATTGTCTTGGTTTAGGCCGGAGTCATACAGATTGATTTCCCGAATCTAAGCACCCCCTTTGCAGCGGTGCATCTGTGTGAGGATTAACATTTTGCCCGGCTGAGGAGTCTCGACAGCACGCTCGACTCTTCACTTTCCCAAAAAAGCGGCGGCTCTTTTTTCTCCATCTACAGATTGACGACCATAGTGGGAGATTAATCTCTCGGTTGCAATCTCACATTTTCGCAAAATGGTTGATCTTAGGTCAGGTTCAGTTACAAATATTAGCGCGAACTGATAGACACATTTATGTGTCTATTTTGATCTCAATTGTATATATTGTTAGTGCTCGATTCTGTACTTATTTGGTTATTTTATGTCTTTGTAGGTGTTTTTGGAGAAATAAGATTTTGCGGGAATATTGGCTCGAAAAGTGGTATTTGCGCTCGTGGGAGAAAATTACTATTCGGATCCTCAGTGTGGATAAGAGGCACTTCAATTACTAAGTGGTGACCCCAGGGCAACTACTATTGGCAAACCGGAACTGGATAGGGGGAGGTCATCTTCCAAAATTCAAATTCGGTAAAAAGGCGGGAAAATTTGTTGCAGTGAAGAACATATTAGGGCTCTTGATTTGGAGGAGTTTGAGATCGATTAAACCTCTGATTTTCATAGGATAGACTCCTTATGGGTCTAGGAATCTGATATGGGTGTTGAAATCGATTAGACTGGGCTCAATCGACGAATTTTTATCACAACAGAAATATATGGAAAGTCACGTGTGTGACCTGTTTTAGGGAATTTTAGAGAGATTAAAGTGCTATGAACCTTACCAAAGATTTATATCTATCTAAGGAAGAGTTTAGAATAAAAAGGAAAGCTTAGAAACGCGTAGAAATTCTAAAACAAGAAATTGCCGCAACTTTGCCGTGAAGAGAGGGGAAGAGATTTTGGAAGATTTGGGAGAGACTTAATCGGTATTTGTGATATAAATAGATTGTTTGGGTCATATAGAAGGGTTGTCTGGAGTTTGGGGACCTGAGGAGGGCCAGAGAAGAAGAAATCAGAGTTGTATCAAACTCTGTTTCTGCTGCTGCTGCACAGCTCAAGAACACGAAGAACATTGACGCACGAAAAACAGCTGCAGAACAGTATCGTTGTTCAACAGCAGAAGAGCAGTAACGTTTATATACAACAGTTAATCATTGTTCCTCTTTGTACCATAGATATGTAACACTTTTACGCTGTTGCAAATCAGCTGCTTTACACCTTTCACTCTTTTAATCAACTTTTGAGCAACAAACATGTATTTTGAGCAAGTGGTTAATATGAGGAGCTAAACCCCAACACTGGGATGACGGAGAAAGCCATATTTCATGCGTGTGGTAATTATATTTAACTCTTTCATGACTTTTTGCATTAATTTAATCGTTTTATGATTTTTCTTAATTAGTTGTGAAGTCGTATGATGATGTATGCTTGGTCTAAGTTCTTTTGATGCATCATGCTAGTGATTTACAGTTCATCTTTTTAAAATCTACCCTGGAAAATAATTAGAGTCAATAAACAAGAGCTATCCTCTACTGTACAGAGAAAGGGAAAGGCACCATCTGTCCATCGTCATCAACCTCCCTATTCCTCTACTGTACAGAGGATTTCTTTCCCGAAGAGCTATACTTCTCCAACATTCACACTTTATAATGGAACGGGGAACTCCCGAGAGCATGTTTCTCGATTCCTAGAGGCATTAGGAGAACATGAACACAATGATGTCGTCCGACTGAAGGAGTTCCTAAAGTCTCTGACCGGCCGAGCATATACTTGGTACAACAACATCGAGCTAAGGAGCATCGCTAATTGGGGAGAAATGGTTAATGCCTTCTACATGAAATACTTTTTTTTCAGAGCAAATTACTCTTTCTGACTTAGGGAGAATGGCTTAGAAAAACGCCGAACATCTAAACGAATATGTTAAGAGGTTCAGAATTCAAGCCTTGGATTGTCATGATCATAATGTTACTGAACAACAATTGGTGGACTTGTGCATCAATGGGATGATCCCTGTCTACAGAGCCTTGCTGGAAAATCTCTGGTTCCAAACTTTCTCAGAATTCCATGAAGCGGCTAAGCGATCAGCAACTACTGCTCCAGCCTTATTGGGAAGAACAAAAACTGTCAAAACCGAGGAGCCGCGAGACGCTCGAAGCAACATCAGACGCCTAGTCAATAAACGATACAATATTCAACCTTCCATGGATGTTTCTGAAGGAGGCAGAAGGAAAGCTGGGGCGCAACAACATAAAAATGCTCCTCCAACGTCCCATCTTACAAAAGTACAAGAAAGGACAACCAGGATAGCAATGCACAACTACCGGCTCAGCCTCAACTGAAAGACCAAGAAGATCCAAATTTCTCTTTCCCCATCGAAGAGGTGATCGAGTTATTGGAAGTCTGGATTCAAGACGGTGAGATCAAACTACCTCTCGTCAGAAGAGAGCCAACAAAAGAAGAAGTGGAAAATCCGCGTTACTACCGTTTCTACAGATATTCAGTCATCCAACAAGTGATTGCAGAACTTTGAAGTGCATATTCATAGAAAAGGATGATTCAGGAGAACTGGGGATTGAAGGAGTACACAGAAATCCTCTCCCAATCATAGCATTTACACTCTCCGAGCAGCCGGTCAAGGAAGCAGTTCAATCCTTAATTAAGCATGTATGTGAGTTGTTGTACTTGTCAAAGGCCCAAAGAAATGATATGTTTTCTGCATTGAACCACATTGTGTCAGGGAAACAATTAACAATTCAGGAGGCACTCCCCGAACCTCCATCAACAGACAAGGAGATGTACGACTTGAGACTTCTCACCGCAGTTCATCTCAAAGGAAATGAATTCAAGCGAGCGTTGGTTGATGTTGGCACTGCTGTTAATATCATTCCTATGAAGACTATCATAGCCACAGGCATCAATCGACAAGAAGCCACTTATGCTCCCGTCTCAGTCAGAGACCATGAAGGAGTCTCCAGAGACACTTATGGTTACATCATCCTCAAGATGAAAACTGGCTCGACTTGGGAAGAAACCAAATTTCAGATAATTAGGGAGGAACCAGGATATGATATGATCTTTGGACGAACATGGATTCATGGTGAAAAGGTAACTCCAACATCTCAGGGGAAAGCTCCGATTCAGAAGAAATAGAGGACACTCTACCATTCGAGCATCTAGAAAATGTCCAAGCCTCGATGGAGCTCAGACAAAAACCTGAGGAGAGCGCACACGATTTCTTCAAGAGGTTCCGCACTCAGGCAAGTTTTATTCCTCCTCATGTGCTTGTATTATGAACTTCCAAACATGCTACCCTGGTCCGGGGACTCAATTATGCTCATAACTTGGTTGTCACCAAACGCTATGAATGGCTGACTTCGCCTCAACAATATTACACCAAGTGGTTAGATGCAGAGCCTCTAAGAATCCAGAATCTCACAAACACGATCATTGCTAGAATAATGACCGAGTTTGACAACCAATATTCTGGGTACTCTCCCTTGCATGAGTGTCCACACGTGCCGCAGAGAGCTTCTCAGACCTGGGATCCTAAGGTACGAGGAATACTTAACCAGCAGAAGATATTCAAGGCACGAGCAACCCAACCCAACAAATTTCATGAAGGAGATTTAGTTCTCAAAGCAGTCAAACTCAAAGAGCGTTCAAGTAGGAAGCCTAATTGGGAAGGGACTTTCATGATCACCAAATACGTGATCGACGGGTACTACAAGTTGATCGACGTAGATGAAAAATCCATTGTACCAGTAATTCGTGAGAAATGGCTCAAAGATTTTGAATCCTAAGACATGGACATTTGAGGTATTGGAGTTCAAGACGTGAACGTCCAAAACATCTGGATTTGGCATTTAGGATTTTCTTTCATTGTATTTTCAATCCCTATAAAACGTTTTCAATACTTGCATTCGGTATTTGAATTCAGCAATTTATCAAAGTTCTTTTACTTAAAAAAAATCCCTATCAAGTACAAAATAAAATCCTCAATCATTTACCTATCCAAAACCAATCAAAAACCAAAACCAAAATCTAGAAGCTTCACATCGCTCAGAAGTTCAAAGTTCAAGAGACTATGGAAAGAAAACTAAAGAAAGTCGGCGAAATAGAATTTCTGCTTTTATGCATCCTCGAAGACTTGCAAAATTGCTCTCTCCGACTCCAGCTTCCTGGTCAACTCAGTAACTTCAGCCATCTTCTTCATCATGGCTTCGAAAAGTGTGTTTCCTTCTACTGCTTCCTTGATGGATCAACCTTTTGACGAAGCCACTTCAGATTAAATCCGAATTCTTCATCATTCTTCAAGTTGTACTCCCAATCAAAGAGTACGTCTCGAGTAACAGTACTTCTGTCCCTGCATATCCATTGGGAACGCTAGATCCACCAACAAACCTGTGATATGGGAGTAACTTACCAAATGGAGGAGCGAAAGCAATCCTTTCAGTGGGGTATTCGTGTAATACCATCCTATTCCCAGTTACCGAAGCAGTGTCAACAATCATAGGGAAAACTTCAGTCGGGGTAATTCTTCCATTCTTGGTTCGGGTTCCACTATTCCCGGCGCAGTTGGAGTTTCAGTCACCTCCATAGCATCAACAACTAGATTTTCATGACCTTGAGGTTCAGGGACGGAGTTCTCATCACCAACGGCTCCAGGGTTTCCCAAACCATCACTATTGGATCCATTATTTCCAACTTCGACATTTGGCACCTAATAAGAAGATTACATGGAATTAGAATGATTCAAGCATGGAAGCCCAACACAACCATAAAATTCAGAATTTAAGTGAACTAACATCATCTAAGTTCCTTATTATGCACCCAAGACATGCGCAAATAGTGTAGAATTCATGAAATACGTTTTCAAACAAGCTCAGCTGAAGAGATTTTACACTGCCCTGTATTCAACGGATAACTGGGAGCAATTGGAAAGGAATTTAAGGTTGGGACATATACCATTATCTTCGTATGGATGTTATCTATAACATATCAAAATTTTCGTAGCAATCGGATGAACGAGCTAAGATATGTGGCTAAAACATCGACACGCAATCTGAAAAAGTTCTGAAGGTCTCCTGGAAGTTCACTATTTCTCCTTTTTCAGACCCTAAACATGCTCAAAGTTAAAAAATCTTCTCTGAAAAAGCTTGGAAATTTCTCGGGCTTGAAAATACATATGCAAACCGCGAAAATACGACTTCGGACGAGGATTCTACAACGCTTCTAGTAAAATCTGAAGTCTGAAATTTTCTGGTGACGTATTTCAGCAAAATTACTCGTATACTCACATGGGTTCTCATTCATTCATTCACAAATCATCAAGTTCATACTTATATAAAGATATTACAGGAGATATACTTACTAGGGGAGTCCCTAAATCATATGAAGGCTTAGCAACGCCGAAATCTCCATCGGCAATACCGCTGTCTCCATTCGGTTTGGGATTTCGGGAATTCTCCATATTCTCATATCCCTGAAAAGAGCACGCTTCATCAACGTGCTTCTTATCTATAATGATTTCTTCCTGGATTCATCAACAATAAGTATTATTATTTCATTCAAGGAGATGCCATGATCACCTGCACGAAAAGGATAGTTACATCAACTTCCTCATCAGTGCTGGATTCATGAATTTTTTGCCCGGAACAAGTTGAAGACCGTCAATATATGGAGCAAAAGTCTGCAAATAAATAAAAAACCTTGGTCTCGTGATCCTAATTGCACGGTCAAAGTCATGACACAAGGAGCCCTAACAACTCACCAAAGAAACGGTTGGGGACTGCACGTCATTTTCTAACCTTCTGTAGTCCTTACTTCTGGGTTCTCCGATCCCGTAGACTTTCTTCCTCCGTTGAGTATACATTGATCTAGGATTTCGCTATACGATCATCCTGGGGTAAAGCTAATGAAATAACCAAAAGTACAACTCAGTATGAAGGATCTCTCAGTATCACTCAGAAGTCCCAGGGGTACCATTTCTTAAAGTTTCATCCATAGAGATGTCATCTCTGGAAACACCATCTTTGGAGGTATCATCCTGGGAATCAGTCATTCTTGCAAAGTAGCTATTTCAGCACATCGTTCATACAAAGCGCAGGATTCGACAAAACAATGAATCATGGAATAAAGATGCTCACAAACACGCAACAACAAATGGTAATCCTCAACTCTTACCTATTTACTGTTTCACGAACTTAGTGATAATAACGTAAAAACCTCAAAAAACTTGCTCGCTTCTTCAAACTTGCCAAGACGAGCAAATTTCATTATTTAAAGTCAACACCTGACTTTTCATGAAACTATGAATAATTCACATAACCTTTCATGTGAACATTCGCTGATTTTCTACATGTGTGCATATACTATAAATCGCCAAACTCATACATACATTATGTAATCACGTATACAATTGTTTGCTTTCAGCAATTGCTCAAAAATCATAAATTGATTTTCATAAAACCGTGAACAACCTACGTAAATTTTTACTGAGTGAACATCCACTGGTTTTTCGAAAATTGGACAGACGTCCATTCTACAATTGAGAAAACTCACATACATATATTATTTTACCGTGAATAATTGTCTACTTTCAATAGTTGTTCAAAATCAAAACATTTATTTTACAAAAATATATAACGTGAAACTCATGTAACTTTGAAAATATGTATTTTCTTGGTCCCTCTCGTGAGCATCCGTCTTTGAAACGAGAGTATATTTTCAAAAAACAAAAATTTTCATGAAAGATCATAGACAAAATTTTGTTACTAACAGACGCACGTCTATTCAAAAAAAAAAAAAAAACTTTTCTCTCGTACGAGCATCCACCTTTGAAATGAGGGTTTATACACTTTGTGAAATCTCACATATTTAAAAAATAAAATTTTGGTTTTCATGAAATCTCATAGACAAAATTTTATGTCATTAGACTCACGTCTATTTTGTTTGTTTCTTAAACTAACGAACGAACGTCTGTTCCTCAAACAAGGATTTCCTTTTTTGGGCCGAGCCCGTAAACGCTGAACTGACCAAAACTGGACTTTCAACCGACCAAATCAGCAGTGACTCATCTCTCCATGCTCACGGGATGACACTCTATCTTACAATCAGGGTTCTCATCTGTGCATTTGCTCGTACATGACATCATTGGGGTAAATCGAGGATTCTGAAACTACCTTTGTAGACTGAGTTCAACCACTGATCTCGTCGATTGAAAATCACCATTTAATGCTTACTGCGGAACATGACTGTTCCTCACTAAGCAGAGGACTAATGTAGGTGGTGGATTTTCAACAAAGGTCAAAACCGTAAAATCATGATACTGCATGTTTCTGACGCGGCTTCTGGGATCCATGTGACGATTCGTGTTTTACGAAGTATGATGCAAATGTCGCTCAAAAGGCTTCTCCGGAGCGTTCGACACCGGGCATTTCATCATAGCCTCTATGTAGAATAACGTAATTGGGCGATTCTCCGTAATATTGAGAGCTTAACGCCTTCAGGATGCCGGTGACATTCACTGTTCCCTGACTACATAAAGGAATTTGCCTCTACATAGAAGAACAATTGGGAGGTTCTCCGTAAGATTGAGAGCAATAACGTCTTCAGGACGGTGATACTCACTGTTCCTGACTATGTCGAGAGAGCCGTGTATAGACTCAGGCGGTCCTCCATACATGAAATGTTGAGAGGGCAAAATATCTTTGGGACATTAGCAAAACTCTCTGATTTATTGACTATACGCAAGAGATTAAATTCTAGGTCATATTCACCATTGAATTCCTAGAAGATAATCCATCTTATCTCATTACTCCTATTTCATGATCGAAATGGTAATAGATAAATGTATTACTCTGATTTCATGATCGAATCCACGGATAATCTCATGAAATGGTAATAGATGTTACTCCGGTTTTATGGTCGAATCCACGGCTGATCTCATGAAATAGTAATATCACCACTTATTTTATTACTCCGATTTCATGATTGAATCCACGGCTGATCTCATGAAATGATAATAGATATTACTCCGATTTCATGGTCGAATCACCACCGTCCCATGGAATGGTAATATCACCGCTCATTTCATTACTCCGATTTTATGGTCAAATCTGCGATTCCATGAGATTTCCTCCGGCTTATCACCGGCAGTCTGTTCAGGGTTCCAAACTCACTGGTGGCAACTAAACACGAGGGTTGCGCTCGTTGCGGGACTTAACCCAACACCTTACGGCACGAGCTGACGACAGCCATGCACCACCTGTATCCGCGTTCCCGAAGGCACCCCTCTCTTTCAAGAGGATTCGCGATTCAATGGACAGCGGGGATGGAATAGCCGTTGGGTGGTTAGGACATCCTATCTTTAGAGATAAAGAAGGCCATGATATTTTTGTATGTCGCATGCCTACTCTTTTGAGACATTTCCAGTAGTTTTGGTAGACGGAGACGGAATTATGAGAGTCGGGCCCTTGAAGTAGAAGGTCAAGTTGGGGAGGTGATCCAGATTTCGCGTTTCGTTTTATACCGAATCCAACCCTGCGTGCCTTTACTCGTAAGACAGAGAACACTAAATAGAATCAAATCACACCATCTCTATAATAGGTAAATGCCTCTTTTTCTCCGGAAGTTGTCGGAATTATGCGTCGGAAAAATATATGCTGAAATAATAAATAATGGCCAATGTGAAAAAAAAATGAATCATAAATAGAGTTCAGGTTCGAATTCCATAGAAAATATGGGTGGGATTGTCTATAATGCTAGAGAACTGAAACGCTCCCTCATGGTTTTTATCATAAGGAAAGGTGTGCGGGACCGGGCAACCTATCCGGCCGGCTATGCTTAAGCCGTGGCCGGTCCCACACCTCACAATCCTTAGATTTTTATAATTATTATTCCCTAATCTCACGAAACTCCTCTGTTTCAACAAAAACTCGTGGATTCTCCATAGCTTCAAGGATTCATGAAAAATAATAAAATAGGGAAAGGTGTGCGGGACCGGGCAACCTAGCCAGCCGGCCATGCCCTAGCCATGGTCGGTCGCACACCTTGAAATCCCTAATCTTGCATAATTATTATTTTCCTCAAATTCATGAAACTCCTGGGTTTGACCAAAATTCATGATTTCTCCATATTTTCTCAAATATTGCTCAAATCACGAAAAACCAAAAGCCAACATAGTCACATGCCTGGCAAGCCTCTCACGGAAATTTTAAATATTAAAACACTTTTATTTTAATATTTTCAAAATATTGATGAATTGAGCATACATGCTCATTCCAACAAAAATCGAGAATTCTCAGTTAAGATGAAACTCTTCTGAAAATTCACTATGTTGCTCGAACGCGCATCAAGAAAATACCGAAACTCTCAGTATGGAAACACGGACACCACGGCATGCATGCCTCCATGACCGACCAGAGTCATTCCTAGGGATTTCACAAAGCCGGTCCCACGTGTTTTCATAATTCTGACCTAATTTGCTCAATTGCTCATACTGGGCCCGAACTTTCCCCAACCAACTGGAGAATCCTTGAAATGACCAACAACTGGTCCCGTGACCACCAAGAGCCGGTCCCATGCTCTCTTGGTCGGTCCTCATCTCTCATACCTAGGTTTTGTCACCTAATGTTGAATCCAGCAATATTTCAATAAATAATAAAACCTGCATTTAATCATCGTTCTTTCACCAACTCTCAAACTGAGAACCCTGGTGCGTGCTCACTCGAGCAATGGGCATCACATGGACGCTTAACATCCCATGTGGTCTGTCCCTCTTCACTCATGACCAATTTTCAGCAATTCACCAATTGTTGAAGGATTGATAAAATTAGGGTTTCGAATAAACGCTCCACGAATCACCATTCTGAGCAAGTTCAAACACAAAATAATGTTGATTCAGCAATCAACATCCAAATTAATAATATTCGGTAATTCACCAATATTTTTGATTAATATTTTATTGGGTCACGACACCAGTAAATAATTCGTCGAATTGAGCAATACTTGCTCAGTTGCTCGAATATTGATCCAACCATCAATGTTCAGTAATTCATCAGTAGTTTGTCGAATTGAGAAACACTTGCTCAATTGCACGTCAAATTATCAATATTTAGTATTTTTTTGAATTGAGCAACACTTGCTCAGTTGCACGCCAAAATTATCAAATTCGTCGAATTGAGCAATACTTGCTCAATTGCTCGACAAACTCTCAATATTCAGCAATTCGTCAAGTTGAGAAATACTTGCTCAGTCGCTCTAGTCAGTAATTCATTGACATCTCAGAGAACTCCATGTTCAATCCATGAATCACTGAGCATTCACCACTTATGCTCGATCCAAAAAAACTAGACTCACAGTCTAAATCAGTCAACAACTGACTAACTAATACACGCCTGCCTTGCGGACTCCACGATTCGTGAAATATCAATCACGTCACAAATGGGGGGATATCACTTAGGGTTTTGGTCTGGCGGATCTACGGCACGTGGATTCATCCACAACGAGAAATGTGCGTAAGTCGTGTAAACGGTTGAAGGAGTTAGCAAAGTAGTGGGTGCACGATCAGTTAAGTCTCCGCACGACATGGAACTGACTTTACCACGATCTCCCACTTTCCCACTCTTTCACTCAAGAAACCGTCACACTTACAGTGATCAGTGGTACATCATTATTGCAATATAAATAAGTCTAAATCGAGGACATCATGGAATATCATCAATCATCGATTATCATCATTATCCGTCAACAACTCGATATAAACTTATTCACAGAACTCAACTTCAGCAGTTCAGCAATATTGCAGAAACCTTCAACACACCCACAATCCTTGATCATCACTGTTATAGTTTTGAAAGTGGTAGTAAAAGTTCGTTGCTCGGACTTGTAAAGATTTAAAAATAAAAATATATACACAATATTTGTCACAATGGGCGAGAGGTACTGGGACTAGGATTCCGCCAAATTCATTTCTTAAGGTTCAAATAATAATTCTTTTATCAATAATAGCTCGAAAAATATATTAAATATATCGACTCTAATTTATTGCCAAGATTGATTCTCAAAATATTAGGTGTAAATGTTAAGCATGGGACATCAAATCATCTAAGCTAAGCATGACCCATCAAATCAAATCACACCTAATTAATTTAAATCATAATTTAAATTAAAATTAGTGCAAAAGTCATGAAAAGAATTAAATATAATTACCCAAGTGTGAAATAAGGCTTCCTCCATCGCCCCAGTGTTGGGATTTAGCTTCTCATATTAATCATAATCTCAAAATACATGTATGTTGCTCAAAAGTTGATTAAAATGATAAAAATGAGTAAAACAGTGAATGTACGACCCACAGAAGGCGTCACAAAAGGAACGATAAGAGAGAGGTGCTGCTGATATTTAGACTGCGCTGCGACCCACGGCTGTGCGTCTTATACACTGTTCATAAACGACTGTCCTTGCGAGTCCGTTCTTCGTGTTCTTGGTGTTCTTCATCAGCAGCAGCAAACAGCAGCAGGAAGCTTGCTGTTCATCTTGATTTCTTGCTCCTCGGCTCTCCTCAAGCCCCCAAACTCTCGACAACCGTTCTATGACATCCCAGAAGCATTTATATAGTCACAGCGCCTCCAAATCTCCGCCATCAATTCGAATAGTCTTCCACTAATGAGTTTTATTCTCGGAAAATATTTTCTACCAGAGTTACGTAATTATTTCCTTCTTTACCTTGTTCACGCGTCTGCATGGTGTTGACATTCTACCATCATGTTTATTACGCGTCTCTGACGAAGTAACGCACGCTGTATACACACGAAATCATTCCAAAGATAGCTAAAAATCCCGAGAATATCTTCCATGTGACGTGCTTTCCCTGTTTTTCTTCTCTCGGATTAACTAGCCAATTTGGATTGAAACCAACACCCGTATGACGCCTGTTAAGCCCAAATAAACCTTTCCGAAGAATTACAGCGATTTAATCTCGCTAAAACACTTCCAAATCATGAACCAAAAATCTGCCATAGAATAACTTTCTTTTCCCGCCAAAAATTGATTTTGAATTTTGAGAAGATGACCTCCCCTTATCCTGTATAGGTGCCCCCTTAGTAATTTGGGCTGAAATAGTAATTCTTGGGTTGAAATAGTAATTTTTCTGGTTTCCTCCGGGACATTTCTGGGACGTTTCCGGTACATTTCTGGGGCGCCTCCAGAACATTTCTGGGGTGCCTTTAGTACTTTTCTCCGGGGTGTAAATCATCACTTTTTGAGCAACTCTTTCCAAACAAGGGTATTTTCTCCAAAAACACCTAAACAAACATAAAAACACCATAATGAGAACAAATGGGTACTAATAAAATACATAAAAGAGATCAAAATAGACACATAAATGCGTCTATCAATCACTTATCCCATAACACTCTCAGCTTCCTTCCTACAGATCAACCCATCTCCCTTTTTGTGACCGAATTTACTCTGGAACGGCCATTGTCTTGGTTTAGGCCGGAGTCATACAGATTGATTTCCCGAATCTAAGCACCCCCTTTGCAGCGGTGCATCTGTGTGGGGATTAAAATTTTTCCCGGCTGAGGAGTCTCGACAGCAAGCTCGATTCTTCACTTTCCCAAAAAAACGGCGGCTCGTTTTTCCCCATCTACAACAGTGTGTCCAGTCACGCCGCACATGTCATGGATTGAAGATAAGGTTTCCTCCATGCGCTTAACCAATGCAAAACGACTATCAACCTTCCTAGTCGTGGTGATGTGCCCATATCTTGTTATATAGCTCTGCATACTTTGCTGGCACACTGAATCCTCCAATCAACACGTGACCCTCAAAAGGAGCCTCAAATGGAGGATCGAAAACGACACATGCGGATGGATATGCGACTAGTGAAGATTCTCTGGGAACAATCCCGCCCATCGTCACTACAACGTTTTCCTCCATTGGAGACATAACAGCATCTTCATGATGATCAACCTCCATCTCCAGATTACCAGCGGGTACGGTTTCCATGATTGGAGACACCGTTACATATTCATTGCCGTGGATCTCCATCTCAGAGTTATTTTCAGAAGCAGCCTCTTCCTGTAAATATCACCAATTGAGCATTTATTCGGTATAAATAAACAATCCAAGAGGAAAACATGTGGGAGACTCACCGACTCAACTTAGGGCTCACTGGGATTGGAAGAAAACTCGTTGCTGCGCTCTGAAGTACTTTTCCCATCACCGTCGGACTCTGAGCTTTCTTTTTCTTCATCTTCCTCTTCACTGCTGAGAGGCTCAGTATCGCCAGACTTTTCTTTAGAATGCGCCACCTTTTGGCCACATGCAAGTCTGGTGAAGGTGTTTATCTATTTGAGACCTCGAGTCAATAGACGAGAGATATTCAGTAGCAACAATTCAGAATATTTGTACAAGAAGACCAAATCAGGAAGAAAATCATACATACTTGCATGTTGGAAGAACTAAGAGTCACAAGGGTCCTCGAAGCCGATCGTATGTCGCCCGCACGACTTTTCGACCTTCGCTCTTTTTCCTGGGGACTGTCAGATTTCCGCTTACCCGAAGAAGGCGACCTCAACAATCTGTGATTTTCCAGAACTTTAGGAGAAGGCTTGCGACGTGGAACTGTCACAACAGCTTGCACAAATCGATGAATAGCGAGGAACTCTTCCTGCCAGAAAACATTATACTTGGGTGTTGGGTGACAACAGTTCTTTTGGAGTCGTGAATAGATGGTGAAAAGGAACCCCCTGATCAAAGCCCATATGACGAGCGGCCCGGTCAATGTTGTAAAGAACAACTTCACAAGATCCTCTAAAAAAATATGGCACATATCCAGGAATGCAGCTTCATATAAAAATCTCCAATACTCATGTTCACTTCGGCAGAATGCAACATCATGTTCGAGGCAGAAGCAAAAGTGCTCAGCTGAACTATAGACGTGTGGACTGGAGACCAAGGACGAAAGTCAACTCTATGCGCATTGTTAAGAAAATCAATGAGCTTTGAGCCAGGTTTTGGACGCTCCTCCAACCAACGGAATATCCTGGAGCCGCCATGTGTATCAGGAAATGAGGTTCTCGGTTTAGGAGCGTAATATTTGAAATGCTCCCACAACCATGCTTGGAGAAAGGTGACATGGACATACGATTCTACTTTCATATACCCATTAGAAACGTACATGTCTGTTTTTAATTGATCCATATGGGTGTACAAAGAGCCAAGGAACAAACTGCCAATGGGAAGAGCAATGCCTTTCGCTAATTTGATGGAGAATTTGATGAGCTTCTGCCTTATCTCCTTCTTGCCAGAGCCATCATCAAAAATGTCCCTGGATAACCACAAAGCTAAAAATGCAGCAGCATGGAGTGTATCATCTAGTACCTGATCCGGCTCTGGCTCATCAGGAAACCATTCGGACACTCACCAGTTATAGAAGCACTTTTCTTCATAATGCTTCCAAACATATTCTGTTGATTTCGTGACCAAAGTAGCATGAATTTCTTCCTCTTCCTCAGACAAGACGACGTCAAGATTCATCATTATTGGAAGACTCAACCGAACGGCTACACTTTCCAAAGTAATGGCGATCTCACCCTATCTACATAGAGCTGTGTGAGTTTTCGGACACCATCTGGAGATGAAAGTAATCAAACCTGCAACATCCTTTCTGATTTGAAGTGTAGCAGACGCCATAACAGCATTCATGATTTGCGCTCCGGTCAGACTAGCCTTTACATGGTCTCGGGATATCATGAGTTTCATCCATTTATCGTAAGAACGTAATGAACTATGGCAGATTTTGAAGTCTATGGGAGAATCCGTATACTCTTTCTTCTGAAGGAAAAACCTCATTATACGCCCTGGATAGACTGATTGGACTTCTCCATCATTCTCTATGGGTCCTCGTAATTGTAGAGGATTTCATAAAGAACTCATCGTCTGTGTTTGGCTTGGAGTTGTTAGCATCTCTCGATGCGGCGGCAGAACTGCTTTCAGGTGACATCTTAATAGAATTCCTTACGCTTCTTTTACTTTCGAAGTAACTACAACGGAGCAAAGCAGAAAAGTTACTACTTTGAAGAAAACCGTGTGTGGAAATTTTGTCAAAAATCTGAGTACAACAATCAAGAGTCAACAACAAATTTTCTGCGGGAAAATTTTCCTTTGGCCTCACGCATGATGCTCACGGCTAAAAGGAATGGGGACTAACACCTGCTTAAACGGGATACATGCGATTCCGCAGGAAAACATGCCTTTGGCCGAAACCATGCAACACCGCAAAGAAACCCTACAACTAGGTTTTATGAAAAAAAAAAGGAGCGAACATAGTCGTACATGCTCACCTAACATAATGATTGGTTTTGTTACTGTTCATGCCGTGGCTAACGTCGCTACAATACTACTAGCGAAGAGGAATCATTCATATCGAAAGTATTTCTACAAGTTCATGGAGGTCATGCCAATGGATAGGGTTTACACCAACACGAGCAAACAAAAGGGAAGAAACATTGGAACACATACCTGAAATATGCTTGCCTGCTTTTACTGCTGCTGTTCTTTCCAACACTCAAGAAGGATACACCTTAGACGCGGAGACGAAGCCAAAACCAACGATATCAAATAAGGAATATAGGAACGTCTTTTATATATATAGCGTTTTTTTGGAGTTTGAGTAGAAGAAGGTTTCCCCTTTTGGGGCCATGTGCGGAAGAAGGGAACTTGGCACGTGGTGCCACAACGCCTCAATCGCCAATCTCCACGACCGGGCCAGTACCATGCCAACGTCCCATGGAGCCAATCTTCACGACCGAGCCAGCGTCGCACCAACTCCAAACACCAGCGCTCCAAAACCCAAGCCAATAGCGTCAACATCACCGTTCCATAGCCAAGGTTTCAGCGCCATATTCGCCATTCCGCGGCTAGGCCAGCAACGTCATCATCATCGTTCTATGGCCAAGGTTGCAGCGCCATCTTCGCCATTCCGCGGTTAGTCCAGCAGCGTCATCATCACTGTTCCATGGCCAAGGTTGCAGCGCCATCTTCGCCATTCCGCGGCTAGGCCAGTAGCGCCATCATCACCGATCCGTGGCCAAGGTTGCAGCGCCATCTTCGCCATTCCGCGGCTAGGACAGCAGCCCATCATCACCGATCCGTGGCTAAGGTTGCAGCGCCATCTTCGCCATTCCGTCCAGCAACAACATCAACAGTTCGTGGCCGAAGTTGGAGCACCAACGCCAGCACCATATGGTCAAAAATACGCCGCCAACACGAGGATCATGGACTCCTAATGTTTCTTGCCAAAGGTTAGTCGAATTTTTCCTGGCAATCTCTTCATAACTCGCCCTTTCGATTTTACCCTTGTCTGTCACCATCTTATTCTTACCCCGCAACAATGCCACTGTTACGTGCTAAGCATGGGACTTAATGTTGATGGTGGCTTTTAGTTCAAGGATAAAATTGTAAAATCCTGCATTTAATAGGCCGTCACTCTGTAAAGAGACAGAGCCATGTAAATGTGACGAGTGTTCAACCTCTTCAGTGGCACACTTATTGAGCAACTCAATAATTTCTGATGAAATTTACCCAGAATGGTGCATGTAGCAACAATCCTAGATATTCTGTAAATTTTGGCACCTTGTCTATGTTCACTTAATATAAGTTTCTTTGAATGATTTTTGTATGCTATGTTCCCTGGATGAACCCTTAATGTTGATATGGCATGACAATTTGTATTCACTCGCAGCAGAGTAGCACGAATTCCCAAATATCAAGGATAAGGTCTTTGCATAAGGTATTCAATCAGAAAGCATGATGCTCTCTGGCAATGAACTTAAAGAACTCTGTGTCAACAGATAGAATTCAATCAATTACCCTGACTAATTTGCAAAAGTTAGGGTTTTGCGCCTTGCGCGATATATCAGACCTTGCATGTCGAAATTAAGCCCAGACGAACTAGGTAATTAATCCTCCATGGATTAGTAGGTACAAAATCCTAACCATAAACAGAAAACAATAAGTAGAAGAGCCGCGGAATAGGAACATCATCAAAGGGAGGCGTATCCATGCCTTAGGCCAGCCAGCGCCACTTGCCATTGGCCATGCCCCATGCTACCTAACCGGCCCTATTTCCCTCTACCAATCAGGTCCCTTAAACCCGCCACACAAATACATAAGTTGTGTATAGGCCAATGCTTGCCGGCTCTATTTCCCATCGACCAATCAGGTAGATTTAAACTTGCCACACCTACACTAGAATTGTGGCCACGCCCTTGTTTTGTTCGGCCCACTCTTTCGACCAATCAGGTTGCTCAAAACCTGCCACAATATTAAAAAAGAGATGTAAATATTTGCTTCCCAAAGGTTGCGCCAATGGGCTAGATAACATGACAAACATGCATGCCCAACATGCCAGACGTGCCACTTTGCCACAAAAGCATGCCGAACGTGGCAACATACCATAAATAGTGCACTTACGTGCCAACCCATCTTCTGTCCGTGGCTAACGCCATAACATACTTCAATGTGGTTATTCTAACCAGAAACACGACCCCGCACGGTCGAAAACCTAATTTCCAGTCGTGGTGCAAATTATGCCACTTCGGGACCACAACATGCCACGAGCCGTGTGAGACCCAGGAAACCCTAAAAAAACGTCGTATCATAACCACCTGTGGCAATCCTTACTCATGTCGCTGTTTCCACATGATGGCCTGGCTATGATTCCTTTGGCTCGGCTATGGAACCATTTTCACAAACGCCAATACGCCACGGCCACGGCCACATCCACATGCACTAATTAGAGCTTTGTCACACCAAACCATAATTTAGGTAAAGTTGATGCACCGACCAAACTAAGTAACGTTTCCCAGAGCATTGGGATTGATATGGAAACAATTCTAATGTTGCCGGAACCATATTTGGGTCTAACACCAATATGCCAAAACATGAGCCATATTTAGGTCTAACACCAATATGCCAAAACAGCTGCCACGGCTACACCACTGGCATGCCGCTATGCCATGGCTACGCCAGACGCCACCATGCCAATGGCGCCACTTTGCTATACAACAAGATATGGCCATAATCAATTGCCATCCTTTCTCATGAGATGCAATCTCAACCATCCAAATTCGCCACCGAACTGACAAACTTGTGGAAAGTTTAGGCGACCAGCCGCTTAAATCTCGTGGCCATGGCTACGCCAGGCGCCACTTATACCACCGTGACACTGGCATACATGAGCTATACCAGTCATGCCGCAGTGCCACTGGCATACACCAAAAACGCCACTGTGCCATTACCAGGCGCCAACAGAAGGTAGCCATAATCAACGACTACCCTTCCTTACGAGATGCAATCTCAGCCATCCAAGTCCTCCACCGAACTGACGGACTTGTGGCAAGTTTTAGGCGACCAGCCAAGACGTGCCTAATAGCATTACATGCTATTTTCCTACGGAAAGATTCTTGACTTTGACTTGCCGCACATAGAAACCTGCTACACGTTTTCCACGAAAACACTCGAGACATCAAACATGTCACAAACTGGGGGATACTCATCAGGGTATTGGTCTGGCGGTTTACAGCGTGCGGCGTGCAATACGCCCGTAATAAGAAAGTGGCATGCATCGGGACAATTAGGTGGCAAGAAGTAACGGGTGTAAACGGATCCACTTCCTTCATCATGGAAGCATGGGTTTCTGACGGTTATATGTTATTCCACTCTTCCATCACCCAATTTTCCCACTTCCTACGAGACCAGGGTACGTTTAAATATAACTTGTATAAATAGGCTTCACCTATATCCACCAAACAACAAGTTTTTGGTCGGAAACAACATAGTACCAGAAATCACCAAGAACTGATAGCTTTTCACTCTGCAAGCCAGTTCCACTTTATGATACAAGTCATAAAACAAGCCACATCTTCAGAATTAACCATTCTGGTCTCAACACTCTCTTCGCTTCGCTCCCTAAGACCAACCCTTCTCCTTCACTTTGTGACCGAAGCAAGCCTGGAACGGTGATAGATGCATTTATATGTCTATTTTGATCTCAATTTCATATATTGTTAGTACCCATTTTTGTACTTATTTTGGCATTTTGTGTCTTTGTAGGTGTTTTTGGAGAAATAAGATGTTGCGGCGAAATTGGCACGAATAGTGGTTTTTGCGCTCGTGGGAGAAAATTACTATACGAACCCCCACTTTGGATAAGGGGAACTCAGTTTATAAGGGGTAACCACCTGCTATTGGCACCCCAGCAGAGGTTAGGGGCACCCCCTTCTTCACGGTTTAAAAGATAAGTTTTGGCGGGAAACCAATTGTCTCACCTGCGTAAATTTTGAGCGGATTTTGGAAGTGTTTTATCGAGATTCAATCTTGGAAATCATTTACTTTGGGCCTGTTTGGACTTAACAGGGTTGGTAGGTCCACTAGCTTCGATTAATTTGGGACAAATCTTTAGTTTGAAGAAAACAGGGGAGAAGGAATATTATCGGTATTTTTGGAAGTTCCGTGAAGTATAAGAGAGGATTCTTCGCAAGGATTGAATGAAATGGATCTTAATTGAGTATTAGAGAGGTTGGATGGACCGTAAAAGAGGATTTTTACCGGTTTGGAATGAAACAGAGTAACAAATATTCTCGAGATTCTCTGGTATAATTGGAAGTTTACGGTGATGTTTGTAGAGTTTAACTATGTTAGGGATTTTGATTCTATTCTGATGGTATGCTGACAACTCAGTTGACGCGTACAGGGAGATAAAAAAAGAAACAAAATATCTGAGACTCGTAAGAAGAAGAAAAGAGAGAAAAATCCGTAGCTTTGCTTGGAAGAAAAGAGAAGAGATTTTCGGGATTTAATTTCCCTGTTGTGTATAAAAGGGTCTGTTCGAGTCCTAAGGGGATTATCGAGATTCTGGGGTAGAGCAGAGGCATAAAATCACTCCGCAGGAGGAGTTGCAGCAGCAACATGTGAAGAAGAAGAACAGTACAAACTGCAGAAGAAAACAGTCGCAGAAACCGTTACCTAATCTTTCAAATCAAATACCTTTGTAACAGTTGTAACAATTAAGCTTGAATTCGCAACACCTCTTCTAGGGTTTCTCTGTAACAGTGGGTTTTGTCACAATTATCTTTGTTACAAACTCGTTGCATTATATTATTTTTCAATAAAAACACCTTTGAGCCCTGTTTATATCTTTTGGGTGTGTTTTCGACATGAGGAGCTAAACCCCAACACTGGGACAACGGAGGAAGCTAGTTTCATATATATGGTAAATTGAATTAATTCTTATTTACTTTCTGCACTGTTTATTAATTGTTTTATGATTTTTATTGAATGATTGTCATTTCAATTGATGGGTCATGCTTAGATTAGATGATTTGATGTCCCATGCTTTAGATTTACAGTCATTGCTTGTAAAAAATCTATCTTGGTAAATATTAAGAGTTATTTGAGCCATAAATATACTAGGGTTAATTTATGAACCACATGAATATGAGAAACAATGAAATTCTGAGTCCCAGTAACTCTTACTCTTGTTACCTTCTTTTGCATATTTCTACTAGTCTTAGTATTTTCTTTCATTAAGTCTAAAATAAACAACTTCACAAGTCCGAGAATCAAACCCTTTTCTTACCACTGTAAAAACTACATCAGTTTTTGGCGTTGCCGATGCGGACTTGTATTTAGGTTTTAGGTTTTGCATTTTTTTTAGGTTTTGTATATATTATTTATTTTACGGTCCGCGAGTTATAACCCCAGAGGTGTCACCATCCTTCCACAAAAAACCCATCAAAACAAAAGTAACACAAAAACCCCATCAAAACAAAATTAACACAAAAACCCCAAATTTAAATGTTGGTTTCATCAAATTTTATTTTGGTTTCATCAAATTTTATGATGAAACCAAAATAAAATTTGATGAAACCAACATTTAAATTTGGGGTTTTTGTATCAATTTTTAAAAATTTGGGGTTTTTGTATCAATTTTGCTTACGATGGAGTTTTAATGGATCCCAACATTTGAGTGGGGTTTTTGTACCACCAGTTTGGTCACCGTGGGTTTTTATGACTAGTTTTGTTTATTTTATTATTATTTATTTATTTTTAGATTATTTTTTGTTCTATTTTACGTCTTTGGTATTTTTGTTTTTGCTGTGCAGGATTGGCTTATAGCGAAACGTGGAAAGTTGAACTTTCCTTACAAAAAGGGAGAAACTGAAGATTTTATTTTTAGACTTTTATCTTATTTTTAGTAGTTTCTTTATTTATTTGTAATTTTTGTTTATTTGTTTGTTTATTTTTAGAATTTTATTAATTGGAAAAAGAAAAATTTAAAAATACACGTGCACACACCAATTGCATTTCCGTCTGGCACCGATTTTAGGAAAACACGTGATTTAGTACGGTGAATCCTCTGGGCGTTATCATCCGAAACACCACAAGTCTTAGCCACGACCGTTGACCAGTCTTTGACTGTAGGTATATATTGCTAATGGTAACCCAAGCTTACCTAAATTAGTGAACCCCAGCATTTGCACGTGCACAATTTCTTGCTAAACACTAGTATTCTTACCTAATTTAGTTGATACTTTTATTTTGTCGAAATGGTTAAAGGAAATGATGATGAGGTCCCGGTAAAAACCATTAGGGATCTTTTGAAACCGTCTAAAGTAATGCGTGACCCAGGTGTAGTTCTACCAGCTTCTACGGTCCAATTTGATATTAGACCTGAGACTATTGGCATGCTACGTAAGTTTAGGGGGTTGGAGAATGAGAACCCGTATACCCACATAAGAGGCTTTGAAATAATTTGTGACATAATGAACTATCCGAATGTATCCAAAGATGTGCTTAGGTTAAGTTTGTTCCACTTCTCTCTCTATAAGAAAGCCAAAGAGTGGTATCATTTTATTCCTTCTAAAACAATTACCACCTGGGATGGTCTTGTAGAGGTATTTGTTAAGAAATTCTACCCACACCATAAGACTGTTGTTGTTCGGAAGTCTATCCAAACCTTTAAGCATAAATTAGGTAAAAAACTTCATGATTATGTAGAAAGGTTTAGTGAATTGTTATACCAGTATCCACATCACGGCTTTGAAAAATCCCACATGGCCCAAATTTTATATGAGGGCCTTGATAGTGAAACCCGTATGCAGGTAGAAACAATTAGTGGTGGAGAATTTACCCATCAAGACCCAGATGAATGTTTTGACGAGTTCATCGAGTTAGTTGAGAAAACTAGGCAATGGGATTCAATGAGAGAACCAGAAATACCTAGATTTACTATCTATAAGGTCTATAGAGTTGATTATGGGTCATATATTCTTAGGCGTCTAGAGGCCTTAGAAATGAATCAAGGGTCACACCATGCCAGATATGAAGAGCAAGCCTATGCTCTTTATAATAACTCTAGGTTTGAAAACCGTCAGAGATTTGATCCATATTCTGATACTTATAACCCTGGTTGGAGAAACTCCTAATTTTTCTTGGTCTAAGGGCCAGAGTCAAGGTCAGCCTAGTAGTTCTTAGACTCTCTCGGGTTTTGGGTATACTAAGAACCATTTAGGTCCAGATCAGTATCAGAACCTGTCGGATAAGAAGATCATGAGATTATAAGAGTCTCTCACCATATTATCTCATAACACTGCAGTGTTTAAGAAATCGGTTGAGAAAGGTTTACAGGAAAACTCTCAAGCTATTTCCGAGCTAAAAACCCAGGTTAGTCTAATTGCCGATTCTTTGCAAGAGAGAGAAAAATATAAGTCTCCTAGTCAACCAATACCTAATCCTATAGGAATCCACTCGATAACAACCCTTACGAGTGGTAAAACAGTAGACAATAAGGTAGCCATGCCTAATAGTTGACATACTGTAGATCTACCTTTTAGTTCCCAAGATGAGCCCCCGAAGGAGCCACTAGCTGAAGAGACTGATAAAATTTCTAGTGATGCCAATATGGTTCCCGATAGGTCTCATTTTGTGCCCAGATCCCCATATCCACAGTTGTTAGTTCCAACAAAGAAGGAGTCGACTTTCAACGAAATAATGGAGATATTTAAACAGGTCAACATTAACATCCTTTTAATAGAAGCAATTAGGAAAATGCCTTCTTATGCTAAGTTCCTTAAGGATCTCTGTACTCGAAAGCGTAAGATTAATGTCCATAAGAAAGCTTTTTTTAGCTGGTCAGGTAAGTTTAATCCTTCTGAACCAAACAACCCCTAAGTATAAAGACTCTGGATGCCTCACCATCTCTTGTACGATTGGTAATCACATGGTTGACAAGGCATTACTTGACTTTGGAGCTAGTGTTAACTTACTTCCTTACCATGTGTACACCCAGCTAGGTCTTGGAGATTTGAAACCGACAAAAATGACACTACAATTAGCTGATAGGTATGTCAAAGTACCTCGTGGTATCATAGAGGATGTTCTGATTAAGGTTGATAAATTTATTTATCCGGTGGATTTTGTTGTTCTAGACACCCAGCCTATTCAGGACCCTAGTGCTCAAATAACGATGATTTTAGGTCGCCCATTTTTAGCCACTGCTATCTGTCATCAACTGTAGGACCGGACTTTTGAACATATCCTTTGGTAATATGACCACTGAACTAAATGTCTTTAATGTCAATAGATAACCTTCTGATGACTTGGAGGAAGTGAATATGATTAGCACTTTAGTTCAGGATCTAATTCAGGATAATTGGGACGACACTTTATTTGGTGATTCCTTAGATGAATTTGATGAGACAATTCTCTTAAGTCAGTTAGGTGACCAAACTTTTGAACTAGAGAAGCTCTTGAGTACTTTAAAGACTTTACAAACCCTGAAATTCAAGCCATAGTGCTAGACCTCACGGAGAGTAGTGTTCACCCTAAGTTTGGGGGTAATGATCTAGAAGAATCTCTTGAGTATTTTAAAGACTTCGAGGATCCGGAAATTTAAGCAATTGTTAGAGGTTTGTCTGAGGATACTGATTACCCTAAGTTTGGGCGTAGTGATGATTACGTATCCCCATTAAAAGTCCTTAACTTAGGAATTGAGCCTAGTATGCCCGAGATATTACTTGAGTCTCTTCCGACTCCAGAACCTGATCCCCATGATACTTTCCAGGAGGAAATCCATCTATTAGAGACTTGTTGTTCGAATGAATCTATTTGTCAAGACACTCATATGAAGCCGAAGTGGGCGGCACAATTAAACCCAGTTGTCTTGCAAGAAATTTTAGATCAGGTTGTGCTTTGTCTATTCATTTTTCTAATCTGGTGCAGTTGTCTCATAATAATTGGCAGTTTTATTTGGTATTGTTGATCCAGAGTTGTTTCGACTATATATATATGATTTGAAAAGGTAATTCACCATTTTGTGATATTTGACGTCTGGCTGAGGACTTTAAATTTAGCACTTCTTGGGAGGTAACCCATGCTCATGCAACACGGTAATATCTTTTCTTAACTCTTTTGCTTCAAATGGTAACAGTTTCTCCTTGTTCATGCTTTTAATTTCATCTTTAGAACATTGAGGACAATGTTAGATTTAAGTTTGGGGGTATGGGAGAAAGTTTTTTTTTGCATTAATAAACTCCATAACCCAGAAATTTATGCTTATTAGGGATGGATCTAACCAATATAAGTGGATGGAAGCATCTTGGTTGTAGGAGTTGAGGAACCAATCTGATTAGATGGAAACATCTAAAGAGTCTATTCATAAAAGCACATAGCTCAGGTGTTAGAAATAACATGGTAGTTTCGCCATATCTCGTTGAGTCCTTTTCACTTCTGTTTTATTTTGTTTTCTTTAAAATATGTTTCTCTAAGTGATTAGGTGGGGCTCACGATTCAAGTTGTTACCACTGCTAGGGTGAAATAAAGTGATTGAGATACCAAAAAAAAAAGTTTTTCTTAAAAAAAAAAAAAAAATTGAGACCAAACCATTAGACCAACCGGAATAAATTCAATAAAGTCGACCACTGGTACCCTTGTATATGCCAGCTGTGTTGACCTAGAATTAGGATTATCAACCACTGGTTCCCTTGTATATTCCAGTTGTGTTGATATTAGTCAGACTAGTATCTCAGTCCATTAGGATAGGTTCATTTTGGCAGTGGCCTTCAGACAGATATGAGAAACACCATTCACCTTAGTCAACATTAAAATTATCTACATTTTTCTCTACTTCCATCTTCTTAATCTATCATGTGATTGGTTGACTCCGGTTATGATGTCCATAGTGCGACTATCTAAGTAGAGCTTTGTCACTTATATATGAATTTTAGTATGTGGGTGCAAACTCGTGTACAACAATTGGAATTTCGCATCAGGGTACTTCCTCCTGTAGTCAATAAGTATGCCAACCAAGGAGATTTTGTAGTGCCTTCCAAGGTTCTGCGTAGATAGCTAGGTCTGGAGTAAAGGTTTTGTGGGTATATCTCTGTTAAGCCCTCCCGAGACTATAACTCGGTCACTAGGGCCACGTAGGGGTTTAAAGGCTTGTTGCACATGCTAAGTGCAATCGACGATGCCTGCGACAGTGAGTTAGGATTTTATTTTGTAGATTTGATTTTCTTGGGACTAGCAAATAATAAGTTTGGGGGTGTTTGATAGACGCATTTATGTGTCTATTTTGATCTCAATTTCATATATTGTTAGTACCCATATTTGTGCTTATTTTGGCATTTTGTGTCTTTGTAGGTGTTTCTGGAGAAATAAGATGTTGCAGCGAAATTGGCACGAATAGTGGTTTTTGCGCTCGTGGGAGAATATTACTATATGAACCCCCACTTTGGATAAGGGGTACTCAGTTTATAAGGGGTAACCACATGCTATTGGCACTCTAGCAGAGGTTAGGGGCACCCCCTTCTTCACGGTTTAAAAGATAAGTTTTGGCGGGAAACTAGTTGTCTCACCTGCGTAAATTTTGAGCGGATTTGGAAGTATTTTATCGAGATTCAATCTTGGAAATCATTTTATTTGGGTATGTTTGGACTTAACAGGTTGGTAGGTCCACTAGCTTCGATTAATTTGGGACAAATCTTTCGTTTGAAGAAAACAGGGGAGAAGGAATATTATCGGTATTTTTGGAAGTTCCGTGAAGTATAGGAGAGGATTCTTCGCAAGGATTGAATGGAATGGATCTTAATTGAGTATTAGAGAGGTTGAATGGACCGTAAAAGAGGATTTTCACCGGTTTGGAATGAAACAGAGTAACAAATATTCTCGGGATTCTCTGGTATGATTGGAAGTTTATGGTGATGTTTGGAGAGTTTAACTATGTTAGGGATGTTGATTCTGTTCTGATGGTATGCTGACAACTCAATTGACGCGTACATGGAGATAAAAAAAGGAACAAAATATCTGAGACTCGTAAGAAGAAGAAAAGAGAAAAAAATCCGTAGCTTTGCTTGGAAGAAAAGAGAAGAGATTTTCGGGATTTAATTGCCCTGTTGTGTATAAAAGGGTCTGTTCGAGTCCTAAGGGGATTATCGAGAGTCTAGGGTAGAGCAGAGGCATAAAATCACGCTGCAGGAAGAGTTGCAGCAGCAGCAGGTAAAGAAGAAGAACAGTACAAAATGCAGAAGAAAACAGTCGCAGAAACCGTTACCTAATCTTTCAAATCCAATACATTTGTAACAGTTTTGTAACAATTAAGCTTGAATTTGCAACACCTCTGCTAGGGTTTCTCTGTAATAGTGGGTTTTGTAGCAATTATCTCTGTTACAACTCTCTGCATTATATTATTTTTCAATAAAAACACCTTTTGAGCCATGTTTATATCTTTTGGGTGTGTTTCCGACATGAGGAGCTAAACCCCAACACTGGGACAACGGAGGAAGCTGGTTTCATATATGTGGTAAATTGAATTAATTCTTATTTAGTTTTTGCACTGTTTATTAATTGTTTTATGATTTTTATTGAATGATTGTTATTTCAATTGATGGGTCATGCTTTGCTTAGATGATTTGATGTCCCATGCTTTAGATTTATAGTCGTGGTAGGCTCGGAGACCTACAATAATAATACTGCAAGTGCACAATGTCTAACTAGTAGATAATGGCAAATACAGGTCGTTCCCACGAGGAGTGTGAAAATACTACTACTAACTAATACCAAAAACTAACAAACCAATAAGGTGATGTTTGACGATTTTTCAGATATTCGGGACAAAATGAAATAATAATAATTCTAACAATAAACAAATGGGTAAGGGTTGCTAAGGTTTTCGATTTCCACCAATTCAATCATATAAAACTCTACTAATTTCTATTTATTACTCAAGACAAATGTCGAACTCAATCTCATATCTCGGTAGATGGTATGTTTAATTCACAAAATATTAATAGTTTCTCCGCTGTAATCTCCTTCGCTTCATGGGTAGTAATTCTAAAGCATTACCTATCAATCCTAAAGCATATCATGTCAAGGGATTTAACCAAAGCACGAAATATCAATTGAAAAGCATAAATAAACAAGAAAATCACATAATCGATTAAATGCCAAGCAATATGAAGAGAAATTACTAGTCAATGAATCATTACTAAAAATATCATCGAAGAGTTTATATAATCAAAATTGGTTTCTATCTAAACCCTAACATGGATTAGCTAGACATGGCTTTCTCAAAAGCCATAAACATATATAAAATCAATAGCTAATCAAAAATGAAAATGGGAGAGCTAAATCTTCAAACCCTACTCCCTGTTTACGGTTGTGTGCCGCCTCCCTTCCGTTCTCTGTCTTCTCTTCTCTAAATAGGTGCTGTCGGAATTCTCAAATAAGACCTAGCAAAATTCTTCTTCATGGAATCATGGCTAATGGGCCCAATCCAATGCCCATAAACTAATTTCCACGTCCAAACTCCATCTCAACACCGGCCGTTGTCTTGTTTATATGTCCCTCGAGCTTTTTCCTCCACCGGCCGGCCACAACACCAGCTCTATTTCCTGACCTTCTTAGTTCCGGTCACAGGACCATCTCTGTAATCACCCATTCATCAATCGTCTTGCACCCACGATTTGCAGAAGTAACATGAGTTACCAGAACAACATCTTAGCTTCTTTGCTCGAGTCCTCACAGTGAGAACCAAACACTTCTCGAATCTCAAATCCACTAACCAAGCCCAGCCCTCATCTGTTGGGACTCCGGAGAACTTCTATTAAGACCAAGAGTTCATAGTACCAGCAATATCCAATTCAATCACCACCAAAACCGATCCAAGTTTTGGCTGCCATCTTCTTCCATTGTGTTTCTCCCTCGCCGATGCTATCTTCAGTTTACATCCAAACTCAACAGCACAGCTATTCAAATCACCATCAGAACCCATTTGAAGTTGATGCCGTAGAAATTAGCTATCGTTGCCTTCATTGACTGCCATAGCTCAAATACCACCACCAGTTGCAATCATCTCAGTTCTATACTCCCCACACCGATCGAAATATCCAACAACAGGCCCTAACTTCATTGAACACATTTCCGTCGGATGAGATGAACACCACCAGAAAACCTCAATTCAAACACCAACTTCCATTTCAGTCATTAACTCACGACCCAAACGAGACTGCTCCTCGTTGCTGTCCATCATCACTACTTCCCAAGTTAGCTGCAACACATAAATCAACAGAAACTCTATCTTCTGTCCATCTATATCTCTAAACGCCAACTTCCATCAGCCTCCTTCCGACACTGTCGACCACAACAATATTAACAGCTCATACAAATTGGCCGCCTGGGAGTCTTATTGACTTGGTTTCAAACAAATCAAACACAACACTAATAGTTTCTTGTCGACTGGCAGCAACAGCTCCACCACTGCCATGATTTCTGTCCATGTTCATTAAGTGTTGTAGCTTCTAAAACAACTCATTATAGTATCCAACTCCACCAGTCGCAACCATTCGTCTATAATCACAACTGACTAGCAGAACTCCCGTTCATCTTCAGTTACAACTCAGAGCTGCTCTTGTTTCCCCAGCTCCTTAAATTTCAGTTACGCCATTCGAACACTCCCGCTTTTGAATACAATAGCACCCTCAAGCTGATGTTGTTGTTGTAGGCAACTAGAGAGACCACCTAGTAGTCTTGATAATGAGATGTAATAGGATGTTCGACACGTAGAACACACGTGATGCGAGAGTAAACAAAAGAATTGAGGTCCATGCAATGATGCAATGGTTTCTGACGTGATAATAAGTGCGGCTGATATATAGAAATATAATGCCAGCATAATAAGTGCTGCTGATATATAGAAATATCAGGCCAGCATAATAAGTGATGCTGAAATATAGAAATACCAGGCCAGCATATTTGATCATTCTGGTTGCTGATACATGGAAATACTAGGCCAACCTCATTTCATCATCGTGTTTGCTGATACATGAAAATACCAGGCCAACCCCATATCATCATTGTGGTTGCTGATACATGGAAATACCAGGCCAACCTCATTTCATCATTGTCGTTGTTGATATATAGAAATACCAGGCCAACCCCATTTCACCATTTTCGTCGCAAACACCATTAAGTCTCACATTTTGCTGTTTATATGCTAGATGATTGAATTAACTTGTACTTTCTACAAAAACACTAAAATAGTATTAGTAACTAAAATATTGTATCCTAGCTAATATAAATATGGGTATAAAATGTAGCATTTACATGCTTATCAAGTCATTGCTTTTAAAAAATCTATCTTGGCAAATATTAAGAGTTATTTGAGCCATAAATATCATAGGGTTAATTTATGAACCACATGAATATGAGAAACAGTGAAATCCTGAGTCCCAGTAACTCTTACTCTTGTTACTTTCTTTTGCATATTTCTACTAGTCTTAGTATTTTCTTTCATTAAGTCTAAAATCAAAAACTTCACAAGTCCGAGAATCAAACCCTTTTCTTACCACTGTAAAAACTACATCAAACGACCATTTCTTGGTTTAAGCCAGGATTGTACAGATTGATCTCTCGAATCAAAAGTACTCCCGTGCAGTGCATTGTTTAGGGTTTAGATTCATTTCTCATCCACACACCCAAATTTACCAAAACCAGCAGAAACAGTTTTCACCCACAAACACACTCTTACAAGAATCTTCTATGCTAACATTTATGATGTTAATCATGACGACATGGAATTCAAGACCATGGTTAATATACAAAGGATTCGTGTAAATAGAGAGTTGATTTCAAAGACTACCAAAATCCCTTTAGGTAATTTTCGTCTTCCTAGACCAAGTGATGAAAGAACATCTTATGAAACCATATCACATGGTCTTTGTGGCAAGAGTGTTAATTTGAATGAACGAAAGTTTCCTACTAATTATCTTAGTCTTGCTTGGATGTCGTTCGGAAAACTTGGTATCTCTAATCTTTGTCCCTCCATAATTGAAAATTCTCGTTGGAGTCGTGAGTTTACTGAGTTCATCTATTTCCTTGAATTGGGTAGCCCAAGTCTCGATATTTGTGGATTTATCATTTTTCAAATGGTTTCGATGACTTCACCTAACAAGAAGTTAGGCTTTCCTTGCTTGATTGGAAAATTTTTCCTTGAACGCTCTATTGCTCCAATCGTAAATTCTCTTGGAACTCTCAAGATCGTTCGTCCATGTACTTTCTAACGTATGAAGGGTAATGCTTGTAAGAGACAAAGGTGTGACACCCTTGATGGCTCATGTGATTCCTCCTCCATGAATCTTCTTCATCAAATTCTAAAGGGTGTTGGTAAGATTAGTGTCAAGGTAAGGTGTGTACAACAACAATTGCTTGTGATTGCTATTAAGTTTCCAGAAATCAAGGATGACATGGATAAGATTCAAGCCACTCTTATGGTCTCCGATGATGAAGATGATGATTAATTTTCTGTATTTTATCAGTTTTTGGTTTTTGTTTTGATTTTGTCTAGGAAACTTCTTATGAGAATTTATTCTTATGTTTTAAGAAGGATAACTAGTAGCAATCACAAGCAATTGTTGTTGCAGACACCTTACCTTGGCACTAATCTTACCAACACCCTTTAGAATTTGATTTTACAGTATTAATATTTATGGTTTTATATATTGCAACTTGTTATGGAATATGTGTGTTTGCGTCCGTGATCTGTTATTGTCCCATTCGTGGTTAAAAGTTAAGTCTTTCATATGTCGATATGTAAGTATTGATAAAAGATTGAATGAACTTTTGGCAAACAAAAGTTAAGCCTATTATGTCATTATGCAAATATTGATGGAAGATAGGATGAACTTTTGTATACAAATATTATGTCTATTATACGTCATTGTGCAAATAGTGATAAAGAATAGAATGAATCTTTGATTATTCCGCAGTATTGATCTTCCCTGATCCATGTTTTTTATGTATATACTGTGCAGCTTCGTAAGTTCTCTTATGTTAGCATTTCCGATTAAGTTAATCATAGGTTCTCTTGTGGTTAATTTAATTAAGATTTTTGGATACAAATTCATGTCTCATGTGATTTGTTAATGTCCAAAGAAATCCTTCTTTTCTTGTAAAAGTAAGGTCGCTCTTGTTGTTCTTTCGGGAATGACATTTTATGGGGGAGAGTTCTTAATTGAACTTGTGCTTAATTGCCAAATCTTTGTGGGGAGTGCAGTTGTGGAATATTTTAGGGGTTATCTTGTATCTTTATAAACTCCTTGATGAATGCATTTGGTTTCGGCTATATGATTGCATCTAAAAAGTTGATATGTGCTTTCTTTTGGTCATGAAATGTATCTATGAAAATTTCATTAGGATCCCACTAGTTTTCGTACCTTTGCCAATTTTATTGACAAAAAGAGGAAGAATTAATGTGTAGTTCACACTACAAATACATATGGTTTTCAGATCATTATGTAAGGGGGAGTGGTTTTCATGTGAGATGGAGAATTGACTAAGGAGTGATACATATCACCATAGTATTATTGTCAAAGTTGTGATACAAATGAACTTTGATGATGTGTAATAATACTATGACACTGTATAACAACGATTGAGAGCTATTGTTTTCTCATTGTTACGGCTACGGATCTTCAACAACGATGATCCTGTACTGAACATCTTTGGAATCATTGGAGTACTTGGAAGTGACGAAGATTTCGAGTAATGTTGAAGAACCAAGGAGATCAAGCATGTGGATGAGAATCTACAAAGTTTATTTATTTTGTATTCCATATGTATTGATAGTTTTGTCACTAAAATTGATAAAGAGGGAGATTGTTAGAGCACTGCTCGGTCGAACTCGCAAGCGTTGCTATCTCAAGCTTGTTTGTCAAGTTTAGTTTCCAAAACTATAAGTCTTGATTTCTAGTCTACTTATAGCTAAGTTTCGGACTAGGATAGTAAGTGTAGTTGAGCTATAGAATCCACGGCGTTCATCATGCAAAGATGAAGAACTACTCAAGGAACTGGTGGAACTTCATCGAAAAAAAGGTATGTGGAAACTAGAACTTACCTATTACTCAAAAGTCTATCTATTTTATATCCTATCTTGAGGCAAAAGTCATATTGCTATATAGACTTCGATTATACACATTTGCTATTTCAAGCCGAGTTTATCTCGCTTATCTATTTCTCGAAATATGTGTTGGTAATCTTTCGTTTTGGCCAAGTTCATCTTTACTAGTGATGAAAGTCATGTTGGTTGTTTCAATAACTTGAAAATCGCTTTGATGAAAAAAGTTTGTGAATAACAACTATATAACATCCTCTAAGAAAGTTTCAATGATTGAAATGAGAGTTTAGAACATGTAACCATCTTTGGATATAAACATGGTGTGTTTTCACATTTTTGTAAAATTCCAAAACCGGAAACCCAAAGTATGCATACCCGTACGCGTAATGGCGGAAAGTTCACGTCCGTGAATTTCTGCTGGAGTTTGAAAGTGAAAACAAACTCAATCCGGTTACTTAAGTACGCATACCCATATGCATACTTAAGTAGGTTACTTTCTAAAATCGGTTTTTTCATGAACTAAAACATTTATATATTAAGGAATGCAATCTTTGCAAACCGTGGCTATAATGTTTAGGAATCGATTCGAGTGAATCAAAACCGATTTTGCTTCGATTGTGTCTTGTATACATCTATGAGATCTAAGCAATTGAACAACTCTCTAAGTAGTTCATTTGAGTCATTTTAACTAGTTATGGTGAAGATGAATAAGGTTGATATGAAAGTGCTCATATGGCTAACCATTGGTTAACTACTGCTGAACCAACTAAGTGTACACGTTTAGGTACGGTTACTCAAACCTAAATGAAGTTACATTTCATTTGTGTATAACAAGCTAAGTTCTATCTCACGGTTGAAAGATATTAGCTTGAATCTAATCAGGTTTTCATCTAACGATGAATATTGAATGCTTTCTTACCAAAGTAACTTAGATTGCAAACCCTAATTTGGAGACTATATAAATGAGAACTCTAGCAACTGGGAAACCTAATCCCCGCACCTCCTGTGTGATACTAGTTGTATAAGCTAGATTCAATTCTCCTTTATCCTTAGGTTTCTCTCGAGACCTGTAGGTTAACGACTTAAAGACTTCATTGGGATTGTGAAGCCAGATCCAACTATTTTCTCTGTAGTTGTGTGATATGATGTTGTTGTTTCTATCGTGATTGAGTACAATCGTAAGATTGGCTTGAGATTTATATCTCTGATAGGCAAGATAGAAAAGTAGTCACAAACACCTTCGTCTCATCGTTTGTTGTTCCATAATATCTTGTTTCGCCAGTCGATTAAGATTATTGTGAGGTTATTGATATGTCTAGGTTGTTCTTCGGGAATATAAGTACGGTATATCAATTGGTTTCTGTTCACCTTTATTTATCAAAAGACGGAACAAAACTCGTAGGTATTTCTGTGGGAGACAGATTTATCTATTCCTATAGACTTTTCTGTGTGAGACAGATTTGTTTATTAAAGTCTTCAACTTTGGGTTGTAGCAACTCTTAGTTGTGGGTGAGATCATCTAAGGGAATCAAGTGCGTAGTATCCTGCTGGGATCAGAGACGTAAGGAGCGCAATTGTACCTTGAATCAGTGTGAGATTGATTGGGGTTCAACTACAGTCCAGGCCGAAGTTAGTTTGTAGTAGGATAGTGTCTGTAGCGGCTTAATACAGTGTGGTGTTCAACCTGGACTAGGTACCGGGGTTTTTCTGCATTTGCGGTTTCCTCATTAACAAAACTTCTGGTGTCTGTGTTATTTCTTTTCCGCATTATACTTTTCTATATAATTGAAATATCATAGGTTGTGCGTTGAATCGATCAATTGGTAAACCTAACATTTGGTTGTTGATTGAAATTGATTGATCCTTGAACATTTGTCTTTGGTACTGTTCTAGTTTTCTCTCTTATATTTAATCGGGCTCGCAAATTATTATTTGTTTGATTACAGATTGAATTGAGAGATTGAGATATAACTCCTTGATATACTTTTTATAAGATTGAGTCTAAGTTTCTAGTTGATTCTCTTGTAAGTATATTGGAGTTAGTCCATACAAAATGCTACAAGCGAAATATTGAGTGAGGTTGTTAGATCCCTGCCTTTTCACTTATTCTCTTTGCACATGACATTACCTCTAAAGCCCGGGTTTGTGTTAGTTTAATGAAGCTAAGACCTATGCCTATGAGTAATTCTTGTCAAATCATACAAAAATGAACATCCCATTAAAATCATTTAAGGTAGTTGACCAAGTTTGAGAAACATCTACGATAGTTTTTTGTTTTTAGTGCTAATCACGAGGAAAGTTTGTAAAAATTCGTTAAGGGAACAATACAGTCGGTCATATGATGTTAAGGTAATTTAGCTTTTCCAACAAAGATATATGATCCTACCTAGACAATTAATTGTCCAGTCAATAACTGAGACCTGATGAGCTGGCACCTCATTGTTGTCTTCCAATCTTTACCACCACCAGACAAGCACACAGTTCCAACTCACATTTTACATAAAAACAAGTGAGATACAATGGATTAATGTTGTAGTTGTCTAGATGATTTCTTACCGTCGACAAAAGTGATTACATGACTTTGTAAACTGAGTGATAAAAATTATGGCTTAAAGCATCATGTGTATTTTGGTCCATATTTTCTCTAAATCTAATTCCAGTGTGGTGCTTAATTTTGTGTTTTACTCAAAACACATGCTATGGAGTTTTTTTTCTAAATAATATATATTTTTCAACTATGTAATGAATTTTCATGCCTTGTTTGGGTCTGGAGTTAAATGGTTGTTTTAGGGGAATAACAATGAAGTCATTATTAATGTCATATTTGCTTCTACAGGTAGACATTATCAAGCAATTGATTCTTGAGTTGAAAAATTCTATCAAAACTATCAGAGGATATCTAAAAAGGTAATTTGACATCTTAAGCTTTCTACCTATAACTATGCAAAATTCGAAGATAAAAATTATAAATGACGTTTTATAACTAAATTCATTAAAAGAAAAATCGTTCTCTATTATGACTTTGGAATTTCATTACCATTTTGTTTTGCATCATGTTTGTTATATACATCAATATCCAATTTCCTATTCTGACTTAATGGACCCAGACAAGCTCTATGGAGGAATGGTTTCCGGGAATTATTATAGATGTTTGAGAAACTATTCAGATTGTTTTGATCCTAATCTAATGATTGGGTGTAAAACGGTTCTCCTTTGTGGGGTAACAGATTATTTATTTGTACAAAGTCTAGAGACACAACGATAGATTTAGGGTATTACTAGATGTAATCTCCTGTTTTCAGGTTTTATCGTTTTGGGTTACTACTAAGCCCTGCATAAGGACTAAAAAAACTTATAGTTTTGTTCATATGTAGATCAATTCAGATTGAAATTCGATTGTATGTGATGCTATTATCTATTAACAAGTGCTTTCGAGAGATGTCATTATCTCGGCATCCCAACTTAGAGATTGCATCCATTTCAAGGTCCAAGAATTCAACCATATATCCAAAAGGTTAGTCTCTTTGTTGATTATTGTGCTTATATAATACACCCCAATTGTGTCATGTTGATTTTATAATCATGTGAAAAATACTGATTTTTTCAATTAGACCAACTTTTTAAGCTTTTGACGGAGCATGAAGGGCTTACACCATACATTTTACTATCATTAGCATTAGAATGAAAACATAAATGTTGGGATTGACAACTAAGAGTAATTTTTGCACGTTTTTGTTTTGAAGTTCTTCGTTAGGTTTGGTGTATCAGTTATAACATGTTATAAGCCTTAAATATACTTAAGTCGTGTTTGGTATCCTGGATATCCCATACTAGGTTGGGTATCCAGTAAAAAACGCTTGAAATGTGTTTGTCTCAGTGCTATTCTGATTTTGGATATGGATTACTAAACCTTAATTGATTTTAGGAAGCTAAAAAAGTGAGATTATGGTATTCTACCAAATACCTGAGATACATATATCCTCATCCGGCTTAGGAGGTTATTTTAACATAGGTAATTGTCTTTAAAAAAAATAATTTCCTATTAACTTATTTATGATGTCAGACAAACACAAGTGAACCTAATCCAAAATAGGATAAAATTTTAGACAAACAACATTAAAACTAACCAATAACAAGGTTATCAAATTATTCTCCCTTATAAAGTATAGTTTGGACAACTTAGGCAAGATAAAGAACGACCAGGATTCATTCTTGGAAAAGCTAAATCCATGACCCTGGTTGTTCACATCATTATTGAATCATTAATTTCTTATAATAAATACTTTATTAATCTATTATCATAAATATCTTGTAATTATCTTAATAAATATACTTTTATTAGATAAATAATAAATTTATTAATAAAGAATCGTACTAACTTTTAAAATTCTTTTCAACCCATTACATTTTTCTAAAAATATTCTATTAAATAAATAATAAATTTATTAGTAATCATATGCATAGAAATTAGGGATGACCCAGGTGGTGTTTTAGATTGGAGATGCATGGAGCCGGTGACGATAGTGATGGTAGTGGAAAATGTAGTGGTAATTAGTGGTTTTGGTGGTGGGGTGCCATCTGAAATGGCTCACATTTAGAAAATCAATGTCGTAGACTGTCTGAGAGTTTTCAAAAATTGGACATATATCTTTTTTGAGTCGAATGGGTTTCCATATGAAATGTCTCAACGTTTTATGATATAGTGGCTTAGATAAATGAATTAGTATTTATTTGTGTTATTCAAATATAAGAACATACGATGTAATATGTACTGTAGAGTCAATTCAGAGTTTTAATCTTTTTGGACCATTTTAGAATGGGACAAAATAAACAAGGATTCTGAGCTTATGGGACACAATTATTTATAAGAAGAATGAGTTTGAGTGATGTAGTTTTGTTTTATTCTACATAGTTCGATGTTTTGGTTTTGCGCGATCACTAAAATAAGGGAGATGTAGAAAGGAAATACCATTTCAAATGATCGATAATATGTTTTTGACTTTGCAAACTATAAAACATATCAAATATTGTTGGTTTTGTTGTGAAAGAGGGAAAGAATAAACATTATTTGGGAGAATGTCAAAATATCAAACATACTGGAAAGGAATCATATATGAGTACATGATAAAAGATTTGTGGACCGAAGAGTAAAAATATATATTGGTTTGTCTTCATTTTTGTAATGATAAGAAGAGTAAACTCGATAATTAAAAAATATTAAATTTAATATCCAGATAAAAGTTATGCCCATGTCATTTCAGCACGGGTTAAGCGCTAGATAAAATTACGCTGAACTAAAGGCTATCTAAGTAGTGGCCAAAATTTGTCTACGAAGAAGATAAATCCACGGTCTTGGTTTGTTCAACCAAACTATTAAATTTTTTATTAATTAGTATCCTATTAGTTTCTCATAATAAATTATTAATTAATTTTTCATCATAAACGTCCCCTTAATTGATCTAATAAATACATATTTTTATTAGTAAATAATAATTTATTAAATATTAATGGTGGTATTGGATGAATTAATGGGTGGTAGAGATATTAAAAACACAAAAATATTATGGTGGATGTTGGTCTTTTCCTGGTGGTGGAAGAAATAGTGCCGATGGCTGTTTTTAATGGTGGCGGGTGTTGGTGAATAATAGTGAACAATAATATTTTTGTGTCTTTACAAACGCACAACATCTTATTGTGAAAGATACAGTTAGCTATTTTTTCGCACAATTGGTAAGGAAAAAAAACCAAATATTTCGTGGATGATACCAGATCTTATAAGGCAATATCATCATATAGCGCTGGATCACCCAAATAATACTTGATCATACAAATCATGGCTTTTAGTGTTAAATAAAATTGATTACAATATAAAAAAGAATTTAATAAAAACAAACCAATGGAATAAAAAAATAGTGAAATAAATTAATTGACGACTTAAGTTTGTTCAATATAAACTTTTCTCATGACGTCTGTGATTAAAAATAAAAAAGCACGTCTAGTGGTTGGGGGTGGAAGCAACGGTGATGTGGGGGAAAGAAGTGGCATCAAGTGATATTTTGAATGTGGTGTGTGTTGGTGAAAGTAATATATTTTGTTAATAATGTTTCGCCATAAATTGGCTAACCTTATAAAGAATATAAAATGTGGTTGATCGTCTTAATGATAACATAAACTCGGTAAAAATATATGACAATTAAAATAAGAACTGCAAACGAACGGTACGAATCAAAATCAGTACACAATAAATTAACTTAGTCGCACGGTGATGACACGAGTTATATCATAGATAGGTGATATTTTTTTCATGTTTCTTTGTTCTGTATTATAAAACAAAGTTAACTAAGTTAGTTAACATAAAGAGAGATCTTGATTTGCCTTTCCCACGTTTGTGGTCGATCCCATGATACACGCTTTAATTGAGAAATAATGCATTACATATTCTCTTTTTTCCATCCCAAAAATCAAAAGCAAAGTGGAGAAATTTGATCGACTAAAAATAACAAACCTACATTCCTACTAAACTAAACAATTGATTCTCTCACTCACATCTAGAAGGAGAAGTGGACTCAAAAACTTTAGTTTCCCACTTTTGAGCAAACCTAAATCAGAAATAAATTTAGGAATTAGAGATAGACTAAATCCAAGAACATGCTTTCGCTCAACCTTATTTCCTTGATGATTTGGTATCATCCTCGAAATCTTTAGTGCCTTAATTTATCAATTGTTTTTAGTATCATCCTCAAGATTTTTTTAGGGAGAAGATAAATCAATGATTGTTTAAGTAAGTGTTTACAAGTGACGTCTATGATTGAAAGTTAGAAATTCATATCTAACGGTCTTAATATGTGCACATCATTATTATCTCATTAATTTCTCATAATAAATATTTTATTAATATCTCATGATAAATGTTTTATTAATTATCTAAATGAATATATACTCTCACTCAATAGATAACAACTATGTTAATAATTTCATCAATAGATATTATGGGTAATAAGGGTGATGTTTGTGAGTGACAGTGCATGGAGCCCATGACGGCAATGCTTCTGGTGAAAAAGGTAGTTGTAATGGGTGGTTCTGGTGGTGATATCTCAATTAGTCAATATAGTAGTATGCAATGTTTATTCGATGTAGTTATGACACAAATAACATTATATTTTACAAGTTGTGCTTGATTTTTCAGGTGTTAAAATAAGCTCGGTCAAATACAAAAGAAAAAATAATAATCAAAATATATCAAGAACAATTGTCACTTTAAATAGTAACAACAAATAAATAACATCGGTCAAAATAATTTTTTTCACTTATTTTCGTGGCCGTGCTGTTACGTCACGGGCCAAGTTTTAGTCTTGAATACAAAACGAAGCTTGGACAAGTTAGGAAAGATACAGAGTGGTCAAGATTTGTCTAGGGAAAAGATAAATCTATGGTTATGCATGGTTTGTGCAACTTAAAAACATTATAAATGTTTTATTAATTAGTGTATTCTCTTAATGTTTCATTAATTTTTCAATATTAATATTGTCTTAATTAATATAATGAATATATATTTTCATCAATAAATAATTGTAATAAAAATTTAATGTTATCTTAATTAATATAATGAATATATATATATATTAATAAATAATTTTAATAAAAATTATAACAATAGATATTAGTGGTGGTAGTAGAGGCGTTAGTGAGTGGTGGAGGAAAGAATATTAATGTTGATGGAAGAAATAATGGCGATGAGTGGCTTTTATGGTGGTGGGTATTGGTGAATAGCCGTGGAAAATATCAGTTTTGTATCCTTACAACACAATTAACATTGTATTATGAAAGATATGGTCGGTTGTTTTCAGCACGATTGACAAAAATATTTCGAGGATGATACCATATCATTTAGGATAAAATGATCATGACAGTTGGATAACTTAGACGGTACTCCTGCTATCTTTAGTACCCAATTGTGTAAATCATGGTTTTTATTATTAAAACAAAAATGATAAGAATACTTAAAAAATAATATAACAATAAAAAATATAATGGAATAAATTAATTAACGGTCTAAGTTTGTTTGATCAAAAATTTATACATAATGTTGGGGATTCAAAATTAGAAGTACGACTAACAGGAGGTGGGAAACGGTGATGGTGGGAAAGAAATGTATCAGATGGTTATGTGGTGGTGGCGGCAGTTAGTAATAAAATATGTTAATTTTGTGTCTCCACAAAACGGGTAACTTTATTAAGTTGAGGAGGTGGTTGATCGCTATAAAAACGAACATGACGAGTCGAAATCGATATACAAAAAATTACTTTTTATCGAAACGTATCATTACTGCAAGGGTGTACCCTAGCTAGAATTATTTTCTTCCTATCTCATTGTTTTGTATGATAAAACGAAGTTTCGCTAAGTCAGAAAAGATAAAGGCGGTCCTGTTTTTTCTTCCCAATTGATAAATCCACGATGGCGGTCGATTCCATGAATACACTGTTTAATTGATAAAAATTGCATTATATATTATCTTCTACCCATCTCAAAAGTCAAATACAAAACAAAAAAAATTGACCGACTGAAAATAACAAACCTACCTTCCCATAAAACGGAACAATTGATTCAATCGCTCATATCCGGTAGGATGAGTGGATTTAAAAACTCTAATTCCTCACTTTTGAGCAAACGAAAATCAGAAACAAAATGGGAAGGTGAAATAGATTGCAGAGAGAAAAAAATTTAAATCCAAGAATATACTTCTGCTTAATCTATTTTCCACGTTCTCTCAATCTTTTTCCACCAAAACGTACATGTCTGACCCATCAAACTATTTCGAGGTAACAATATTTGAGAAAACACTTCCTTTTTACATTGCTTCATGTATAAAATTTTGGTGTTTCTATCATTTTCTTGAATTTCATTTGTTGTATATTTAACTGAAAGTATACATTTTCAAAGATAGCCCAATTGATTACAATAATCTCATGGTTGAAAGTTTGGGGTGTATGTAATTTGTCATTAGGCAGATTATGAAAATTTGACTATCGTAGGTCGTTGGGATTTCAATCTATTCAAAACTTTTGGGTCTAGAAAGGTGAGATTTTAATAAGTACTAATTTTCCTTTCAATTTGTTTAGACTTTAGTGGAAACAACATTTTGGTTTTATCTTGAAAGCTACACTTGGAGAGAGACATAAAATAAATTTTCAACTTACACATTATAATTTGGAAATCGTTTGGAAACTACTAAATGATTATAAATATGTGTGTGTACATGGCTATCTAACACTATTTTAAGATGTGGTGGTAGACAATCTTTAATAGTTATAACTTCTTTTTTTTTTTTTTTTGGTCCTTTTTTTTTTTTCGAATCATATTTTGTTTGTCATATAAGTAGGTTGTAACAATTTGTTTTTTTTTTATTTGGAGGTGACTTTAATAAGATTCAGTTTGCCCATGAAAGAACTTCAGGAGGAGATTCTACTATTGGTATGAGAAAGTTAAATAGCTTTATCTCAAGGCATCATCTCTTTGATTTGCCTTTGATTGGTGCTTCTTACACTTGGAAAAATAATCAAGTCCAAAGTATAAGGAGTAGAATTAACAAAATTTTACTTTGTCCTTCCTGGGAAACTGTCTATCTTCAAGTAACTCAGCATGCTCTTGCCCGTCCTTGTTCTGATCGCAACCCAATAGATTTGATCTGTGAAGGTGTGAAGCATGGTCCATCTCCATTCCGTTGTGAGTATTACTGGTTCATTCACCCAGATTTTCTTACTTTTGTTAGAGATATGTGGAATTCTTTTAATGTTTCAGGTAGTGCTGGTTTTATCTTCTGCAAAAAGCTTCAATTACTTAAGCAACAATTAAGAATTTGGAGCAAAAGGGAGTTTGGAGAGGTGGACAGAAGACTTGATGAGCTGGAGGATATTTTTGTTTATTTGGATGCTGAGGAGCAAAATAACAATGGTTTAACAGATTCTCAATGGGAAGAGAGAGCTCAAGCTAGGAAAGAGTATTACAGTTTGAGTATCAATGGAGAAGCAGAAGCAGAGTTACTCACTTCAAAGATTTTGAGAAGAATACAAAATACTTCCATAGACTTGCAAATGATAGGAGGAGAAGGAGTTACATTGGTTCAATTAAGGTAAATGGTGTTCTTACAAATGATATGGCGGAGATAAAGAATGGTATAGTTGGTTTCTTTCAGAATATTTTTCAATCTCAGCATCATAGAATTGCTTCTGCAGAAGATATGCATTTTAATCAGATTTCTGAAGATATGTGTATTCGGTTAGAGAGAGACATAAATCAAGAAGAATGATTGAATGCTATTAAACATCTTGGTCATTATAAAGCTCCTGGGACATATGGGTTCCCAATTAAATTCTACTCTTTATGTTGGGACATTTTAAAAGATTATTTTCTCAATATCCTCAAGAATTTTCTTGATTGGAGGCTAAAGAACTTATTGCCTTGATTCCAAAGAAAGATTGCATTGAGGAGATTAAAGATTTGAGACCTATAAGTCTTATTCATGGTGCTTACAAAATTGTCTTAAAAATCTTAGCAGAAAGATTGAAGATTACTCTACCTAACATCATTTCTCAACATCAGTCAGCTTTTGTAAAAAAGAGACAGATTCTAGATGGAGTGTTAGTAGCTAATGAGCTCATTGATTCAAGAATCAGAAGTGGGAAACCAGGTTTGTTATGCAAGGTAGACTTTAGGAAAGCCTTTGATCATGTCAATAGGAGTTTTTTGGATGATATGTTCAAATTAATGGGTTTTAGTGAAAAATGGAGAAGTTGGTTAAGGTGTCGTGTAGAATATGTAATATTTTCAGTCTTGGTGAATGGTAGTGCAACTGGATACTTCAAAAGCAATAAAAGGATCAGGTAAGGAGACCCAATTTCACCCTTTCTTTTCTTGCTTGTTGGAGAGGCACTGACTTTCATGATCAAAAAATCTCAAGAAGAAGGTCTTATATCTGGTTTTCAAACCAAAGATGATGGAATTATGGTTTGTCATTTTTAATTTGCAGATGATACTCTTATGTTTCTTGATGCTGATGTTGAGCAAATTAAAAATCTCAGATTAATTCTTATTTCTTTTGAGATGTTAACAGGATTGAAGATAAACTTTGCAAAAAGTCAGATTTTTGGTGTTGCTTATGAAGGTGATTTATCTATTTTCTCTTCTCTCTTGGGTTGTTATAGTGGTACTCTGCCTACTACCTATCTTGGTTTACCATTAGGTGATAAGTGTGGTGGTGTTACTAAATGGGAAAAAATTATTGAAAAATTTATTGCAAAACTTGCTGGGTGGAAAAATATTTTGTTGTCTAGAGCTGGTAAGATAACTCTGATAAACAGTGTGCTCAACAGTCTTCCTATCTATTATATGTCACTCTTCGAAATTCCTGCTTCTGTTCTTAAGAAATTGGAGAAGATTATGAGAGATTTCCTTTGGATGATAATAAAGGAAGAAAGAAAATTCATTTAGTTAAGTGGGAGGCTCTTTGCAGAAGAAAGAAAATGGGAGGTCTTGGTGTTAAAAATTTGAAGCAGATGAATAAAGCTTTGCTTGCAAAATGGATTTGGAGATTTAAAGTGGAAGATGAGGTTCTCTGGAAGACAATTGTTGCTGAAAAATATGGCCATGAAGATGTTCAATGGATTCCAAAAACTCATAAATGTTCTTATGGAAGATCAGTTTGGAAGTCCATTATGAAATACAAATCTTTTGTTTTGCAGTTCATCAAGTTTAAAGTCAACAATGGCAACTCATAAATGTTTTATGACCAGCCTATCGAAACTAGTTACCCTAATCTGTATGCTTTATCAAGAGCCAAGCATTTCTCTGCGGCTGAAATTTGTAATTCAGATGGTCCAGCTTATTCTTGGAATTTACAAGTTCATACTAGACTCAATGTTGTTGCAAAAATTGAACATCATCTCCTTATGTCAGATTTATCATCCTTCAGATTAAATGCTGGCTCTGAAGATGAACTGCAATGGTCTTTGACTAAAGGTAAATCTTTCACAGTTAGCTCAGCTTATGACAATCTCACTATGGAAAATGGTATTCTTCAAAACAGTTCTATTTTTACCTTCATATGGAACCTCAAGTGCCCTCCAAAAGTAGGTTTTTTCTTGTGGTTGATTGCTTATAATAGATTACCCACAAGAGATTTGCTAAGAAGAAGAGGAATGGAAGTCCCTGCCAACTGTATTTTTTGCAACAGTTGTGAGACAAGTGCACATATTCTTCTTCATTGTTTTTTTGCAAGAGATGTGTGGAATTCCTTCTTAGTTAAGCGGAATTAGTTTTACTCTATTCACTCTGATATAATTCCTTCTTTATAAGTTTGGAATCTTCCTCAGCACAATGCAGCAAGCACAGCAGTCTGGAATCTTGTTCCTGTTGCTATTATAAGCAAGAGTTTTTTCTAGTAAAATGAGCAATGTTATTGGTGTGGTTAACAAAGCAATTTACTGCCTGTTCACATGGGCATTGGCTATCAAGGAGTTTGAATCTGTCAACTCCTCTACAGTCATGTCAGATTGGCGTAATATATACTTTGATCATGTTTAGGTTGGTAGCCTGTTACTAACCTCTTTTTCCTTTCTTTTTCTCTTGTACTTTGTTCTCGGTGGTATACCCTTTATACCCTCTATTTTTTTGATCAATAAACTTTTCTTTACCGATCAAAAAATATATATTTGTTTTTTATGTTATCCAATTTGTTGTTTGACTGCTTAACAATTTGTTGTTTATGGAGCATGCTCGTGGTATGGATCTCAATGGTTCATACTACCAATCTCTTCTTGACTCGAAATAAGTGATATTCCGTACTCATTTCAGTAAAAGTATACTAATTTTCCAATCTCTAATGTTAATCTCTTTGTAAATATCATCTCAATCTTCACTGTATATACTAACGAATGTAAAATTGTAAACTATACCAATCAACCAAATATCACGTTATAGATACATATAGCTTTCTTAGGTCTCTGCAAAGCCTTCTGACGCTTGTACCCATCCCCCTGCATTTCCTTTTTCCCGGACCTGGAACCTCTTGCAAATAATCTGAAGGTCAGAACTGTTGGGAGTATAAAATTTAGTTATACCCCTACTTCACAGTAGTCAAATCCGTCTAAATTATACAGGTTGAAATTTTCCTTCCTATGCAACAGAATTATTTTTATGCTCTTTTATTATAACGCTGCAACCTCGAGTTCTCTAGTAGGAATTTTACAAACTGTATACTTTTCAAAGTTTTGGTTTATGTTCTGTGTCAGTCTCAGTACACCGTCATTATTCCAAAGAATTGCTCCTCAGAGATGCCCGGAAATCTGTCACGTCCGCTTTTTTCTACCACTGGAAAAGTTTGTCAGATGTCGCCTCCCAGAACTATGGTTATTCCTCCAACTGGTTCGCTGCCCTATCAAATATCTCTCAAATGCCTGATTACGGCTTCCACACAATATTGGTGTTGCATTGGCACTGTCAAGATACAAACTCTGGCTGCAAATCTCAGGTGCAGCTTTGTTAATGCTATCAAGTCTTCCTCGTCCGACAGGTTTCATATATGCTGAAGCCACCTAAATTAAAACCTAAAATATTTTATCAAGTTCCATTTTGGTAGAGTAACCATTCATACGTAGCATAAAAAAAAACCGTAATACCATTTACAAAGTAGTGTGAGGGAGTTCTATTTTGAAGTGTAATCGCTGATAACAAATCCAACAACAAACAAATGATACTAAACCAACATCTTAGATACTATCTGACCTAGGGTCACATTCGCTAGTATTACACATTCCTACTAAGTATATGTACATTACTTATTAATGTAGTTGATGGGTTTAATACTTCCTTCACCCTATCAATGTACCTGATTCAGATGAAGCCTTTCATTGATGTTGCAAAGACCGCTTCGCTCTCACCTTAGGCTCTAACATACACAAAGAAAATAGAAAAATCAAAATCGTTAGTATAATCATGTAAAAATATTATTGTTCAAGAATGAAGCAAAAAGGCACCACTAAGGCATACATCAAAACATGAAATACGATGTGAGCCAAAAGGGACCCTCTTGTACAACTCTTCAAAGACCATAAGTCGCAGTTTTTCTTTTTTTTTTCAGGCTCGTCCCGCGCTAACACCTGCAAGTACTAAAACCATAAAATATGTCGATGTGGTGAAAGAAGTAGCTAAGACGCTGGTTTGAGTACATTGAATCACTTTGCTTCATTCTTCTCAACCTATGAGCTCTTTTTAGCTAAAACTAAGACGTCACTTAACATGGGCGTGGAGTTATAACCTATGACTTCCCACATTACTGTGTACACTTCTATATTAAATTCAAATTTTTCATAGGAGTTCCCAGGCGAATATACTGAAATTTCGACATTGAAGTATCACTTCACGTAATGTTCCAAGAAAAAAATAATAATAATGTAACATTGTTTACCTAATTAATTTTTTAAGGAGCTCATTCAAAAGATTAAGGAGTGAGACTTGCGTTCATTAGATAAAACCTCATGGTCCATGTCCAAGCAGCACATCAACGAAGACGGCTAGCTACCAAGTCCGAAAGATGGAGAAAACTGAAAATGGTGAGAAAATGAAGGCATTGAGATAAGACATTGAACAATCCAATGAATAAGAATGTAAATCGGTTATGTATGAAGTATTAAGGATGAGAAATTTAAAAAGTCCAACAAATAAAGATATTAAATATCAAAATTACACCAGCTACACCAAAATTAAGGTCACCCAATATGTTGCAGGCTTAGCTCCGATAACGTCCCTCCCCTTTTATCTATTGCTTCCAACATAACATCCCGAGTTAATGGTTTATTTGTTGAACCTGCAATATCAATCACAGTATTTACAATAAAATCCACTATAAACTTTGATGTCAAAAATGATGAGTCCTCTTCTGGGACCAAAGGAATTGAAGGAAACAGTCTACCAAGCTCTCCCATCATAATTTGGCAAATATACATATCTTAACAAAAGACACAAATATGTTGAAAAATTGACCAAAAACATAAATTGGGACTATGATTTTTCACAAAATGTTGTGATAATAAATAAATACTTAAAACAAAACCTAGACAAATCGCAACACTAAACATATATGGGGGAAAAATACAAACATAAACATAAGGAAAACAACTACAAACCAAAATTTTAGAGAATGATTACTATTTTAGGGATGAGAAATACTTCAAAACTGAATAGTGGAATCATCAGAGTTTAGTCAAATTCTGATTTTTTTTCTTTTACCAACAAAAATAGATAGACTTATATCGATCTTTCAGAGAATATAAAGTATCAGAAATTTCAATAAGCAGTTTTAGCAGAGCTTGTAGAAATCATATTAGAATGGTTACCTTTTGAGTACCCGTGATTTGGGATAATATAGGATGTTGTTGTGAATGAAGCTGAAATAAACAAAAAAGAACACACACCATTTCAATAGTACTATATATTAAAGTGAGACTAAGAGCAACTGCAGTGGTGCAATCAAAACCAAAGATCAAAAATCAAAAAAAAGATCAAATTTGGGTTTAGTCCGTGTTGTCACGTAACGGTGGCGATTAAAATTTGGTCGCGCGTAATTTAAAGATCCGCCCCAAAAAAATTTCATCGGGCGTATCTCAAATGTCCGCCCAATCAATCACCAGGCGGACTTTAAGTTTACGCCTGTCAACAGGCGTACTTTAAGTTTACGCCTCATTTACTTTTTTTTTTTAATTTGAATTTTCATCGTGCGTAATTTAAATCTCCGCCCGTTAACAAGCGTACTTTAAATTTACGCCCAGTAACAAGCGTACTTTAAATTTACGCCCGACTATATTAGGATTTGGTATTTGGTCGCGACCAAATATGGTCTGGAATTTGATCTTTGGCTGGGATTTGATCTTTACTCCATCCCACTGCGTCACAATCTCATCCCAAATTTTTGGTTATACTCGCCCACTGTGGATGCTCTAAAGATGTACATGGAGAGAAAATTTAACCAAACATCTGGAGCTATCCAAAGGGTTCACATGAAACTAACATGAAATACAAATAGTTACTGTCAAAATTGTTGGATTTCAAGACAAATGACTGCTAATTTGAACTTGATTATTTAAGAACTGACAGAAAGAGAAGACCGACAAAATACAACGAAATTAGACGCCATGAACCTAAACTGGTCATCATTAAACAGAAACAGCAGACATAATTGTAATCAACATAGGATAAGCATAACATATACGGATCCTAAACAAAAAGTTCAAGTACCGCGAAAGAGATAAAATCAGAGAAGGGAGCACACATATTTCACCTATACCACATCACAATCAGGCCATGCTTTCAATTCACAAAAAACTAACCTATGAAGCGTTAATTCCCTAGTCATTACCACAATATCTCCCCACCAATTAGATGCATCCCATCATTAATTAGGACAGCAACATAGCCTCAGATGCCTTGAATTCATATTTGCGAAGTCCGCTTCGCTCTCACCTTATACTCTAACATATATATATAAATAAATTGGAAAAATCAAAATCGTGAAGAAAATATGGTAAAATCATTATTGTTGAAAAATGAAGCAAAAAGGTACAACTAAGGTATACATCAAAACAGGAAATACGATATGGGCCAACATAGACCTTCTTGTACAACTCTTCTAGAGCATCAGACTTTTTTTTTGTTTTTTTTTTTTGATGAACTGACTAAAATGATGGAAATTTTGATAAAGTGTTCCAGTTTTGAATTAGGGTAAAAAAAGTGTCCCCGCTTTTTTGCACTTTTCTAAACTGTCCCGTTTTTTTCAAATAACGCTTTCCATCCCGTTAAATGCAAGGTGACAGTTATCTCACCTGTTAAAAAGTCATATTTACTCCTGAACTATGTCGTGAACTATGAACCATGAACCCTAAACCTCTAACCCTGAACTATATCGTGAACCATGAACCCTAAACCATGAACAATGAAGCCTGAACTATGAACCCTAAACCCTGAACTATATCCTGAACCATGAACCTTAAACCCCTAACCCTGAACCCCGAACCCTAAATCCATGAACCGAGCTCGACGAACCTGAAAAAAATAAAGTAGAAGATAAACATGACAAGTAAAGGATAAATAAGTAAAAACTTGGATGAAAAAATTAACAGTGAGGGCAGTTTTGAAAAGTTGAAAAAAATGGGGACAATTTATTAAACCGAAATTGAGAGTGAGGCAATTTATCAATATTCCCTGAAATGATTTGGATACTTCTTAGGCTCGTCGTACGCTAACACCTGCAAGTACTAAAACCATCAAGGACATTGATAGGGTGAAGAAAAATGAGACAGCAATTTAATACGTTACTCATTGCATGGACGACAAACTTTAAAATTTGAGTTCTTACCCTCATGTATGCAGTAACATGCCCACCAAATTTGTTTTGTGGTGAATATCTCCAAGTAACTCTATTTCTTCGAAGCATCCACCAATAAGAATAGCAATATCCAGAAGAGCACGGAATGGCCTCCTACTCACTGTGCGTTCAACTGATAAATACTCCTTTGTTTCCTGCCATGTAAGAGCATGAATATGTCAAGTTGCATGTACGGAAAATGGGTCATTTGTCCAAATATTTTTAAAACACGGTTCAAATGGACAAGTAGAAATTAGTATGGGTGAAATGGACACAAAAATAATAGCAAGAATGAAACTGGTTTCATCCTGACTTAAACTTAGAGAAGAACGAGGATGAAACTGGTTGCATCCTGATGTAAATTAAAAACAAGAAAAAGTATTTAAAAACGGGCAGGATGAAACTGTTTACATCCTGGCTATTTTTAAAATTTTGTCCATTTAAACATTATCAAATTTTACATGTTTTTTTCACCCAAAAATTGTTGATTTTGGCTTTTCTAACCAATTTTGTGTTGCATGTACTGGACAGTACTAAATTTGTGAACTTGACTAATAGCCCAAATTTAACGTTATATGCACAATTGATATAAGAGAGTGCAATTGCAATATTTCAAAATGTGTAATTAGGAAAGCAAAAGTGGTATTAATTTGCTCTTCACAAAACTCCTGTTGTGTATTTCAAAGTAAAATTGTCATAGAACTACAAAATCACAAATACGATTATAGAATCGTTGAACTGGTAAAGATAACAAATGAGATCCGTTGTCAAATCTTATCCAGACCCAAAAAGATTATAATTCACAGTGACTCAAAAATAGAAACAAAAAACAAACTTAGTTTAAATTAACTAATATTCTGCACCGAAATTACACTAAAAACGGCAAATAGACGAACAATAAGAAAATCACCAAAATCAAATAGAGAACACTACCTTTTCTTGGATAGGAAGGAGATGGATTAATAGGTTATCTAAAGAAGAAAATAAAGGGATTAGTAAAGAATTAGGATCAATATAAGAAAAAGAATATTGAAAATGAAGAAAACTTACTCTTCTCTTCTTTTGTTAGACTACAATGCAAGAGTTTAGATTCCCGATTCTTTGTTGCATGTGTAGAACATTTCTAATATTTATGCAGTTTTGGATACCTCTGAAGTGCTGAGATCAGTAAAGAATCGATTGGGAGATTTTTTAGGGAGATTTTTTAGGGAGATGGAGGATGGAAGAGAAATTAATAGTGCGTTAATGAATGCCCAAGGATGAACGTTTCACAAATAACTGACTGTTGGGAACTAAAACCAAATCTCGGTGGAGGTGAATATAGTGCGGTGGTGGGATAACATAGATCAGGAGCATAGTGCAAAACTATTTGATAAAACTTGGAGGGGAGCGAAAATCCTAACGGCTAGTTAGAAAAACGGATATATCTCTACCGTTGCCACCAAACATTACTATTATATAAGCATTGATATATACTAGGCTATGACTTTGTCCTCCATGTTGCCGATTGTCAGTTTCTTTACCTATTAGAATTAGGGTTAGTTTGGTATTGTCGTGTGTTGTTGTGTTGTAACAGTTAGACGTTTGGTAAAATATGAAATAAAGTTAAAGCTAATTAAAAAAGCAATTGAAGTGTGTTTGGTAAAGTATCAGATTCAACAATCGTAGTTGTCGCAAATGACAAAAACAGACATATCTCGGAAAATAGTTTTATTCAATTTTATTGGGTTTAATTTTTTTTTATTATCAAATAAATACTTATAAGAAAAATTACACACCAGAGTTTTTAGTTGGCAGCCTAGCGACAAGCTGAGCGCCAACTCCTTTCTGAATAGCAACACCCAAAGCTTATGCTTTCGTAGTTTTTAAAAGCTCATCCTCCACAACTTTTAAAAGTCGAGGATTTTGGAAAATGCTTTGGATAAAAAGCAGTTTCATTTTTTCTTTTACCAAGCACTAATTCCAAAAATTATTGACATATATAGGTTTTGAAAGTGCTTTTGATAAAAAAAAAAAAAAAACGTTACCAGGCCCAACCTTAGTCATATTCAAATTGTTCAGTGTAATTAGCAATGACATTTACTGAAACGGTTAATTATCTAAATTCTTTAGGTTTATAAGGTTTATAAATCGAATAAGTTGATAGTCATTTCCTACATCGCCGTGCTATAAAAATACCAATGAGCTTGTGCTTCTTTTTTGCCATTGTTGGGCTATAAAAATATCAATGTGCTGCCTATGCCAGTTGCAATGACCTGATTAATACATACACATGATGACATGAGTAAAAAAATATTAATCAACTGATGATGACCTGATTAATTTTAGCCCATACTCTTGGTTTGTACCATTAAGCATTAACCATTGCTTTTGATAGGATTTAGAGCTTCTCCAATGGCATGTGTGTGGAGATAAATGTCAAAATCCATCTAGGATGCACATCCATTTTCTCTAAAATCATTCTTCAACCCGGATGTCATAAATCAATGTATGCAGGACTTTAGATAGAAAATGTCAAGGGAAATGTCTAGTTTCCCACATTTCCATTGACATTGTCTACCATCTTAGTCAGCTTTTTTTAATTAAAAATATATTTTATTTGCTAAAATTAATTCTAATACAATAAATAATCATTTTTAAATCTAATAAAATCTTAAAATTACTAAACATAAAATTTACATTTAATAAGAAAATGAACACAAACAACACCATTGGAGATGAATAACTTTTTGCACCTAAACTTAAGGAAAATTTGGAATAAATATGTCTTGTTTGTGTTGCCACATAGGAAATACATACAACAACCATTGGAGAAACTCTTAAGAGATAAGAATAATCAACAACTTTATCAACTGGTCGAGTCCAAATGAACATCAAAAAAATTATCGAAAATATCTCATAATATCATCTCCTCTCACATTTAGCTACAATTTCTTCTTGGAAAAAATAATTATGGGATTGCTCGGTGGCCCATGAATAAAATTTAAGTAAATAGAAATAATTGAGGTCTGAAATGGTTTCTGAAGAAGCTTCTAAAATCAACATTACCATCTCTAAATTGACCATTAGTTTATAGATTTACCCCGTATCATAGTTGCAACTAGGGGTGCACATACCCTACCCATACCCGCCAACCCTACCCTACCCGCCAGTTTTTTAACCGTATCCTATCCTATCCACTATTTGGCGGGTAGGGTGGCGGGTAAAGATTTTCTTAACCGCCAGTAAACGGGTAGGGTGGCGGGTATAGGCCATATCCTACCCACCCTATCTAGGAGTGTACATATCCCACTCCTACCCGCCAACCCTACCCTACCCGTCAGTTTTTTAACCGTATCCTACCCTATCCATTATTTGGCGGGTAGGGTGGCGGGTAAAGATTTTCTTAACCGCCAGAAAACGGATAGGGTGGCGGGTATAGGTCATATCCTACCCACCCTACCCGTTGTGCAGCCCTAGTTGCAACAATCAAGATAGTCTACTATTTTATCTGTTTTAGATGGAAACTACTGTACCAAAGGGACTCTGACCGTGTAGATTAGAATTTTTCATTTTCATGCTGGAAAGTGGAAAGTATGAAAAGCCATTCTTCCTGTATAATTTAGCACATACATGTTAGAAACAGCGGTGCACAATAGAATCTACACATGATGAAACCTTAAAAATAAAACATTCATCGAAAACGGAACCGATTTTGTCCCTTAAATATATCATTTGTAATAAAAGGGTCTAGGTAGATGTTTAAATCATTAGGTTAGCTCATTTTTGGTATTTTCAATTTTAGCTAGCATTCATAATCTTGATGGAAATTTCTGGGATGGTACCTCTTCTTTTTTGCAGAATTGCTGCACTGGCGGTCAATAATATTTTGACACATAATTTTACAATTTTACAATCTTCTTTTATCTCCAATCACCTGGTCTCTGCATGACTTTATCCTCTTTCCTATTCCACTGCAGAGGGCATTCGTCATGGCATATTTGTACACACTCAGATTAATTTTTTTTAATGAAACACATCAGGGCTGTCTCTAGTGTTCCATCCTTTCTCGACAAAAAACTAAGCAGTTTTTCGTACGTTAAAAGCGGGATATCGACTTCAAAACATTATCTTACTAATCACATTCCATTTCAAAAATCTCATTCTGGTGCGGCCTTGATAAAGATGTTGCACTTGATAAAGAGTATCTGATCATGTAATATTAATATTGTATGGTGAACCCTGACAGAACGACATGAGTTTTGGCTAGTTGTTGAAATAAGGTTATTAGCTGGGGGTGTTATTGATTTTTCATGGTATGTAAATCCAATTTTCTTAAGTAAATGCTGAAATCAGCTGCAACATACAAACCGACATTTTTCCGTACTTACATTTTGTTGCCTTACCGCAAATGCATTAAAAATGCAATATAATAACCAAGCTAGTTTCTTCCAATATATGTCCATTAGGTAAACAGTGTAGGAGTTTTTGTGGCAACAGTCATACCGAAGATATTAATACATTTATATGTCCCCTGCAAAACAGTTCTCCACTTTCTTCTAATATGTCCATTAGGTAGAACAGTCTAGGAGCTTCGGTTGCAACTGCCATGCTGAAGAATTAATCCATCTATATGTCTCCTGCAAAACATGAGTCAAACATGCAACTTTCCGACTCGAGTTAGACGCACTACAATTGTGCGACCGATACGGTGCTTAAAAGAGATGTGCCTAAGCAATGAATGGATCTTGGACTGTGGTGCGAGCACCTATGGAAGTGGTTAAACCTGAAAACTATTAAAGCTAATTAAAATGGCGTGTCCTATGAACATTTTTTCAGTAAAATAGTCTGGGGTTGATTTATGAACCAAGTCATATGCGAAACTATTTGGATTTTTTTAATTGGTGAGTGCAGAGTTGTCCAGCTAGTCAAGTCTATTGTACTTGGAACCACCGCTAAAACTCCAAACACAGTCAATTCTGCACCCATATTGTATAATTGACCACGTGCCAAGAAGAAGACACGTGTGTTACATCAGCATGAGGGGTATCAAGACAATGATGCCACGTCGCAACACTAAAAGAACAGGTACCTCTATCCTCTGCCACATAGCCATCATCACGCAAATCCGACGATGACGGATCGAGGAGCACCTGATGATAAGAGCGCCGCGAAGTACCCTATAAAACTCTAAAAGATTACTTTTTATCATCCCAAAGAAGATTCAAAATCAAGGGAGAGGATAAACCTCACTGAAAAGGGTGTAACAGGGCATCAGACAGCTGTATGACACGTGCGGACCACCCAACCACCCGCATTAAATGATACGAGCATAGATACATGTCAACTATCCTATGGAGGAGAGAAAGGCGACCCAGCGTTACAACATGATACCGTTGGAGTCATCGGTATATCACGAAGATATCATCGGGACCGACACAGAATCCAAGACGATAAAGGTACAACTATCCTTAGAAGAAGTCCCCACACTCAATCTCTATAAAAACCCAGCTCGATTAAAAGAGAAGGGGTCGACCAATTTTTGAAAGAGAGAGATATAGTTCAGGAGAGAGAAATTGTAAAGAGTAAGTATGAGTTTTATTCATTTCCCTTCTAGCTTCGTTCCCCACTCAAAGTCATTCGAATATCTTTGTAACCCCCTACAATACATAGTGAAACACCAACCCCCGTGGACGTAGGCCTTAGCCGAACCACGTAAATCATCGTCTCATTTACATTATGCACTTAAATGTTATGCACCAGTTAAATCATCATAAGAACCCTTATGATGCGAAACGAGGACGAACCCGTAGGCTCAGAGTTTCCTTATCCATTGCTTTATGTTATTCCATGTATATTTCTATCTCTTTATCGGTTTTATCAGCACTGCGAATATTGTTTGTGGACATGAAGATGCCCTCGTCATTTCTGTGTTCACAATTTGGCGCTAGAAACATGAACTTTTGTCCCGGTAAAAGATTTATCTTTCCCTGTGATTTTACCTTTTTTGGCTACCAACGCTATTCCCCAAATAATAGTGTTTTGAGTAGCTTATCATTGTTCCCCTTTTCAAGAAACTTTTAGATCTATGTTTCCTTTAGATGTGCGTTCACTTCTACAAGAGCCTTCTAGATTTTTGGTTTCCTTAAAAGAACCTTTTAGATCTATATTTTTTCCTCACAAACATTTTCTGGATCCAAGCCTTTTAGATCTTTGAAACCATTTCATTTAAGTTTTTATCATCCTCAGAAAATATTCATATCGTGTGGTTTCTAACAAACATACATCGAACCTATGTTTTCATGCATAAAACCCTTGGATCTGCCTGTTTTCACGAAGTGTTTTTAGACCTATGAGTAGATCTATGATTACGATTGTTGGATCTACGTTTTCCCCTGCCGTGTTTTCCTTGAAAATCTTTAGATATACGTTGTGGTCTTTGCCATTTCTTTGGATTAACTTTGCTAACAAAACCAATGTGGATTCTGTTTCTTCGACAACGTTTTGTTTTTGCAGAAAACCGAAGATGGAAAAACGAAAGATGCGGGAAAAGCTAAGGCACCGTCAAAAGAAACACCGAGGACAACTCCAGTGATGACACGTAGCAAGAAAAGGGCAAAAAACTTAAAACATCCAACAAGAAGCAAGATGGAGAGGAAAGCACGACGACCTTGGATGCCAGCACAGTAGCAGCAGCATCTCTGAAAGCCGCAGCGACCAAAGCAGGTGCCTCCAAAGTAGCAGCGATCACTCGCACAAACGAACAACGAGAAGGGGTAGCAGAGTCGATGATACGACAACCCCTTTATGGGATGCCGCTCACCAACGAGCAGAATCAACCATTGATGACCAATCAACCTCTTCTGACAGCGAACCTACCAGCACAACAACCAATAGAGCTTCAAGCCCCGCACATCGATCCACCGGTCCCTTTAATACAGACTGTTGACGAAGGTCACACTGTAGCCGTCGGTGGAAAACCACAGGTGGGAACTACGAACCAAGGATCGAACCATTCCATTCAAATGACGGCAGATCTTGAAGAATTGAAGAGAAGCCAGAAGGTATATGCAGAGGCCGTGGCCCTACTCGCACAAGAAAACCATCAACTCAAAGATAAGATCGCCCAGAGTAACGAAGTAGGGAAATTGCACGACGAAGCTAATTCCAAAGCACCACCGCTTAATCAGGACCGAAGGATGGTACTGTCTAACGTCAACAATCCCGAACCATTTAATCGAAGAGCGGCCAAAGGAAACAGATTATCCGATCCAGATTATATTCCCGGGGACTCAGACTATTTCGATAGTGAGAACCGAAGACCAGGACGATCTATGATCAGAGAGGACCATCAGCTCGCCATGGAGAACCTTCGTGATGAAATGATGGCTGCAATTCAACAACTGAAGACGAGGCAAGGAGGAGGAAGGCTGGAATAAGTGATGAGAGAAGCTTCCACCACACCACTGACTGCACAGTTGGACAAATATTTTATTCCCTAGAAGTGTCCCATCCCATCCTTCGAATTTTATGATGGATCCAGCGACCCGGCAGCCCATCTTCGGTGCTACAATCGTACTTTAGCCCGATGAGATTAGGATGACGTGTTCCTCTGCAGATACTTCCCTTCAAGCTTGAAAGGATCGGCTCTATCGTGGTTCGATAACCTACCACCCAATTCCATCGACTCCTACAGCCAGCTCACTGAGAAATTCTTAAGGACTTACATGTATAACAAGGTCGTCAATGCAGGAATGGACAAGCTCTTATCGTTAGCGGTCGCATACAAAGAAACCATCGGGGAATATACCGATAGGTGGCAAAAAATCTGTCATGCGACAGGGAACGTGGATCCGGTGGTCAGTATCAATTGCTACAAGTGGGGATTGGATAGGATGAGTCATTTGTTTATCGAGATTCATGGAAGTGTCCCTACGACCGAAGGAGATCTTCGAGTAATCATCTAAAAGCACGCCAGATTGGAGGAAATCCAGCGGGAAAATCCCAGGGCCCAGACACAAAGATCTCATCGGACTAATTCGGTGGAGCAATCCAGCGGATCCAAGAGAAGAAACTTGGTCGAACGTTCCAACGAAGATAAGAGAGGACGAAGGGATGATCGGCGGCGTGATGACCGAAAATTCGAAGACCAAGTTTTCACGAAGCTAAACACCAACTACACTCGCATCCTAAGGGAGATTAAGGATCGAGAAAACTTAGGGTGGCCTTGGTCCAAAGGAAAGAAGCCACCCCGGTCTGAGAAGTCAAGAGACTACTATGAGTACCACTGCTTCAACGGGCATCAGACTGAAAAGTGCAAGAACCTCAAAATAATGATCCAAAAGCTGATTGACGCTGGTGACCTCAAGCAATATGTTCAGAAGGTAGAAATCGATGGCAGGGAAAAACGAAGCAAGCAAGTCCAACTACCCGAGGGTAATCGAACGCTCAATACCATTTCATGCTCCGAATCTAACGACCCCTCACTGACTTCCTAGATAAGAAAAAGATTGAGAAAACAATTTAAGGACTACTGCGAGCTGTACAAGATTGACGGAGTCGAAGCTGATGAGCACGAAGAATGGATGAACGCATCGATGACATTCGATGCTGAAGATGTCGAGGAAGACATGGAGGACCACAACGATCCTTTAGTTCTCACGTTACCAGTAGCAGGATGCAACGCCAAGAAGATTTTGATTGACGGAGGGAGTTCAGTCAACGTTCTGTTTAATGATACGTTCAAACGAATGGAATTGATGAGCAACTGATGTCTTCTTACCATACCATCTATGGATTCAACGGTGCACCTACGAAGCCTCTAGGAGACATTGTGTTAGAAGTAAAGGAAGGCCCGGTGAAGATAGAAACCTGATTCAGTGTGATAGACGCTCCTTTTCCCTACAACGCCATCATCGGCCGAAGATGGGTACACAAACTCAAAGGAGTAGCAGAAACATATCACCAATACCTTAGATTCCCAACACCCAAATGGGTAATGGAAATTAAGGGAGATCAGGTCACCGCCCGAGAATGCCAAGCTCTACAAAACCAACTCAATAATGAACACGATGAGCAGCGGAAATCCCGAAGAAACAAAAACAAGGAAGACGCTAAGGATAAGGCAATTGACCTTTATCTCGAACAAAATCTCAGGAAAGAGCCCGGCGAAGGAAAACATCGTCTTAACTACCGAAAGAAGGTACTTCAGTGGCTAAGGAGTGGTGAAGATCCTACCAAATAGAAATTAAATAACGTCCCTCTCCTAGGGGAACCGAAGCCTACATTCACACCTGTAGAACCCACGAAGGAGATCAATATAGGGACCGAAGAAAACCCGGAGATGATCAAGATAGGAACTCTAATGGATAAGGAACGAGAAGCAGCCCTAATCAAGCTACTTACGGAATATGCAGACATATTTTCATGGAAACTAGGATATATGTCAGTTATTGATCCGAAAATAATCCAACACGAGCATCGTATAAAGCCAGGCACGAACCCCTTTAGAGAGAAATTACGAAAAGTCGCGCCAGAATATCACGAGGCGATCAAGAAAGAACTCCGCAAGCTGTTGGAGGCGGGATTCATCAAGGAGATAAAGTATCCAACATGGATTTCGAACATGGTCATCGTACCAAAGAAGAATACAGGAATAAGAATATGCATCGACTTCACCAACCTGAACAAGGCGTGTCCGAAGGATAGTTACCTACTCCCAAGCATTGACCAATTGGTAGAAGCTGTTGAAGGATACAAAGAACTGTCGTTTATGGATGGATATTCTGGTTATAACCAGGTAGCCCTGTGTTTGTGGGTGAAAACTGTTTCTGCTGGTTTTGGTAAATTTGGGGTGTGTGTGAATGAGAAACGAATCTAAACCCTAAGAAAATGCACTGCACGAGAGTACTTTTAGATTCGAGAGATCAATCTTTACAATTCTGTCCTAAACCGGCCGTTCCAGACTTGCTTCGGTCACAAAGTGAAGGAGATGGGGTTGATCTTAGGGAGGGAAGCGAAGAAGGTTTTCAGATTATGAAGGTGTTGGTTGTTTATGACTTGTATCAGAATGTTGAACTGGATTGCATAATGTAAGCTATCAATTCTGGGTGTTTTCTGGATAGTATGATACAACACTTGGTTTTCTGTGTTGTTTGAAAATAGGTCGAAGAACCTATTTATATAAGTCATTTGAGCGCAATCCTCATCTCGTAGGAAGTGGAGGAAGTTGAGAGATGGAGTAGTGGGGTCGTGTAGGTGATTGTCACACGATCACTCCTTTTCCCACTTCCCTCATCATTGTTAACCGTCCATGCTTCCTGACACGTTCTCGTAATGGGCGCGTTGCACGCCGCATGCTGTAAACTGCGAGACCAATACCCCAGTAAGTATCCCCCAGTTTGTGACATGTTTGATGTCTCGAATGAGTGGTTCGAGTCGTGGGAGCCTCGGCAAAAAATAGCATACTGTGCTATTAGGTTAACTAACTAAATTATTTTAGGATTTGATATTCATGAAATATCGTGCATGCTCGATGCATGTAATACATCGTTTTTAAAGCAAGCATCTCAAAACAATCGATATGCATGAACCATCGCTGTTTTAAAACTTTATTGAACAAGTCGCAGATTAAGCGTCTTAAAATGGCAGCACGTCCAACCATTTTCGAGTGATCATTTGGAGGCCGCATGGGAAGCCCACCATCTGGTCGATCACTCCCTGTGGAAGACTGGCAGATGGTAATCATTGAGGCGCTTTATTGATCGCCTAACTTTTAATCTAAGACAACCGAACAATCTGGCAAAGTTGGACGGACGGGATGATTTACGGCACATATTTGCTGTCGTTGATGGATTTTAGGGTTTTTTAGAGGTGCACAACATCTCTTCTTTGGCTTGATCGAATCCAAGCATGAGCGCTAATTTTGGAGTAGGCCGACCGGGCATGCATGAAAATGGCTCACTGGCGTGCACGCCTAGACCTCTTGGTCCCACAAAGATTCGATCTAGGCCACTCAATTTGACCGGCAAAGATGATTTGTCGTGATCGATTTGTGACAGAAATACATTGCCGCAAAGGTTTAAAAGTCGTGTGGCATGCCACCTTTGGGCGTGCGTTTCGAGGCGCCGGGCCCTAGTCTATATAGGCCGGACGGTCACACGTAAAGGTGGGCCCACGGTGATCACGTTGATATCCTTGGGACCTCTTGAATCTATATCTACACCCTCCGTTTAGGCTGGAAAAGATGGATGGTCGGGATCGAATTACGACAGATATGCATTGCCGCAAACCCTAATTAGGGTTTTGAATCAGCCACGCACACGTGACTTTGGCCAAGCGGCTTGGCACGCTGTGATCCTCCTTTGGAGAGATCGATAACGTGGGGCCCATGTTGGGTTGACGGTGAACGCATGTGCACCTTCCTGATGGTTCTAAATGCGATTTAAGCCATCCAAATAGGCTGGCTAAGCTGGATGGTTGTGATCGATTTAATACACTAGTGGAATTTCGAAACCCTTAGAAGCATCAAGCCTGCCACGGTTTGAGGAATCATTTCATTGCTCCATGGCCTCGCCGTGAGAAAACCGATCGGGTGAAGGGGAAGTGGGCCCGCCAACGTGTGTGTTAGCGCTTTCCTGATCATTCATGGATGATATAATACGTCCAACCAGGCTAGCGAAGTTGGACGGTTGCGATGGCTTTAAGACTGCCCTGAGCAGTCTTGATCATTCGAGCCTCTCCCAAAACAGCACGACCATCTTACTTTGAGTTGGCGTTTGACGGTGCTGGGGAAGTATACCTGGTGTTTGACCAGTTGGGGCATTAGTGGTCCCGCCAGTGGTCATCACGATGATCGCCTATTCCTCCCAGGATTTGGATAGGCTGGTTAAATCATGCGGCCAACTTGTGTGGCCGCGATCGTTTCTGAGACTGACATGGGCAGTCTAGATTTTCCTTAAGGAAATTAAATACGTTCGATCGAGCTGTCTTTAATTAAAAGCGCGTCGATTCGAAATTTCTCTTTGTCAGAGAGTGATGCAGCCTGTGTGGGTATTTCGTGCATGTCTAAATATTGGCACGGAGATTCATGCTACTCTGCTGAGAGTGAATACTCAGTCGTCATGTCTTGTCAATAAAGAGAGTTCGGCTGAGAACAACACGGAAAATACTAGGCAAACCATGCATTAATTAATAATGCCAAAAAAATTCACAGAATATCTGGGATTGCTGTTGCACGCACCATTCTGGGTGAATTTCGTGTATTTATTGAATTGCTTCAAATAAAGTGAAGAGGATTTCTTCACTCATCACTTCTTAAACGGCTTTTCCCTTTGCAGGGTGACAGTGCATAAAATACTGGTTTTACAATTTTAGCCCTGAAGTAAAATCCACCATCAACATTAAGTCACATGCTTAGAACGTAACGGTGACATTGTTGCGGGGTAAGCAATAGATGGTTACAGACGGAAATAAAATTAATGAGAAGAGTAAACAGATGTTACCAGTAGAGAGATGCCGTCTTGGCCTTTAAGCAGAACATGTTTAATGAAATGTCGAGGCAAGTAGCAATCACCCTTATGGTACGTTGAGGCCGAGAACACTAAAGCGATGTAGTGGAGCCTCGACTGATGAGTGTTAAGGAAGTTGATCCTTGAATACAAAGATGGGTGTTGAGGTGGTGGAGCCGCAGCACTATGATGTATGAGGCAGTGACACCTGACAACACGAGTGAGTGATGAGGAGATTGCGCATCTCAACACTAAGATGAAGACGTGATGAGGCATTATGCCTGACAAGACGGTAGTGAGTGTTGAGGAATTTGCACGTATCAACACTAAGAGAAAGGATGTGTTGAGGAAGCATGCCTGGAAACATAGTTGTGGTGTTGAGGAATTTGCACGTCTCAACACTAAGAGGAAAACGTGTTGAGGAAGTATGCTTGACAAAACCATAGTGGTATTGAGGAATTTGTACGTCTCAACACCAAGAGGAGGGTGTGTTGAGGTAGCCTGCCTGGCAACACAGTAGTGAGTGTTGAGAAATTTGCACGTCTCAACACTAAGAGAAAGGATGTGTTGAGGCAGCATGCCTGGCAACACAGTTGTGGTGTTGAGGAATTTGCACGTCTCAACACTAATAGGAAAAGGTGTTGAGGCAGTATGCCTGACAACACAATAGGGTTGTTGAGGAATTTGTACGTCTCAACACCAAGAGGAGGGTGTGTTGAGGAAGCATGCCCGGCAACACAGTAGTGAGTGTTGAGAAATTTGCACATCTCAACACTAAAATAAAGAATGTGTTGAGGCAGCATGCCTGGCAATACAGTAGTGGTGTTGAGGAACTTGCGCGTCTCAACACTAAGAGGAAAACGTGATGAGGCATTATGCCTGGAAACACGGTATTGAGTGTTGAGGAATTTGCACGTCTCAACACCAAGATATTTAAAATTTATTTGATATGCCTAATAAATATAAAGCATTTAGTTTAAGGATAGTTACTTAGCTCTGTCTCCGCTAGGAATGTCCTTCATGCATGGTTGGGCTTTGGGTGTATCAGGATCTCCCGTGAGTAAGCAACGTGACAAAAGTCCCCATGTGTAATTATCCTGATCTTATTTTCTCGTGGAAGATGTGACTTTATTGAATTTGCTGGTAAGGCGGTGACTGCGTTTAATCTTCTAAACCTGAATGACGCTTCAGTCCCCATGTGTAGCTTACTTTGATTATTCCCCTTTGAATCCACGTCTCTGCGATTTGATACTACTCTCCTGGATGGGATGCTTGGAAAATCACATGGACGCAATATTCTTTGTAGTGGTCGTTGCTATGGTGAAGCTCTGTCTGGTATCAACAAACGAGAAGCGGCGGTTCTTGGAAGCACCTGTGATCAGAAGAGACTTGGCTGGCTACGATCACAATTCTTGACAGGGAGAAGTGGCGTCTTCTGAAGAGAACATTGAAGCGGAGCGGCAGAACTTCTTGTCTTTCCATCAAATCAGCAATGGTAATAGTGGGTTGGCTTCCTCTGGATCCTCCGGTCTCTCGTCCTGATGGTAGAGCGGAAGCAACCTTGGTGATGCTTGGAGGCGCAGTATGTTGTATCTCAGTGGATTTTCTCTTGCTGCTTCAGTGAAATTACTTACAGAAATCTGAAGGTTGCATTGCATGTTGGTGATATGTATGCTTCCACGAGTATCATGAGGCTCTTCATTCCTAGCAGGCCTGGTTCTTTCTAGCAAAGCAGATGCTGTTGTAGATGAGCGTTCAACAGCTTCACGAAGTCCAGAGGATGACCAAAAGCATAGATTCTCCAAATAGCACGATAGACATGCACCATCATGTGACAGCGTGATTCGCGCGGATTCTTTCTCGACATGATGCGCGAAAATCGTTATCTTCTTGAGGTTGCTCCCTTAAGGCGTCGGCTCTAGTGATGTGTTCTCAAAGTTGTTATAGATAGTGATACAAGGGTTGTTTTAAGACTTGTGAAGGCAATGAATTTTAGACTTAATAAAAATTTAAAAACAAAGAAAACTTATTACAAAATTGACTTCAAGATATTAGAAAACAACCAAGACACTTATTTCACTATTACACATGAATAAATTATGGTAAAAAATGCAAAACTCTAATTATATTTTAAGACTCTTATTTCTTAATTCACAAATAATATGGAAAATTCTCAAAAATTAATTGTATCCCTAAGCATAGATTATCTAAACAAAGCATAACCTATCTAATTGAATCACAACTAATGAAGAAAATTTTTGCAAACAATTAAAAACTCTGGAAAAGCAGTGATTGAGTGAATTATAAATTATAAATTAGAGAAAATAAATGATTACCAATTATTCATGCGTAAATAGATTCCTCACTGCCTTGGTTGTGGGAGAATTAGCTCATTATCATGTTGGAAACACGCTCAAAAATCATTTTTATTGCTCAAGGGGTTTACAAATGAAGAAAATGGGAGAAATAATGCTTAAACCGGGTTTGTAACAATTATTTCTGTTACAAACCAAACTGTTACAAAGAACGATATAAGGTTTGTGTAGCTGTTACTGTGCAAATAAGTTTGCCGCTCCACTGTAGCATAAACGACGGTTCTTTGTGGGTCGTTGTTCTTCGTGTGGGTCGTTGTTCTTCGTGTGTTCTTCACCAGCAGCAACAATGGAGTTCTCTTCAACTTTGATTTCTCTCCTCTGTTGTCTTCTAAAGTCTCCCTAACTCTCCCCCTGCCCTCTCTGAGTCCCCATCACCCTATATATACTCCACAAGACCAAAATATCTCGCAGTAATGTCTCCAAATTCTCTCACAGCAAAGCCATTACTCGGGAATATATTATTTCCAAAATTATGGTTTTATATCCTTCTTTACTCCTTCACGCATCTATTGAACCTAAGAGTCCTCCGCACACGTTCAGTACACGAATTAGAGTCCCAGCAGCACACACAATTCATAACAAATCCCGTGAAAAACTCTCCCACGAACGTGTAGCTTTGTTTGCTTCTCGCGGAATATCCAGCCAAATTGGATCGAACCAAAGGCCCATACCATGCCTTTTAGGCTATATCACGTCCATCCATGAAGTTTCAGCGATTTAGTCTACCTCTAACCCATCCAAAATCCGATCGAGAAAATTGCCAGGAATGAACTCTTCTTCCCGCCAAAAAATGAATTTGAAATGAAGAAGAAGGGTTTCTCCCTATCCGGTTGTGGGGTGCGGTTAGCAGCTGCCTAGAAATGGGGTGCGCCTTAGTAATTAGGTTACCCCTTATCCTCCGGGGGGTGCTCTGAGCAACTTTTCGAGCCGAATTTTCCAACAATATTTATTTCCTAAAAATACATAAAAACACAATATTAGTACAAAAATCGAGTTCCAACAAAACAGACATTGAGGACAATTTAGACACAAAAATGTGTCTATCGAATACCCCCAAACTTATTATTTGCTAGTCCTCGAGCAAAACTAATAAAAAAACAAAACCGAGTTAATCTAGGGAGGGTTTACCAGAGGTGTACCCACAAAACCATGAATTATAATTGGTCACAAGTATCCAAAGAGCTATGAGGACATACAAATTCTCAACCTATCTCCAAGTAACTAAAATGCCAGAGAAATTAAAGGTGTCAGCTCTAAAGTTGACTGAAGAAAAGGGGAGACACATCCGCAGCACTGCTAGATAAAGAGATATCCGCTACACAGCTAGATAAACATTGTAAGATGCGTCCGCTGCTTTATAGCTGGATAAGATTACGAGAGAGATAAAGATGAGAGGGACATCTGCTACACAGCTGGGCTAATTGCGTGTGATGAGTTAAACCAGTGCTAGAAAGATCTTGTGCCAGATTGAAAGCGGACTAACAAAGCAACCAAATGTATCTTTCTTCGACTCTCTCATAGTGCTCAGTAGAAACAACGTCTTCTTCGGTCTACAACTGTTGATGATAAACTATCGAACCTCATAGAACCTTGACAATTAACTCTTCTCTTCGATTTCTTGCTCGACTTATAAATTTCTACTTCCCTTTGGCCTTATTGAACAAAACGTAACGATGATTTTTTTTTTTTTTTTGGTAACAAAAAATTGCAAGACAACAATTTACATGGCCATGAGAGAAGGACTTTCAAAACTTGGATCTTCGCAACTTGTGATGTCTTGGTGTCATGGATTCTAACAACTCATATCATTTTCTCTTATAACTTCAACTTGATTTTTGAATTATTCTTTTCTATTGTTGCTTCTAAACCTAAAACGTCTTCAACTTTCTTCATAGATTTTGATGTCGCTCCGCTTGTTGATGATGATAAGTTTCTACTGAGAGAGAGTCGCAATCCAGTAACTAAGACTACATTGTGAGGTTGCTTTGTCTTTCTGGCATTTCCTGACCTACTTGCCTTTCCATCATGTATGGTTAGGTCCATCACGGTTACCCTCTAAAAGGAACAAGTTCTCTCCTGAATTTCAAGGATCTCAATGTCTTTTTCTCTAATGTCTCAAAAGGTTTTTATCCCTAGCATTCCAATTTATATCTTTTCGGTGAGAAACAATATGTAAACTTAGATAACCGGATACCATATGACGCTAGAAGTTTCAAAAGTGCAACTAAAAAGTTCTTCCCCACCCCCAAACTTAAATCTAACATTCTCCTCAATGTTTCTAATGAAAGAGCAATACCAAAAGTAAAATAACACGAGGAGAAGTTGGAAACATAGTACCTGGGTGAAGAAAATCAAAAACTAATATACAACATACAACTTCCTCGATGGTCAATCAAGGGTAAACAGGGTCCTCCAGATGGACCTCCTCAACATCACCTGTAGGAAAGGGCTCTAAAAAGGGTTTCAATCTCTGACCGTTAACCTTCGAAGAACTACTACCATCCGGTGTCTCAATTTCAACAGCTCCATGAGGAAAGACAGTGCGAACAATAAAAGGACCCGTCCACCGAGAACGTAACTTCCCAGGGAAAAGATGTAAACGAGCATCATACAGAAGAACTTTTTGACCTGGAGAATGTGACTTCCGTAAAATATTTCTATCATGCACAAGTTTCATTTTGTTCTTATACTCCTTCGCACTATCGTAAGCATCTATACGAATCTCGTCCAACTCATTGGAGTTTCCTATGGGCTCCTTCCTTGTCAAGTGAAAACTTTAGCTGCTTAACAGCCCAATAAGTTCTATGTTCTAACTCAACAGGTAAATGGCATGCCTTTCCATACACAAGCCGATAAGGAGACATTCCAATGGGGGTCTTAAACGCAGTACGGTAAGCCCATAAGGCATCAGTAAGCCTAGACGACCAGTCTTTCCGATTAGGATTAACTGTTTTCTCTAATATACGTTTTATCTCCCTATTGGAAACCTCTACCTGACCACTAGTATGCGGATGATACGGGGTAGCTACCTTATGTGTAATACCATATTTCTTCATCAGAAGCCTAAAAGGTCCATTACAAAAGTGCGACCCTCCATCACTAATTATAGCTCGCGGTGTACCAAAACGTGTAAGTATATTATTTTTCAAGAACTCAATCACAACCCTATGGTCATTGGTTTTACACGCAACCGCCTCAATCCACTTAGAGACATAGTCTACGGCGACAAGGATGTATAGGTTACCAAAAGAATTAGGAAACGGACCCATAAAGTCAATACCCCACACATCAAAGACCTCAACAACTAAAATAGGGTTCAAGGGCATCATGTTCCTACGAGAAATGGTTCCTAATTTCTGGCAACGCTCACAAGTAACACAGTAACTATGGGAGTCTTTAAACAACGAAGGCCAATAGAATCCACACTGCAATATCTTAGCAGCAGTCTTCTTAGCACTAAAGTGACCCCCACAAGCATGATCATGACAAAAGGAAATAATACTGGACTGGTCGCTCTCAGGTATACATCTCCTAATAATATGGTCTGGACAATACTTAAACAAATAAGGATCATCCCAAAAGAAGTGCTTAACCTCGGCTAAAAACCTAGAACGATCTTGTTTACCCCAATGTTGGGGCATTCGACCAGTAACAAGATAATTCACTATATTCGCATACCAAGGTGTTGGGTACAAAGAAAGTTGTTCATCAGGAAATATCCCTTATAGGAAGGGATTCATCATGGGAATCAACAACTAGCCTAGACAAGTGGTCTGCTACTACATTTTCGGCACCCTTTTTGTCTCTAATGTCTGGAGAAAACTCTTGCAACAAAAGTATCCACCTAATCAATCTAGGTTTCGTATCCTTTAGACAAAAGATATTTCAAAGCAGCATGATCAGTATATATGACGATCTTAGAACCTAAGAGTAGGGTCTAAACTTGTCTAAGGCAAACAAATGGCTAACAGTTCCTTCTCGGTAGTGGTATAGTTCAACTGGGCATCATTCAGAGTTTTGCTAGCATAGTAAATCACATGAAGTAATTTGTTTTCTCGCTGACCTAGCACAACACCAATAGCATAATCTGAAGCATCACACATGATCTCAAAGGGTAAGTTCCAGTTGGGTGCCTGGACTATGGGGCGGTAGTGAGTAAAGTCTTAAGCTTCTCAAAAGCCTCTAAACAAGCATCATCAAAGACAAACTTAACATCTTTTGCAAGCAAGTTGCAAAGAGGTCTAGAAATCAAGCTAAAATCCTTAATGAATCGACGATAAAAACCTGCATGCCCTAAGAATGACCTAATATCTCTTACGGTTTTTGGGACCTGTAAAGTCTTGATAAGGTCAACTTTGGCTTTATCTACCTCTATACCCTTAGAAGATACGATATGCCCTAAGACAATTCCTGATCGAACCATGAAATGACATTTCTCCCAATTAAGCACTAGATTCTTTTCCTTACACCTAGTCAACACTAATGACAAATGATGCAAGCACTCATCGAAAGACGAACCAAACACTGAAAAATCATCCATAAAGACCTCTAAAAACTTTTCTACCATATCGGAAAATATGCTCATCATGCAACGCTGAAAAGTCGCAGGGGCGTTACATAGCCCGAAAGGCATGCGTCTATACGCAAAGGTACCAAAGGGACAGTAAAAGTAGTTTTTTCTTGGTCTTCTGGGGAATAACGATCTGATTGTAGCCTGAGTAGCCATCTAGAAAACAGTAATGACTATGTCCAGCTAATCTCTCTAGCATTTGGTCGATAAGGGAAGGGGAAAGTGGTCCTTCCTAGTGACCTTGTTCAATTTCCTATAGTCAATACAAACACGCCAACCCGTGGTCACTCGGGTCGGGATTAACTCATTGTTATCATTCTGGACTACAGTAATACCGGATTTCTTGGGAACAACCTGAACGGGGCTGACCCACTTACTGTCTGAAATGGGGTAGATAATGCCTGCATCTAACAGCTTAAGAACCTCGGTTCGAACTACTTCTTTCATATTAGGGTTTAGTCTTCGTTGCATCTCCCTAGAAGGTTTGGTATCTTCCTCTAAATAGATCTGATGCATACAAACAGTAGGACTTATACCCTTAATGTCTGCTATGGTCCACCCTAAAGCTTCCTTGTTGTTTTGAAGGACGGTCACTAGCCTACTTTCCTGATCACTATCCAAGTCGAAGCAACAATCACAGGTAAAGTTTCAGACGGGCCTAAAAAACATACTTCAGGGTATCTGGCAATGGTTTTAGGTCCAACTTAGGAGGCTCTTCTAACGAAGGAACGAGGGTAGACTTAGAAACTGGTAGTGGTTCGAACTTAGGTTTCCATCCGTTACTAATGTCTAACAAAGGGGTTGAATCTAACAAAGCATTCACCTCATTAATCACATTATCATCATCGAAATCAATCCCAAAGTGAGCTAGGCATTTCTCTAACGGATCTTCTAACAAAGTGTTTGGTAATGACTCCTCGACTAATGTTCCTATCATGTTTACCTCTTCTATGCTCGAGTCATCTAGTTCAGAGGGTAGCTTACTAATATGAAAGACGTTCAGCTCAATAGTCATATTACCAAAAGACAAATATACCAGTTCGACAATTAATGATCGCATTGGATGTTGCTAAAAATGGGCGACCTAAAATCACTGGTATCTGGTTCTCTGGGTCAGGGACAGGTTGGGTATCTAGGATAACAAAATCCACTGGATAAATAAACTTGTCGACCTCAATAAGAACATCCTCGATCACACCACGAGGAATTTTAACGGACCTATCAGCTAACTGAAGTGTCATCTGGGTAGGTTTCATATCACCAAGTCCTAGCTTGAGGTACACATGGTATGGAAGTAAATTCACACTGGCTCCTAAGTCAAGCAAAGCTTTCTCAACACGGTATTTACCTATTGTGCAAGAAATGGTAGGGGACCCTGGGTCTTTATACTTAGGAGTAGTGGTATTCTGAATAATGGAACTCACGTGACTAGCTAGGAAGGCTTTCTTTTGGACACTAAGCTTACGCTTTCGTGTACACAAGTCCTTAAGAAACTTAGCATAAGCGGAATCTGCTTAATCGCATCCAACAATGGTAGGTTGATAGTAACCTGCTTAAAAACCTCCAATATCATTAAGTTCGACTCGCTCTTAGTTGGAACTAGCAGCTGGGGAAACGGGGCTCTGGGAACAAAGCCGGGCTCAGCAGGACCCTCATTGGTTTTTTAGAGACTCTATCAGTCTCCTCATTTTCTGGCTCAGAAGGGTGAACTACAGCATGTTCACTATCAGGCATGGCAACCTTATTGTCAACTTTCTTTCCACTCCTAAGGGTTGTAATAGAGTTCACATGATTGTACGATTTCTCTGCTTTAGGATTGGGTTGAGTTTGACTAGGAAACTTACCTTTTTCCCTCAAAGATTCATTTATCTGACTAACCTGGTTTTTTAACTCAGAAATAGCTTGGGAGTTAGCATAACCTATATTTTTACTTTCTTCTATCCCTTGAGCAACCATTAGGTTGATCTTATCAGAGTTTTTAATAAACGAGGCTAGAGTGTCTTCTAAACTTGTGATCTTTTTATCCGAAGGGTTCTGAAACTGGGGTTGACCTGAAGAGTTCTTAGCATAACCAAAACCTGGGGGAGGCTGAGAATTACTAGACTGACCTTGATTCTGGCCCTTAGACCAAGAAAAATTAGGATGGTTTCTCCAACCAGGGTTGTAGGTTTCTGAGTATGGGTCAAACTTCTGACGGTTCTCAAACCTAGCGTTGTTATAGACAGCATGGGCTTGTTCTTCACTAACATGACCTTCCCAAAACGAGTTATTGGGCTCTACTCCACAACTAGAGACTTGAGCGGCTCTAATCCTATCATCAGGTTCAACAAGAGACCTATAATTAGGCTGATTCAATTCCAAAGCTTCTAACCTTCTAGACAAAGCAGCAAACTTAGCATCTGACTCGAAGCTTGTATCTACCACATTGGTGCTACTTCTATTGACCAAGAGTCTTTTAGGGGGTTCAACACAAGACTCCCACTGTTGGGATTTTTCAGCGATAGCTCCTAAGAAGGTAAAAGCATCATCAGCATTTTTACTGGTGAACTCACCAGCGCACATAGACTCGACCATGGCTTTGGTCGAATAGTCTAAACCATTATAAATAATCTCAACAAGTTTCATTTTATCAAATCCATGGGGGACACTGGGATAGGAGATCATTGAATCTCTCTAAAAACCTATAAAGAGACTCTCCCTCTTGTTGCACACTAGCACTAATTTTCTGCCTAACAGCTGCAGTTTTATGCTTAGGGTAGAATTTCATATAGAAAAGCAACAAGTTCCTGCCATGTTTCAATGGACTCAGGTGGTAGGTTGTTCAGCCAGGTCTTGGCTTTATCTCTCAAGGAAAAGGGAAACATCTTAAGTTTCAAAACTTCATCAGTGAGGTCTTTTATTCTAACTGTCCCACAGATTTCCTCAAAGTCCCTAATATGAAAATAAGGGTTCTCATCATCTTTTCCTAAGAACATAGGGATCATCTGAAGAATACTAGGTTTTATCTCGAAATTAGCCGTACTGGCTGGCAATTTAATGCACGAAGCTCGGTTGGTCCTAGTTGGGAACATGTAATCTTTCAAAGTTGCCATCGCTGGCACAGCTGAAGTACTAGGGGTACTTTCCTCACGAAGAGACAGATTCTCAAAACTAAAGTTTCCAAAAACGGGCTCTCAAAAGAAGAGTCTTCGAGCTCCCCGCTTTCACAAGAAGAACTTCTAGGCTCGTCACTAATCAAACGGCCAAAAGTATTTCTTTTCCAAGCCCTTTCGGGCATACACTAAAAAAAAAGAAAAAAAAAGTCCTAAAAGGAAGGGAAGTTCTATGCAAACACAAACAAGGCTGACTCCACCACAGCAAACCTACTGATTTCTAGCAAACAAAAAGCATGATGGCTCCACTTAGATTGTTTCTAGACCAGCTTCTAATCCTTCGAAGGGAATTCGTTACAATTTAAGCAAACCCCTCTGGAATCAATCCGAGTCAAAGTAAGTTGAATTGAGGCGAGGGAAGCTCAGTGGAGCTTTGATACCCAAGGCCTCACCGCTATCACAAGGCGGCGCAGTCACGCATTCAACTCACAGAAACCATCATGAACTTCGAAGTATGCTAAAAGAGTAACCAATATTTTTCGAACGACTTTCCTACTAAGCTCGTTACCCTATAGGTCTCGTTCTATTCCAAATTTTAAAGCTTAGGTTCGCGTTTGGTTTCGTTTTCCTAAGGCGGGCAAGAAGAGAACGGTGATGAAATCCGAACCCTTATCTTGTATGGCCAGTCCTTGCCCTTTACTAGGAATTTAAAACAACCGTTTTCAGTTCCTCAGCATATATGCAAACGAAGGAATACAGTAACTCGCTGACAGGGGATTCGCGAGTGTTTCGACAGACTTACCTCCCGTTCCAGACGGGGGATGAACCGTTGTCGTCGACTCGGGCCACAACTCCTATGTTGTGTACGAACCCGAGGGGCCGAGGTGATATCGTAATCACCGTCCTTCTCTGCAAACAGTTTAATATTTAATCTACCCTTCCGTAGGGTTTAAAAAAAATTAATGTCCAAATGTCCAAAGTCCAAAGAAAGGTCCAAAAATAAAGTGCAAAAAAAAAGAAAAATAAAATAAAAAGAATTCCTAATACAATCAATAAAATAACACTCTTTTTTTTTCTCTCTTTTCTAAAAAAAAATCTTCTTCTTTAGCTCCTTTCGCTTTGCCTTTTACTTCAAGTCTTTAAATATTCGCCAAAAGCTTTGGAAAAAATTTCTTTCGCTCCAAATTCCCAAAATCTGAAAGGAAAAGACAAAAACCCAAAAACGTAAAGAAGAACAAAAAAAACTAAAAAAGAAAATAAATCTAAAAACTCTATCCTAAAGACAAGTCCGCGTCGGCGGCGCCAAAAATTTGATGTGTTCTCAAAGTTGTTATAGATAGTGATAAAAGGGTTGTTTTAAGACTTGTGAAGGCAATGAATTTTAGACTTAATAAAAACTTAAAAACAAAGAAAACTTATTACAAAATTGACTTCAAGATATTAGAAAACAACCAAGACACTGATTTCACTATTACACATGAATAAATTATGGTAAACAATGCAAAACTCTAATTATATATTTAAGACTCTTATTTCTTAATTCACAAATAATCTGGAAAATTCTCAAAAATTAATTGTATCCCTAAGCATAGATTATCTAAACAAAGCATAACCTATCTAATTAAATCACAACTAATGAAGAAATTTTTTGCAAACAATTAAAAACTCTGCAAAAGCAGTGATTGAGTGAATTATAAATTATAAATTAGAGGAATTATTCATGCGTAAATAGCTTCCTCACTGCCTTGGTTGTGGGAGAATTAACTCATCATCATGTTGGAAACACGCTCAAAAATCATTTTTATTGCTCAAGGGGTTTACAAATGAAGAAAATGGGAGAAATAATGCTTAAACCGGGGTTGTAACAATTATTTATGTTACAAACCAAATTGTTACAAAGAACGATATAAGGTTTGTATAGCTGTTACTGTGCAAATAAGTATGCCGCTCCATTGTAGCATAAACGACGGTTCTTTGTGGGTCGTTGTTCTTCGTGTGGGTCGTTGTTCTTCGTGTGTTCTTCACCAGCAGCAACAATGGAGTTCTCTGCAACTTTGATTTCTCGCCTCTATTTTCTTCTAAAGTCTCCCTAACTCTCCCCCCGCCCTCTCTGAGTCCCCATCACCCTATATATACTCCACAAGACCAAAATATCTCGCAGTAATGTCTCCAAATTCTCTCACAGCAAAGCCATTACTCGGGAATATATTATTTCCAAAATTATGGTTTTATATCCTTCTTTACTTCCTTCACGCATCTATTGAACCTAAGAGTCCTCCATACACGTTCAGTACACGAATTAGAGTCCCAGCAACACACACAATTCATAGCAAATCCCGTGAAAAACTCTCCCACGAACGTGTAGCTTTGTTTGCTTCTCGCGGAATATCCAGACAAATTGGATCGAACCAAAGGCCCATACCATGCCTTTTAGGCTATATCACGTCCACCCATGAAGTTTCAGCGATTTAGTTTACCTCTAACCCATCCAAAATCCGATCGAGAAAATTTCCAGGAGTGAACTCTTCTTCCCGCCAAAAAATGAATTTGAAATGAATAAGAAGGGTTTCCCCCTATCCGGTTGTGGGGTGCGGTTAGAAGCTTCCTAGAAATGTGGTGCCCCTTAGTAATTAGGTTACCCCTTATCCAAAGTGATGGTCCGTATAGCAAATGTCCTCCGGGGGGTGCTCCGAGCAACTTTTCGAGCCGAATTTTCCAACAATATTTATTTCCTAAAAATACATAAAAACACAATATTAGTACAAAAATCGAGTTCCAACAAAACAGACATTGAGGACAATTTAGACACAAAAATGTGTTTATCATCTAGTAGATCTGAAGATATCTTGGGATTTCTCTTGTTTGGGTTGAGATAATAAGTGAGCCCTTTATCATGATTTAAATATGCGCCAAGCCTCCTTTGTTATTGTAGTTGTACAAATCCTCAGAATTACGCCACGTTCTGGATCTTTTTGCAATCCTGCAGGTATATTTCTAGGACTCCATTGGTGTTGTTTGCTGTCGACTATTTCGATACTGGAACAACGGCTACGCGAATCTTCACTTCATCTTTCTCGATGTGGACCCTTTAAGGAATTTCTGGCTTGGTCCATACAAAACTTGTGGTGTTGCAGAAAAGGCGGTTGCTCCATCCGGATCTCGAGAGAAGTCGTTGAATTCTTCTAAGTAGTAGTAGCGTCTCCTTGTATCCCCACGCGGATTTCTGGTCCTTTCATCTGGGAGATTTAATGGTGTTCAGCTATCGAAGGCATTTCCAATAGCATTGTCTGAAAAATCATTTTTGTGAAGCTTCTTAGCGAATGGAACACCGGGATTAAAATTGGTTGTTGAACTTTAATGATTGAATTGGATCTAAGATCTACCCTTTTGAAATTGAGAAAACTGGAATGAGTATTGAGAAAATGATTTTGCAACCGAGAGATCAATGTCCCACTGTGGTCGCCAGTTGTTTGTGGGTGAAAACCGTTTCTGCTGGTTTTGGTAAATTTGGGGTGTGTGTGAATGAGAAACGAATCTAAACCCTAAACAAATGCATTGCACGAGAGTACTTTTAGATTAGAGCGATCAAAATGTACAATTATGTCCTAAACCAAGAAATGGCCGTTCCAGACTTGCTTCGGTCACAAAGTGAAGGAGATGGGTTTGATCTTAGGGAGGGAAGCGAAGAAGGTGTTGATATTATGAAGGTGTTGGCTGTTTATGACTTGTATCAGAATGTTGAACTGGCTTGCATAATGTAAGTCATCAGTTATTGGTGTTTTCTGGATACTACGATACAACACTTGGTTTTCTGTGTTGTTTGAAAATAGGTCGAAGAACCTATTTATACAAATCATTTGAGCGCAATCCTCATCTCGTAGGAAGTGGAGGAAGTTGAGTGATGGAGTAGTGGGGTCGTGTAGGTGATTGTCACACGATCACGCCTTTTCCCACTTCCCTCATCATTGTTAACCGTCCATTCTTCCTGAAACGTTCTCGTAATGGGCGCGTTGCACGCCGCACGCTGTAAACCGCCATACCAATGCCCCAGTAAGTATCCCCCAGTTTGTGACATGTTTGATGTCTTGAATGCGTGGGTTGAGTCGTGGGACCCGCCATAAAAAATAACATACGGTGCTATTAGGTTAAATAACTAAGTTATTTAAGGATTTGATATTCATGAAATATCGTGCATGCTCTATGCATATAATGCATCGTTTTTAAAGCAAGCATCTCAAAACAATCAATATGCATGAAGCATTGCTGTTTTAAGCTTTATTGAACAAGTCGCGGATTAAGCGTCTTAAAATGGCAGCACGTCCAACCATTTTCGAGTGATCGTTTGGAGGCCGCATTTGCGGGCCACCATCTAGTCGATCACTCCCTCTGGCAGAGTGGAGGACGGTAATCATTGAGGCGTTTCATTGATCACCTAACTTTTAATCTAAGCCGTCCGACCAAGTGATATGATTTTCAATTGAGTTGTAGTTATAAGTTCGTTGAGACTTGTGAAAGAAAAATATTTTAGACTTATAAAAATAGAAAATTTATAGCAAAATTAATTTCAAGATATTAAAAGTAACCAAGACACTAGATTCCACTATTACATATGAATGAACGATACCAAATATGTTTCAAAACTCTAATTATCCTTTAAGTCCTTTATTTCTTAATTCACACATAATCAAACATATTCCCAAATATTAATTGTATTCCCTAAGAATAGACTATCAATCGATTAAACAAGGTATAATCTATCAAATTAAATCATAAGTAATTAAGAAAATTATGTGAACATTTAGAACTCCGCAAAAGCGGTGATTGAATGAAATATAAATTGTAAATTAGAGAAAATAAAATTGTTACCAATCATTCATGCATCGATAGCTTCATCCATTGCCTTGGTTGCGCGAGAATTAGCTCATCATCATGGAAACACGCTAAAAATTCATTTTTATTGCTCAAAGGGTGTTTACAAAGATGAAATGGGAGAAACAATAATAAAACCGGGTTTGCAACAGTTTTATTTGTTACAAACTGAAAAGAACGATAGAACAGTACTGTCGCTGATTCTGTAGCTCTACGACCCACGCTTGTGTGTCGTTTTCGCTGTTGAAAAACAACTGTCTTGGATGGTTTGTTCTTCGTGTTCTTCAGAAGAGCAGCAGCAGAAAAATATTTCTGGTGGTTCTGATTATCGCCTATGTTTTCTCCAAAACTCTCCCCAAACTCTCCGTCCTCCTCTATGAGTCCCCAACACACTATATATAGACTCCAGAAGCTCAAATATTCAAACATTACTCCATATAATTCCCGTATCTTCTCCATTAAATGGAAATATCTTCCACGGGATAATTTCCCTTTTTGAGTTTCTCATGCTGTTTACTGGCCATAGACACACTCCAAAATGTTCGAAATATCTTCAGATGGAGTCCAACTCACTCCAGATACACGCCAGACATATGAAATCCGTGACTTTCTCCATGAAAATACGTCCCCTGTTTTGGAAAATCTCCGTAAATAAAGAGATTTGATTCCTTAAGAATACTTTCGAGACACGTACGAAACCCTTTTTACATGGTAAGAGTTTTATATTTCATTAAACTCTTAAGAATACACCCGAAAATCTCGCCACAAACTCTCGCAGTTAAGAGTAAAATTTCCCGCCAAAATCAAATTCAAACGTGGAAGATGGAGTGCCCTTATCCAAATACGGTGTGCAAATATAAAATGGGTTTTGTGGATGAATTCGGTCTATACATATCCATGGGTGCTCCTTAGCCAAATCTGTTGTCCGTATAACAAATGTCCTCCGGGGTTGCTCCGAGTGATTTTTCCAGCCGGATTTTCCAACAATATTTATTCCCAAAAAATACCTAGAAACACACAAAACACCATAATAAGAACTAAATCGAGTACCAACAATGCAGAAAATTGAGGACAACTTAGACACAAAAATGTGTTTATGAAATACCCCCAAACCCATTATTTGCTAGTCCTCGAGCAAAACTAACAAAAATAAAAGCCTAACTCACTAGGTGGCCGTAGTGACCGAGTTAATCTCGGGAGGGTTTACCATAGGTGTTCCCACAAAACCTTTACTCTAGACCCTATCTATCTACGCAGAACCTTGGAAGGCACTAAAGAATCTCCTTGGTTGGTATACAATCATTGACTATAGGAGGAAGTACCCTGATGCGAAATTCCAAATGTTGTACACGAGTTTGCACTCAAGCATACTAAAATTCATCTATAAGTGACAGAGCTCTACTCAGATAGTTTATGGACATCATAACCGGAGTCAACCAATCACATGAAAAGATCAAGAAGATGGATAAAGAGAAAAAATAGATGTTTAAAGTTAACGGTGTTTCCCATATCTGTCTGAAGGCCTCTGCCAAGATGAACCTATCCTAATGGACTGAGATACCGGTATGAGTAATATCAACACAACTGGCATATACAAGGGGACCTGTGGTCGATAAACCTAACTCTAGGTCAACACTACTGGCATACACAAGGGCACCAGTGGTCGACTTTATTTGAATTTATTCCGGTTGGTCTGATGGTCTGGTCTCAATTCTCAATTTTTTTTTTATTTTGGTGGTATCTCAATCACCCTATTTCACAATAGCAATGGTAACAACTTGAATCGTGTGCCCCACCAAGTCACTTAAAAAATAAAAACAGAAATATTAGGATTCAACGAGATATGGCGAAACTACCATGTTTTTTTTTTTTTAATTCTAACACCTGAGCTCTGTGCTTTTATGAATAGACTCTTTAGATGTTTCCATCTAATCAGATTGGTTCCTCAACTCCTATAACCAAGATGTTCCCATCCACTTAGATTGGTTAGTGCCAACGTTAATTAGCATAAATTTCTAGGCTCTGGAGTTTATTTATTACAACTAAAATCTAACAAAAAGTTTCTTCCTCACCCACCAAACTTAAATCTAACATTGTCCTCAATGTTTCTAATGAAAGAGCAATACCAAAAAGTAAAGTAACATGAGGAATCAGTAAAGAGGGAAGTCATAAAGATAGTACCTGGGTGAAGAAAGATATCAAAACTAATATACAACATACAATCGCCTCGATGGTCAATCAAGGGTAAACAGGGTCCTCTAGAGGGACCTCCTCAACATCACCTATAGGAAAGGGATCTAAAAAGGATTTCAATCTCTGACCGTTAACCTTCGAAGAACTACTACCATCCGGTGTCTCGATCTCAACAGCTCCATGAGGAAATACAGTGCGAAAAATAAAAAGGACCCGTCCACCGAGAACATAACTTCCCAGGGAAAATATGCAAGTGGGTATCATACAGAAGAACTTTTTGACCTGGAGAAAATGACTTTATTAAAATATTCTTATCATGCACAAGTTTCAGTTTGTTCTTATACTCCTTAGCACTATCGTATGCATCTCTAAGAATCTCTTCCAACTCATTGAGATGGAGTTTCCTATCGGCTCCTGCCTTGTCTAGTGAAAAGTTTAGCTGCTTGACAGCCCAATATACTCTATGTTCTAACTCAACAGGTAAGTGACATGCCTTGCCATACACAAGTCGATAAGGTGACATTCCAATGGGGGTCTTAAACGCAGTACGGTAAGCCCATAAGGCATCAGTAAGCCTAGACGACCAGTCTAACCGATTAGGATTAACTGTTTTCTCTAATATACGCTTTATCTCCCTATTGGAAACCTCTATCTGACCACTAGTCTGTGGATGATATGGGGTAGGTACCTTATGTGTAATACCATATTTCTTCATCAAAAGCCTAAAAGGTCCATTACAAAAGTGCGACCCTCCATCACTAATTATAGATCGCGGTGTACCAAAACGTGTAAGTATATTATTTCTCAAGAACTCAATCACAACTCTATGGTCATTGGTTTTACACGCAACCGCCTCAATCAACTTAGAGACAAAGTCTACAGCGACAAAGATGTAAAGGTTGCCAAAAGAATTAGGAAACGGACCCATAAAGTCAATACCCCACACATCAAAGACCTCAAAAACTAAAATAGGGTTCAAGGGCATCATGTTCATACTGGAAATGGTTTCTAATTTCTGGCAACGTTCACAAGTAACACAGTAATTGTGGGAGTCTTTAAACAACGAAGGCCAATAGAATCCACACTGCAATATCTTAGCAGCAGTCTTCTTAGCACTAAAGTGACCCCTACAAGCATGATCATGACAAAAGGAAATAATACTGGACTGGTCACTCTCAGGTATACATCTCCTAATAATCTGATCGGGACAATACTTAAATAAATAAGGATCATCCCAAAAGAACTGCTTAACTTCGGCTAAAAACCTAGAACGATCTTGTTTACCCCAATGATGGGGCATTCAACCAGTAACAAGATAATTCACTATATTCGCATACCAAGGTAATTGGGTAACAAAGAACAGTTATTCATCAGGAAAGTTATCCTTTATAAGAAGGGGATCATCAGGGGAATCAACAACTAGCCTAGACAAGTGGTCTGCTACTACATTTTCGGCACCCTTTATGTCTCTAATGTCTGGAGAAAACTCTTGCAACAAAAGGATCCACCTAATCAATCTAGATTTCGTATCCTTCTTAGACAGAAGATATTTCAAAGCAGCATGATCAGTATATATTACGATCTTAGAACCTAAGAGAGAAGGTCTAAACTTGTCTAAGGCAAACACAATGGCTAATAGTTCCTTCTCCGTAGTGGTATAGTTCAACTGGGAATCATTCAGAGTTTTGCTAGCATAGTAAATCACATGAAGTAACTTATTTTCTCGCTGACCTATCACAACACCAATAGCGTAATCTGAAACATCACACATGATCTCAAAGGGTAGGTTCCAGTTGGGTTCCTGGACTATGGGGGCGGTAGTGATTAAAGTCTTAAGCTTCTCAAAAGCCTCTAAACAAGCATCATCAAAGACAAACTTAACGTCTTTTGCAAGCAAATTGCAAAGAGGTATATAAATCAAGATAAAATCCTTAATGAATCGACGATAAAGACCTGCATACCCTAAGAATGACCTAATATCTCTTACGGTTTTTGGGACCTGTAAAGTTTTAATAAGGTCAACTTTGGCTCTATCTACCTCTATACCCTTCGAAGATATGATATGCCCTAGAACAATTCCTGAACGAACCATGAAGTGACATTTCTCCCAATTAAGCACTAAATTATTTTCCTTACACCTAGTCAAAAATAATGAAAAATGATGCAAGCACTCATCGAAAGACGAACCAAACACTGAAAAATCATCCATAAAGACCTCTAAGAACCGTTCTACCATGTCAGAAAATATGCTCAACATACAATGCTGAAAGGTCGCATGGGCATTACATAGCCTGAAAGGCATGCGTCTATACGCAAAGGTACCAAAGGGACAGGTAAAAGTGGTTTTCTCTTGGTCTTTTGGGGCACTAACAACCTGATTATAACCGTAGTATCCATCTAAAAAGCAATAATGGCTACGTCCATCTAATCTCTCTAGCATTTGGTCGATGAAGGGAAGGGGAAAGTGGTCCTTCCTAGTGACCTTGTTCAATTTTCTATTTGTCAATACAGACACGCCAACCCGTGGTCACCCGGGTTGGGATTAACTCATTATTCTCATTCTAGACTACAGTAATACCGGATTTCTTGGGAACAACCTGAACGGGGCTGACCCACTTACTGTCTGAAATGGGGTAGATAATTCCTGCATCTAACAGCTTAAGAACCTCGGTTCGAACTACTTCTTTCATATTAGGGTTCAGTCGACGTTGCATCTCCCTAGAAGGTTTGGTGACACTCTCTAAATAGATATGATGCATACAATCAGTAGGACTTATACCTTTAATGTCTTCTATGGTCCACCCTAAAGCTTCCTTGTTGTTTTGAAGGACGGTTACTAGTCTAATTTCCTGATCACTATCCAAGTCGGATGCTATAATCACAGGTAAAGTTTCAGATGATCCTAAACACATACTTCAGGGTATCTGGTAATGGTTTAAGGTCCAACTTAGGAGGATCTTCTAAAGAAGGAACTAGGGTAGACTTAGAAACTGGTAGTGGTTCGAACTTAGGTTTCCATCCATTACTAGTGTCTAACAAAGGGGTTGAATCTAACAGAGCATTTACCTCATTAATCACATTATCATCATCAAAATCAGTACCAAAGTGAGCTAGGAATTTTTCTAATGGATCTTCTAACAAAGTGTTTGGTAATGACTCCTCGACTAGTGTTCCTATCATGTTCACCTCTTCTATGTTCGAGTCATCTAGTTCAGAGGGTAGCTTAATAATATTAAAAATGTTCAGCTCAATAGTCATATTACCAAAATACAAATTCATAATACCGTTTCGACAGTTGATGATCGCATGGATGTAGCTAAAAACAGGTGACCTAAAATCATTGGTATCTGGTTCTCTGGGTCAGGGACAGGTTGGGTATCTAGGATAACAAAATCCATATGATATATAAACTTGTCGACCTCTATAAGAACATGCTCGATCACACCACGAGGAATTTTAACGGACCTATCAGCTAACTGAAGTGTCATCTGGGTAGGTTTCATCTCACCAAGTCCTAGCTTAAGGTACACATGGTATGGAAGTAAGTTCACACTGGCTCCTAAGTCAAGCAAAGATTTCTCGACACGGTATTTACCTATTGTGCAATAAATAGTAGGGGACTCTGGGTCTTTATACTTAGGAGTAGTGGTATTCTGAATAATAGAACTCACATGACTAGATAGGAAGGCTTTCTTCTAGACACTAAGTTTTCGCTTTCGCGTACACATATCCTTAAGAAACTTGGCATAAGCGGGAATCTGCTTAATCGCATCTAATAATGGAAGGTTGATAGTTACCTGCTTAAAAACCTCCAATATATCATTTAAGTTGGACTCCCTCTTAGTTGGAACTAGCATCTGTGGGAATGGGGATCTAGGAACAAATTCGGGCTCAATATGACCCTCATTGGTCTCTTTAGAGACTCTATCAGTCTCCTCAGTTTCTGGTTCAGAAGGGTGAACTATAGCATGTTCACTATCAGGCATGGAAACCTTGTTGTCTATCACTCTACCACTCCTAAGGGTTTTAATAGAATTTACATGTTCGGATGGTTTTTCACCTGTTTCATTAATTCCTCTAGGGTTGGGTTGAGTTTGACTAGGAAACTTACCTCTTTCTCTTAAAGACTCATTTATCTGACTAACCTGGGTTTTCAACTCGGAAATAGCCTGAGAGTTAGCCTGACCTATTCTCTTATTTTCTTGTAAACCTTGAGCGACAGATTGCTGAAACTGCACAGTGTTACGAGTTAACAAAGCAAGAGACTCTTCTAAACTCATAATCTTCTTACCGAAGGGTTTTGAAACTGTGCCGGAGCTGAAGGATTCTTAGTATAGCCAAAACCTAGGGGAACCTGAGAGTTACTAAACTGACCTTGATTCTGGCCCTTAGACCAAGAAAGGTTGGGATGATTTCTCCAGCCAGGGTTATAGGTTTCTGAATATGAATCAAACTTCTGACGGTTATCGAATCTAGTGTAGTTATAAAAAGCATTGGCTTTCTCCTCAACAGTATGGCCTTCCCAAGAAGGCTCTATTCTACCACTATTACCACTAGAATGACCTAATTATAAGGCTTCTAACCTTTTGGCCATGGCTGCTATATTAGCATCTGACTCATAAGATCTTTCTACCCTATTGACATTTCCTCTACTTAGAAGAATTGTTTTCTGGGGTTCCCTACTATTTTCCCATTGTTGGGTCTTATCGGCGATTTCATTCAAAAATGTCATCGCCTCATCAACAGTTTTATTCTCAAACCCACCTGTGCATAAGGACTCAACCATGGTTGTTGTTGAATAATCTGAACCCTCGTAGAGGATCTGAACTAACCTAACCATCTCTAAACCATGATGAGGACATTGAGATATTAAGTCATTGAACCTTTCTAAATACCTATACAAAGATTCTCCCTCTTGTTGAGCAAAAGTACATATTTGTGTCCTAATAGACGATGTTTTGTGCCTTGGGAAAAACTTATGTATAAATATGTAAGTTGGTCATAGGTTTCAATTGACTCAGAATCCAAACTATGTAGCCAAGATTTGGCTTTATCTTTTAAGGAAAAGGGGAATAACCTAAGTTTCAACGCATCATCACTAAGGTTTTTAATTTTCAAAGTACTACAAACTTCCTCGAATTCCCTAACATGAAAATAGGGGTTTTAATTATCTTTTCCTAAAAAGATTGGGAGCATCTGTAAAGTCCCAGGTTTGATTTCATAATTTTCCTCGGTTTCAGCTAACTTGATACAAGACGGACGAGAGGTCCTAGTTGGGTTTAATAAAGCTTTCAAAGTTGCCATTTCTGGAACTACCAAAGGACTAGGAGTACTTTCTTCACTAATTGTCAAGTTTTCAAAGCTGAAATTTCCAAAGACAGGGCTCTCAAAAAAAGAGTCTTCGAGCTCCCCGCCTTCACAAGAAGAACTACTAGGTTTATTACTAATCAAACGACCTAGAGTGTTTCTACGAAAACACAAACAAGGCTGACTCCACCACAACAAACCTACTAATTTCTAGCAAACAAAAAGCATGATGACTCCACTTAGATTGTTTCTAGACCAGCTTCTAATCCTTCGAAAGGGAATTCGTTACAATTTAAGAAAACCTCTCTAGGATGAGACTTGTGAAATCAAAAGATTTTAGACTTATAAAACTTAAAAATAGAAAATTTATTGCAATTGATTTCAAGATATTAAAAGTAACCAAGACACTAGATTCCACTATTACACATGAATGAATGATACCAAATATGTTTCAAAACTCTAATTATCCTTTAAGTCCTTTATTTCTTAATTCACACATAATCAAACATATTCCCAAATATTAATTGTATTCCCTAAGAATAGACTGTCAATCGATTAAACAAACTATAATCTACCAAATTGAATCACAAGTAATTAAGGAAATTATGTGAACATTTAGAACTCCGCAAAAGCGGTGATTGAATGAATTATAAATTGTAAATTAGAGAAAATAAAATTGTTACCAATCATTCATGCATAGATAACTTCATCCATTGCCTTGGTTGCGCGAGAATTAGCTCATCATCATGGAAACACGCTCAAAATTCATTTTTATTGCTCAAAGGGTGTTTACAAAGATGAAATGGAAGAAACAATGATAAAACCGGGTTTGCAACAATTTTATTTGTTACAAACTGAAAAGAACGATAGAACAGTACTGTCGCTGATTCTGTAACTCTACGACCCACGTCTGTGTGTCGTTTCCGCTGTTGAAAAACGACTGTCTTGGATGGTCTGTTCTTCGTGTTCTTCAAATGAGCAGCAGCAGAAAACTATTTCTGGTGGTCTTGATTACCGCCTCTGTCTTCTCCAAAACTCTCCCCAAACTCTCCATCCTCCTCTATGAGTCCCCAACACATTATATATAGACTCCAGAAGCTCAAATATTCGAACATTACTCCATATAATTCCCGTATCTTCTCCATTAAATGGAAATATCTCCCACGGGATAATTTCCCTTTTTGAGTTTCTCACGCTGTTTACTGGCCATATACACACTCCAAAACGTTCAAAATATCTTTAGAAGGAGTCCAACTCACTCCAGATACACGCCGGACATGAAATCCCGTAACTTTCTCCATGAAAATACGTCCCCTGTTTTCGAAAATCTCCGTAAATAAAGAGATTTGATTCCTTAAGAATACTTCTAAGACACGTACGAAACCCTGTTTATATGGTAAGAGTTTTATATTTCATTAAACTCTTAAGAGTACACCTAAAAATCTCGCCACAAACTCTCGCAGTTGAGAGTAAAATTTCCCGCCAAAATCAAATTCAAACGTGGAAGATGGAGTGCCCTTATCCAAATACGGTGTGCGAATAGCAAATGGGTGTTGTGGATGAATTTGGGCTACACATATACATGGGTGCTCCTTAGCCAAATCTGGTGTCCGTATAGAAAATGTCCTCCGGGGTTGCTCCGAGTGATTTTTCCAGCCGAATTTTCCAACAATATTTATTCCCAAAAAATACCTACAAACACACAAAACACCATAATAAGTACGAAATCGAGTACCAACACTATAAAAAATTGAGGACAACTTAGACACAAAAATGTGTCTATCACCAAGCTGGCAAAGTTGGACGGACGAGATGATTTACGGCACATATTTGCTGCCGTTGATGGATTTTAGGGTTTTTTAGAGGTGCACAACATCCCCTCTTTGACTTGATCGAATCCAAGCATGAGCGTTAATTTTGGAGTGGGCCGACCGGGCATGCGTGAAGACTGCTCACTGGCGTGCACGCCTACACCTCTTGGTCCCACAAAGATTCGATCTAGGCCACTCAATTTGACCGGCAAATATGAGTGGTCGTGATCGATTTGTGAAAGAAATAGATTACCGCAAAGGTTTAAAGGTCGTGTGGCATGCCACCTTTGGGCATGCGTTTCGAGGCGTCGGTCCCTAATCTGCATAGGCCGTCCAGTCACACGCAAAGGTGGGCCCACGGTGATCACGTTGACATCCTTGGGACCTCTTGAGTCTATATTTACACCCTCCGTTTAGGCCGGCGAAGATGGATGGTCGAGATCGAACTACGACAGGTATGCGTTGCCGCAAACCCTAATTAAGGTTTTGAATCAGCCACGCACACGTGACTTTAGACAAGCGGCTTGGCACACCCTCCTTTGGAGAGATCGATCACGTGGGCCCCATGTTGGGCTGACGGTGAACGCATGTGCACCTTCCTGATGGTCCTAAATACGATCTAAGCCATCCAAATAGGCTGGCTAAGTTGGATGGTTGTGATCGATTTAAGACACTAGTGGAATTACGCAACCCTTAGAAGCATAACGCATGCCATGGTTTGAGCAATCGTTTCATTGCTCCATGGCCTCGTCGTGAGAAAACCGATCGGGTGAAGGAGAAGTGGGCCCGCCAACGTGTGCATTAACGCTTCCTTGATCATTTATGGGATGATCTAATCCGTTCAACCAGGCTAGCGAAGTTGGACGGTTGCGATGGCTTTAAGACTGCCCTGAACAGTCTTGCTCATTCGAGCCTCTCCCAAAACAGCACGACCATCCTACTTTGAGTTGGCGTTCGACGGTGCTGGGGAAATATGCGTGGTGTTCGACCAGTTGGGGCATTAGTGGGCCCGCCAGTGGTCATCACGGTGATCTCCTATTCCTGCCAGAGTTTGGCTAGGCTGGTTAAATCATGCGGCCAACTTGTGTGGCTGTGATCGTTTCTGAGACTGACATGGGCAGTCTAGATTTTTCTTAAGGAAATTAAATTCGTTCGATCGAGCTTTCTTTAATTAAAAGTGCGTCGATTCGGAATTTCTCTTTGTCAGAGAGTGATGCTTCCTGTGTGGGTATTTCGTGCATATCTCAATATTGGCACGGAGATTCATGCTACTCTGCTGAGAGTAAACACTCAGTCGCCATGTCAATAAAGAGAGTTCGGCTGAGAACAGTACGAAAAAATACTAGGCAAACCATGCATTAATTAATAATGCCAACAAAATTCACAGAATATCTGGGATTGTTGTTGCACGCACCATTTTGGGTGAATTTCGTGTATTTATTTAATTGCTTCAAATAAAGTAAAGAGGATTTCTGCACTCATTACTTCTTAAACGGATTCTCTCTTTGCAGGGTGACAACGCGTAAAATACTGGTTTTACAATTTTAGCCCTGAACTAAAATCCACCATCAACACCCTGGTAGAAGAAGATCAACAACACACGGCATTCTACACCCCGCACGACCTTTACTGTTACACACGGATGCCCTTCAGGCGGAGGAACGCAGGGGAAACATACTATAGGATGGTCGATGCTATCTTTATGCCATGGATTGGGAACACTTTAGAAGTCTATGTTGATGACATGCTCGTCAAGAGTAAGTTGCGCAAAGATCACCATCAAGACTTGAAAGATATCTTCGATGCCATGAGGAATTATAGCATGAAAGTGAATCCAGAAAAATGTACATTCGGCGTAACGTCAGGAAAGTTCCTCGGATACCTGGTGACGAAGAGGGGAATAGAAGTCGATCCAACTAAAATCCAGGCCATTGTGGAAATGTCTTCCCCAAAGAACCTGAAAGAATTCCAAAAGCTCAATGGATCCCTGGAAGCGCTGGGGAGATTCATCGCCAGATCGTCGGACAAATGCAAACACTTCTTCAACATCCTCAAGAAAGGGAGTAAGTTCGCGTGGACCGCTGAATGCGAAGAAGCCTTCCAGAATATTAAAGAGTACCAATCCACGATCCCGATCCTCTAGAAGCCCGATCCCGATGAGGTGCTGGCCCTTTACATAGCAGCGACCGAAGATGCAATCAGTGTAGTATTGGTGAAAACAAACATAAAGGTCGAACAACCAATCTACTACATCAGCAAGACTATAAACCTGACAAAAAGAAACTACACGAAGATTGAACAACTCATACTGGCATTATTATGGGAAACCCAAAAGCTAAGAACCTATTTCTTAACCCATTATGTTCGTGTCCCATGCAAAGCACCGCTGGAAGCTGTTCTCAAAAACACTGGGAAGGTAGGAAGGATAAAAAAATGGAATACTCATCTTGATCAATTCAATATCATCCACGATATCCAAACTGCACAAAAGTCACAAGTCTTGGCGTATTTTATAACGGACTTACCCCTGGACAATGACGAAGAACTTAAGGACATACCAGAAGCAGAATAAAACGGTAAAGATCCAGTCGATGTACTCGAACCCTCAAGCCAAAGACGATGGGAGGTCTTCGTCGATGGATCTAGGAACAGAGAAGGTGCGGGCATAGGCATCGTGATCACCACCCCAACTGGAGATATGATTGTGCACGCACTAAGACTGGAGTTCAAGGGGCATACCAACAACATCGTAGAATACGAAGCCATAGTGCATGCCCTTCGTTTAATAATAGAAATGGGAATAACCGATGTACGCCTAATAAGTGATCGCAACTGGTCATTCGGAAAATCGAACTGGAATGTAATGTTTATGACGAGATCCTCTCAGCATATATGGCCTTGGTCCAAACCTTAGTATCACAAGTACCCAACATCAAGTTCCGACATTTATGTAGAAAAGATCTCAGGCATGCTGATGCTCTAGCATAAATATCATCTATGTTAAAATATGAAAGTGTTAAGGCCATCAAGATAACAAGAGTATATGAGCCTTCGATCAACATGCAGCAATCCGTCGCTACAAATCGTGAAGACGATGTAGGGGAGGACATCGCTGACGGTGATGCAGGGGAATATATCAACGATGAATTTTCGAAGATGATATCCTATCAAAAGCGAACGAGGATGTAGATTTCAACAACGAAGAGGACTGGAGAACCGAAGTTCATCAGTTTCTTGAAGAAGGAACGCTGCCCACAGACCTGAAGCAAGCTCGAAAAATACAATCAAAGGCTGGGAGGTACGATCTTCGAGATGGAGTCCTTTACAAGAAATCTTTCCTTGGTCCTTTGTTAAGCTGTTTATTCAGAGAGGAAGGGCATCGTATCCTGAAAGACATCCACTACAGAGACATTGTCAACCACAGCGGGATGAGATCATTATCTGACAAAGCTAAGATGCAATGATATTACTGGCCACAGATGATACAAGACACAACCAGGATTTCTAGAAGATGCGAAGAATGTCAGCAGTTCGCTAAGAGAATCCATGCCCCGACAATGAAGCTAAACTCAGTAGATAACCCTGGCCATTCGTGATGTGATTTCAAATTGAGTTGTAGTAAAAATTTCGTTGAGACTTGTGAAAGCAAAAGATTTTAGATTTAATGAAATTTAAAAACAAACAAGAATTAATTCAAGATTATTAGGAATAACCAAGACACTGATTCCACTATCACACATGAATAAATTATGGAAAATAATCCAAAACTCTAATTATCTTTTAAGTCCCTTATTTCTTCACAATTAATCAAACATATTCTCAAATATTAATTGTATTCCCCAAGCATAGACTATCAATTGATTTAACAAAGTATAATCTATCAAATTGAATCACAAGTAATTAAGAAAATTATGTAAACAATTTAAAACTCTGCAAAAGAAGTGATTGAGTGAATTATAATTAAAAATTAGAGAGAATGAAATAGTTACCCATTGTTCATGCGTGAATAGCTTCCTCATTGCCTTGGTTATGGGAGAATTAGCTCATCATCATGTTGGAAACACACTCAAAATTCATTTTTATTGCTCAAAGGGTGTTTACAAAGATGAAATGGAGAAAAACTATTAAAAACCGGGCTTGCAATAGTTATAAGTGTTACAAACTGAAAAGAATGATAGAACAGTACTGTCGCTGTTTCTCGACCCTCGCCTGTGTGTCGTTTCCACTGTTGAAAAATGACTGTCTTGGATGGTCTGTTCTTCACGTTCTTCAGATGAGCAGCAGCATAAAAATATTTCTGGAACTTGATTTTCTCGACTCTGTGATGCTCTATAATCTCCCAAAACTCTCCGTAAATTTTCTATGACCACCGAACACTCTTTATATACTATACCGGGCCTAAAAATCGCTGTAATAACTCCATATAATCTTCATTAACTCCGTTTATTCTCTTCTTCTTGTCACGGGAATAATTTCGTTTTGTAGCTCCTACACGCGTCTTCATGTACTCTGTACACTCCCAACAGCATCATACACGCTCCATAAGAGTTTTAGCACGCTGAAAATACACACAAACCTTCTCAAAATATCGCAGAAGTTTCCCGAGAATGTGCATGCCCTGTTTAGTCGAGATTACATGAAATCTTCCCCTCTGATCGAATTGAAAGCACTTACCAATCCTGTTGTGATGTAACAGGCTGGTATATATCCAAACTAAGAGAAAAATCCAATGGAATCCCGTCTAAATCAGTTGCAGAAGAAATCGCATGTGACTTGGTTAACTCTCCCTGTTTCACTACGAACGGAATATCCATCCAAATCTGATCCAACTAAACACCCATAACACGCATGTATGGCCCAAAGGATTAAACCCACTTGATTACATCCCTTTAATCTCACTGAAACAAGGTCAAATCGCAAACCCTAATATTGTTCTTCCGCTGCCAACTTTCCCGCCAAATTCTGTTGTTTAAATGTGGAAGAAGAAGGTGCCCCCCTATCCGTTTGTGGAGTGTAAATAGTAGGTGTCCAACTGAGGTGCCGAGGACAAATTTGGGTGCTGAGGATGAATTTGGGCTACGCATAACCTTGGGTGACCCTTAACCAAATCTGGGGTCCGTATAGCAAATGTCCTCCAGGGGTCCAAATAGCACTTTTGAGCAACTTTTTCCACACAAGTGTATTTCTCCAAAAACACCTACACAAACATAAAAACACCATAATAAGTACAAAATCAAGCATTGGCAATAGAGACACTGAGGACAATTCAGACACAAAAATGTGTCTATCAATTCGCAAAATGGTGAGTTGATATCATCGGACCCCTGGTCGAAGGATCAGGGAAAATACGATTCCTGATTGTACCAACGGATTATTTTAGCAAATGGGTGGAAGCCAAAGATCTAGACAGGATCAGAGATATGGACGTATTCACGTTCATTTTTCAATATATCATTTGCAGGTTCGGCATCCCCGAAGAAATTGTCTCCGACAATGGCAAACAATTACAAGGAAAGAACATAGATATGCTCTTCGACACCTTTAAGATCAGGAAAAACAAATCAACTCCTATTTACCCCCAGAGAAACGGACAAGCTGAAGCCACAAATAAGACCCTTGCTCTTATCCTCAATAAATCATTGGATAAACACAAGGGCCGATGGTGTGAACAACTACACAATGCATTATGGTCATACCGAACCACCCGAAGGTCCGCTACCGGTGAATCTCCGTTCCTCCTCACTTATGGAGCCGAGGCAGTCATCCCTACAGAGATCATCATGCCAACCATGAAAACTGAAGCATGGGAAAAGAACCTTACAGCGGACATGATGTTGGAAAGGCTCGATGATCTAGAAGAAAAAGGGAGACATCGTTACAGAAAATGGAAAACTACCAACGAAGATTAGCAAGAGAATACAAAAAAAAGGTTAATCTTAGAAATTTTGTGGAAGGACAGTATGTGTTGAGAACTATATCGCAATATCAACGAGAGAAAAAGTGGGTGAAATTAACACCAACTTGGGGAGGACCATTTGTAATACATGACATCGCAGGGAACAGATCCTACTACATGCGTAATATAAAAGGAGAAGTCCTCAGGCACCCCTGGAACGCAAAATACCTCAAGACATACTATCCATGAAGCAATGCAGTTCTGCACCTGTATGAAGAGTACCAGAAGAATAATAAGATGGTGTATCCGTTTGACATGTTTCTATCTCTGGTCGAGGAGTAGCAGACCTCGCCGCATCAATCAAACAAATATTTTGCAATAACTCTATTGGGGAAAGTAATTATATACGATATCTTAGGACTCCTTTATCAACGTCTATAAGTGTAGTACCATGGGGAAGGATTCCAGTAGAAAGAGATATCCAACCAATTAATAAGGAAGCGGTTCAGCAGAATGGGTGCATGTAAATAATTCAATAACGCATCACATGTCTGAGAACGCTGCATCAACCCCCACCGTTAGATAACCCTCTGGCCCAGGGTTAGCCGACGGGATGACAGGTCCAAAGTCAATAATGAAGGTACATACTGTCGTTATTGCCGCCAAACACTTTTCGTTTCTTACTTATTCGTTTCTTAATAGTTAGGGTTGTTCATTCTCTAAAAAACTAGATGAGTCAAAGATGTACATACTAAAAACAAACAGTGATTTATTCCATGAAAGTTGATTACAAGCCTGGAGGGTTAAGCAAGAAATACAAAAGATATACAATAAAATGGCCCGAAGACAAGTAATCAAAAAATATCATCTCTATATTCCAACCCGGAGGCCTACTTCCCCTTGGAAGATTCAACGAGATCGGCTGGACATTTCTTATGAGACGAAGGGACACTTCCTCCCGAAGAAGGATCGGAGGTGTAAGTGAAAGGCTCAGGCATAAGACGACGAATGTACTTCTTGACAATGACATGCTCCTTCAGAAGGCTTTGCTTTATCTTGATTAAGGTCTTGTTAACCTCCTCAGCAAGCTGACAACGAGCCTTGTGCGCAATAACAACGGCTTTGAGCTCAGATTGGGATAACGAAGATTTCAACCGCTCTACTTCCTTAGCTACCTCCTTTGCTGCATCGTCCCAAGATCCAGCCAACGCTTCATAGTACTTGGTCTGTCCTTGCTGGTACACTAAGGTAGATTGAGTCTCTTTAAGCTTCTCATTTGCAAGGCCAAGCCGTCCCTCGAGCCCTGGAATTGAAGAAATAAAATGGTCAGAAGAAAAAGAATTACAAAGTCATCTACGACCAAACAAATGTATACCTTCGACATTAGCCGAAGATATCTTGTATTCATTTACTACTACATCCCGGGATTCGTCGAGAAAATCGTATTCACCAGAAAGTTTCTTATAATCAAGTTGAAGATTCTCGAGAGCATATTGACACTCATCTAAATCTAACTGCTTCATAAAATCTAAGTGTTGGAGACGATTGACTTCGTTAGTTATCCCTTCGATCCCCTTTGTGAGTCTGTACATATTAACCTCTAGGTCCTTCTCGGATTCCACTAGACGAGCAACATCGGCCCGAAAAGCACTTAAAGCATTACTGAGGGCACAAGCCTCTGCTCTAGCATCGTCCCTTTCCCGAACGAGCCGTTGAATATAACCCCGAATTTTAGGATCGTGGGATGAACGAGATTGGCGAAGCTCTTCCTCCAAGTTTGCTACTTTAGTTTCTAAACGAGAAATATCCTCACGCGCCTCAAGTAGATTCTCACGATTGCACGATAAAGCACCATTGATGTAACATCCCGAGTTCCGGACCAGGATCGAACCCATATAGGGATCCGAACTCTAAGCGTTACAGGTCGGAAAGAGACTAAAAGTTTTATTTTTTATAACTATTGCACTTAACATAAGGAATTTTTTTATACATTAATTTAATTAATTATAAGAGTACATTAAAAACATTTTCAATAAAATATTATGACAAAATTACACATCAAATTGTAATAACAAAATAATACAGTCAATAATCCATCTAATTTAAGTTCCACTTCCACCATTAAAGAAATCTGCAAGAAAATATCAATTGGGGTGAGTTGACGGCTCAATAGGCATATTTTCCCATCCTCTAAAAATATACAAAATTGTAATAAATCAAACAAGAACTGCATTCAACGATTTTGATTATAATTTCACATTACCCTATTAATTCTGAATTATTATTCATTTCGTTTAGTTTTTGAGTTCACGGTACGAATGTCCTTGGTTCGTACACCCACCTATCATTTGGCACGGACATTCTCCATCAATGGTCAGGAACAAAAGTTCCTATCGGAATCATACCCATTGCATTCAGGGATCATTACCCGTTTCATTTTCGTTATCCGACACGAACAACCGCCATTGATGGTCAGGAAACACAAGTTCCTACTGGGGATCATTACCCATTAAAATCACGGGGATCATTACCCGTCGTTAACATGGAACAATATTCCATCTAACGGTAAAATACGAACTCATCCTTTTAATAGTTGTTTTTCTTTTACTATTGATTTATATAATCTTTTCATTCCATTTATAAGATCATTCATTTTATCAAAACAACAATTATATATAAGCACTCATTTCAATCAAAAGAGATAAAAGAAGAAGACATTATATTCAATCAATCACAAATAATATTTAAAGAAGATGAGTTAGTAAACCTACCTTTTTATAATTTACATCACAACATTTATACTCCAACCAATAAATCATCCATACAACAACATGCTTCTTCCATTCCATAAGCCACTCTAAATATTGTCCTCCAAATTATTCACTAAGAAAAAATAGAAATTATGTATGAAAAGGTTTATTGCTCTAATGTATATATGGAAACTAAGAAGAAGGAGGAGGAGTAGGAGAGAGAAAAAATGAGAGAAAGTTTGGCTCTTTTCTTACTCTATCTAGACAAGTATATATACACAGAATATTTGGTCATAATTTAATATCATCATTTAAGTAATACTATTTAATTTCATTATATATTAAGTAAATATTTTTACCTCTCAAACCCATCCTACGTTTTCTATTTCAAAATGCTATTATAAATCTTACATTCAATACTCTTTATTACATGCATAATTAAATGATAATAAGAAGAACCTTCTAGTAAACTTGAAAGACTTTTCAATTTTCATTCCGTGCAAATTAATTAACCTATTACTAAAATAATGATAATAATATTCATTAATTTTCCCAAGCATTATCTCTATTAAGTGTACAAAAACAATCTCATTAGACTCTATGTAAATTTTGATGGATGTCTACACCACTAGACTATAAGTGCATGCATGCACCAACATTAAGGTAAAAATAACTTATTTTCAATGTTAGTATTTATGTTTGCTTTCAATTTCTTTATATATTATTATAAATGAAACGTTCTCTTTTCCTTCCTCTTATTTTCAAAACAAATTAAATATCCTTTCATTTATCAGTTTCCTAATAAATTTCATTCAATATAATAATTTGTCATCATGTAGGAATATGCATAACAAATCAACTTATTACTAGCATTCACTTTATTTTAGTAAATAAATGTATTTTAACTATTTATTACATTTTCCTTCCATTAACAAATGTTAAAAGTCAAATATTATTTTTTTGAATGTCACAATAAAGATTTTATGGGCTAACTATTTGATTACAATATATATTTTGGGATTTTATATGTTTTATGTCAGACGGGCCACAATAGGGAACCTAAAATATGGATAAAAATTTACCGGGTATCACAATTGAACTGACGACGATCAACATTCATATTATTATGCATATCAACCATTTGCTCCCGTCTTTCTCGATACCGAGCCGCCAGTTCGTTATGCTCATTGGCCCGGTCATTCCATTTTTCAGCTTCATCCTTAATTTTTGATACCAACTCTTTAATCCGGGAAGCTTGACGATTTCTCTCACCATGAAGCCATATCAATTCTCTGGCATCGCCCGCTGAAGACAGGGCCTCCCAACTCAGAACGAACAATAAAAAGTCGAAGACAAATAAAAAGCAAAAAGACAAACCTTTAGACGATGCACCAGCAGACGATGCTTATTCCCGAGCTTTCTCCAACTCAGCCTTAAGAGAAGCCACTTCCTGACGAAGCTTCGCTTCTGTAGAACCAAGTTGCTGCTTACCCTTCAGCTTCTCCATTAACTCCAATATCTCTTGTCCTTAGTTGCAAGAAGTTCTTCAGCAGAATTCAGTTCCTCTTCTCTATGACGCAACTTCGCCTCTAGGTTGAGAGCCTTCGCCTTAAAGAACTGGTACAAGGTATGGTTGCAGTGCTCGCTCCTCACTAGCTGAATTAACAAGCAAATAAAGATCATCAATGAAAGGACGTCGCACCGCTCGGCTTATGGGAATTTACAATGACTTACCTCGAGAATGCGCTGCTAAGGAAAACCATACTGATACCCATCAGCTATGGCCATCATGTCAGAAATGGAAGAAGGTGGATCGACCAAAAGGCTGGATGAAGTATCCCCCAAATACTTTTCCCAGATCTCCGCAACATCATCATGGGATGATAGCTGCATTCTATGACGAGTAAAGGCATCAACACTTTTCTCACCGGGAACTACAGGAGCAGGATTAGGCACGCACATCAAGCCTTTCTTCATCAACCAGTCAAAGGTTGCATCATCCCCTTCGTGCATCACGACTTTCACAAAGATCTCAGAAGATGCACCAATGGTGGCCTCATCATCAGCAACGGTCCCTTGGCCAACGAAAGTTTTCTTACCTTCGGCTTCTTTAGTGGCACGAGCATCGGCGTCCTCTCCATCGTAACTTTCTTCTCCCTCAGCCACATTCTCACCATCACCTTCGGCAACAACATCCCATTCGTCATTTGGAGAAAGTAAAGAGAAATCCGAAGCTATCCCCATGGTGGCACTAATATCAACTAGGCCCCCAGCGGAATAGATATTACCAAAAGAAAACTCTTGGTTGGGGTTCGTTGATTGAAGATCAGCATCCTCGTTCCCCTGAACATGCACAATCTCGGTTGGAGGATCGTTCACTTGAGCCTCACCAACATTCTTTCCACCAGATGTAATTTTCTTTCCACCATTCTTCTCACCAACATTTTCATCACCTTCGTGTACAGGTGGGGAAGTATCAGTACGTTCCTCATCATCAGTAACTTCTTCATCAGAATTCTCCTCATCATTCACCGGGCTGTTGACCTCGGGAATTTCCATCTCCTGTTCACCAACAGTAGAAGACTGAACAAGACCAATTCTTTTCTTCCTCGAAGCCTGAAACAAGCACATGATCAACTTCTGATTCCAGGGTAAAACATACATAAACCATACAGTATTATAAGGAATCATACCTTGACAGTGGCAGCGCCTTTCGAAGAAAGAACCGCATCAGAACTCTCCTCTTCATCTGCATCGGCAACGTCAACGACATAGTCGAAGTTCATACCATCGAAATTTAGTTTCCAAGGACAGAAGTCACCATAACAAGACAGAGCACCTTCGCGAGGTTGGCTACCAGCAATAGGACACCATCCATGTTGACCGGGCACCCAACCATGGGCCCAATGACCGATAACTTCAATAGGTGTGGCATGCCACTCATAATCATGATCACGCTTGAGCCGATCACTTTTGGGAAAAATCTTTTGAAAAGGAGTCCCTTCGGTACCAGGGACATACCGAAGCTTCGAATCACTTACTTCACTTAGAAGAAGAACCTCACCTTGAGAAGCTTCCATCGTACGAAGACCCACGCTCTACGGCTTACGATTCCTACCATTGACATAATCTCCGAAAGAGGCGTTAAAATTTTCAGGAGTATACCAATCTTTCTCTGCTGGGTTAAGAGCGTAGCAGGTCATCATCGTTTCGCTTTTGCTCCGAAGATAACACTCTTTAAGCGTCCGAATATAATTCCCATTCAACTGAACCACCGAGCGGCAGTGGGTATGGGAAGTGGAACCCTCACGTTTGGCCAAGGAATCATAGTAGAAAGAATCCCCTTACTTATATAAAGGTAACATAAGACCGGCTTCGAAAGCTCCCACGGTCGTCAACAGATGTAAAGCATCGTACTTATAATTAGCAATCATATCATAAGTAAGATCATCACCTTGATCATAAAATTTGACATCGAAGGCCTCGAGACCGTGCCTAATGTTAAGTGCATATTTTGCATATATTTAGTGTCGAAATCCATGCTAGTAATTGCTTATATTCTTGCAAATTATTGTATATTACATTTGTTTTCTCTTATTTATGTTTTGCTAGGTGAATCATCCAAAAGAACCGATTTGGCACTTAATTGTTCATGGAAAGAAGTTAGCTACAAGTGGAGAAGGACCAAAGACCAAGTAGAGCTCGTTTATATCTAGGAGTTCTTCCTATCATCTCGAAGAACGAAAAGTCGAAGCAACCGGCGAAATAATGGAGTCAATCCGACGTCGTATGTAGAATCTAGAAGCATTTGAAGCAAGCCGAAGATGTCGTAAAGTAGAGAAGCTACAGAAATTGTTAAAGACACCTCCCTAATTTACTCAGGGCAGCCACTGTACAAAACCTGAACTGACAGTCGTCCAAGACTGACAGATAAAGGGGAGAATCTTAAAGGAACCCACTGGCTTATTCGGGGTAGCCAACACTCATGGAAGAAACTGAATGGACACTTCGTCTTCTTCATTAGAGAGACATCAGCAAAGTCCCGTGGCAGTAATGACGATGGTGATGGCAGGAATGATGATGATGAGATGGGTCACTGCCAATGCAAAGAAGACCCTGAGCTCGGTGATTGATGGATCTTGGCTGCAGTTTTGAAGTTCGAGAAGATTTCAGGGAGAGAGAAATGGCTGCTTCCACTATCGAATTCGAAAAAGTGATGGTTCGGTGGTGAGTTTCATTCAGTGATAAGTCACGGGAGATGATGGAGAAAGTTTCGACAATGACGCTGTTGTGGTTGCTGCCATTATCGATTGTGTTGCTGCTTGTTTCTGTTAGGAGCTCGAGGCTGTACTGATCACGAGAAGCTGCTGGTGATGCATGGTAGTTGGTGATCGATGAAGACTGGTCATTGACGAAGAACCTGGTGCTGCTGATTATCAATGGAGATGGGGCCTGTGGTGGTGATTAAATGGATCTGTACGACAGAGTTGATGGAAGTACTGCTGGGAATGGAGAAATGCATGGAGAAGTCGGTTGTTAGCTGATGGCAGTGACGTTAAGATTCAGAACGATGGAAGAGCTCGAATTAACGGCAGTGATGAGGAAACAGAGAAGGCATGGAACTGATGCTGTTCACAGTTAATGGTGATGCTAGCAGAGTTCGAGAATGCATGGCAGTGAGATGAAGAGATGGGGAGCTGAGTTTCGAGAAGGTTTGCTGTCTGTTGCAGTCGGACTGTTGGAGTTAGAAAAGCCGAAAAGAAAAAAAAGTTGAAAAGCTACAGGAGAGTTAACGGCTAGAAGTTTCAGCCGTAAAATTGACAAGAAAGTTGAGAAAACATCCAGGAGAATTTACGTCTAGGAAAGTCCTGGACGTAAGAGAAGAAGAAAAAATAGACTGTCATGATTGACAGGCTAACAAGGATTAAGCCAGAATATGGGCTGGACTTCTCAGATTTCATGCGTGTCCCACTTGGCTGTTTAGCCATTTTATTCACGAGTAATGTTTGGGCATTGACCTACTTAGGCTAGTTTGGTGCATTTTTGGCAAGTGGTCGCAACCTATCTCGACCGGTATTTGGTGCACGGGAAGATCAATATTTGGGATACCTATATAAGAGACTCTTCTAATATTTTTGAGATCATCTTTGAATCTTTTATCAAGCCATTGGAGAAGAGAACTCAAAAGAAGAAAAGGTAGGGTTTAGAGCTATTTCCACCACCGTAACTATTTCTTTACCATTTTACATATGAAACTCATGGGTTTTGTTAGTACCATGAGTAGCTAAACTTCTTAGTGATTGGGGATGAATTCTAAGTGATAGACATGATTTGAGTTATTCTATAAATCTATTTTGAAGTTCTTCACATGATTATTGATTGTTTATACTAATTAGTGTAGATGGGGAAAAACGAGCCGCCGGTTTTTTTGGGAAAGTGGAGAGTCGAGCGTGCCGTCAAGACTCCTCAGCCGGGCAAAATGTTAATCCTCACACAGATGCACCGCTGCAAAGGGGGTGCTTAGATTCGGGAAATCAATCTGTATGACTCCGGCCTAAACCAAGACAATGGCCGTTCCAGAGCCAATTAGGTCACAAAGAGGGAGATGGGTTGATCTGTAGGAGGGAAGCTGAGAGTTGATTGGGATCAGTGATGATCAAGGATTGTGGGTGTGTTAAAGGTTTCTGCAATATTGCTGAACTGCTGAAGTTGAGTTCTGTGAATAAGTTTATATCGAGTTGTTGAACGATAATGATAATAATCGATGATTTATGATATTCGATCTATCCCTAATGTCCTCGATTTAGACTTATTTATATTGCCAGAATGATGTACCACTGATCCCTGTAAGTGTGACGGTTTCTTGAGTGAAAGAGTGGGAAACTGGGAGATCGTGGTAAAGTCAGTTCCATGTTATGCGGAGACTTGACTGATCGTGCACCCACTACTTTGCTAAATCCTTCCACCATTTACACGACTTACGCACATTTCTCATTGTGGATGAATCCACGTACCGTAGACCACCCGACCAAAACCCTGAGTAATATCCCTATTTGTGACGTGATTGAGATTTTACGAATCGTGGAGTCTGCAAGGCAGACGTGTATTAGTTGGTCAGTTGTTGACTGATTTAGACCGTGAGTCTAATTTTGTTGAATCGAGCATAAGTGGTGAATGCTCGGCGATTCGTGGATTGAACATGTAGTTCTCTGAAATATCAATGACTTACTGACTAGAGACTGAGCAAGTATTGCTCAACTCGACGAATTGTTGAATATTTAGAGTTTGTCGAGCAAGTATTGCTCAATTCGACGAATTTGATAATTTTGGTGTGCAACTAAGCAAGTGTTGCTCAATTCACCGAAACACTGAATATTGATAATTTGACGTGCAATTGAGCAAGTGTTGCTCAATTCGACAAACTACTGATGAATTACCGAATATTGATGGTTGGATCAATATTCGAGCAACTGAGCAAGTATTGCTCAATTCAAAGAATTATTTACTGGTGCCGTGACCCAATAAAATATTAATCAAAAATATTGGTGAATTACCGAATATTATTAATTTGGATGTTGATTGCTGAATCAACATAATTTTGTGTTTGAACTTGCTCAGAATGGTGATTCGTGGAGCGTTTGTTCGAAACCCTAATTTTTTGATCAATCCTTCAACAATTGGTGAATTTCTGAAAATTGTTCATGAGTGAAGAGGGACCGACCACATGGGATGATGAGGGTCCATGTGATGCCCAGTGCTCGAGTGAGCACGCACCAGGGTTCTCAGTTTGAGAGTTGGTGAAAGAACGATGATTAAATGCAGGTTTCATCATTTATTGAAATATTGTTGGATTCAGCTTTAGGTGACAAACCTAGGTATGAGATATGAGGACCGACCAAGAGAGCATGGGACCGGCTCTTGGTGGTCACTGGAGCAGTTGTTGGTCATTTGAAGGGTTCTCCAGTTGGTTGGAGAGAGTTCGGGCCCAGTATGAGCAATTGAAAAAATTAGGTCAGAATTATGAAAACTTGTGGGACCGGCTTTGTGCAAGCGTTAGGAATGACTCTGTCGGTCATGGAGGAATGCACGTGTATCCGTGGTGTCCGTGTTTCCATACTGAGAGTTTCAGTATTTTCTGATGCGCGTTCGAGCAACATAGTGAATTTTCAGAAGAGTTTCATCTTGACTGAGAATTCTTGATTTTTGTTGGAATGAGCATGTTTGATCAATTCATCAATATTTTGAAAATATTAAAATAAAAGTGTTTTAATATTTAAAATTGTCGTGAGAGGCTAGCCAGTCGTGCCACTATGTTGGCTTTTGGTTTTTCGTGATTTGAGCAATATTTGTGAAAATATGGAGAAATCATGAATTTTGCTCAAACCCAGTGATGTAGTTTTGAAAGTGGTAGTAAAGTTCGTTCAACTTGGACTTGATAAGATTGGGTTCTAGACTTAAAATAAAAATAGAAAATTATATATACAAAAGGTTTGTCACAATATCGAGAGAGACTGAGACTCAGGATTCCACCAAATTCCATTCATGTGATTCAAATAATAATTCCAATCAATTATAGATCAAATATTAAAAATATGGACTCTTCTTCTTTGCCAAAAAGTAGATTTTTGAAAAGCAATGATTGTAAATCAAAAGCATGATGTATCAAAAATACATAGACCAAGCATACACCATCAACCGAAATCACACCCAATCAATAAAAATCATAAATCGATTAAAAATCAATGCAAATAGTCATAAAAGAATTATTAGAATTACCGCATGCGTGAAATAGGGCTTCCTCCGTCATCCCAGTGTTGGGGTTTAGCTCCTCATATCAAAAACAGGCTCAAAAGAATAAATCATGGCTCAAAAGTTGTTTTTATTGAAGAGATGATATGATTCAGTGAATATGCAACGACGTAGTGGCGTTACAGAGTTCACTGTTACAGAAAGTGTGGCTAACTGAAGATAAATGTGGCTGTTCAGCTGTTACAGAGAGAATGTTGTATCACTGTTGCGAATTTGAGACGCTGTTCTTATTTGCAACGTTGTTCTTCAGCACCAGCAGCAGCAACAGCGACAAGCTTCCTGTAATCTCTGATTCTCGCCTCCTGAGCTCTCCTTTCGACCCCAAACTCTCGACACTCCTTCTACATGACCCAAACAATCTATTTATACACCGCAGGACGATTAAATCTCTCCCAAATCGCTTCGAAATCTCTTCTTTCCTTCCTTGGCAGTCACGGCAATAATCTCTTCTCTAATTCGTTTCACGCGTTTATGAGCTCTCCCAATTATATCAAACTCTTCCTTAGATAGAATATGTATCGTTGGAACGAATTTCTTGCCTTTAATCTCTCTGAATGTCCAAAAACAAACTCGACAGGGACTTGTTTCCTTATTTGCTTTGTTTCCTTATTCCGGCAATTCCAGCCCAATTCGATCGGTCCAATTGCTTCTAATGAACTTGTTAAGTCATATCAAGTCCAGCCCAATCAATTTCCGGTGTTTAATCTCCCTGAAACCGCTCCAAAAATCGAGTCCAAAATCTGCAGACGCTGCACATAGTTTCCCGCCAATTCTTTTTGATTCAAATCGTGAAGAAGGTGGGTGTCCCCCTATCCTATGCTGTTCTCCCTTTAGCAGCTGCCTGGAAATAGGTCACCCTTAGTAGTTAGGTTCTCCCACGAGCACAAAAACCGCTTTTCGAGCCAATTTCGCCGCAAAAGCTTATTTCTCCAAAATACCTACAGGGACATAAAAATCCATAATAAATATAAAATCGAGCACTAATAATATATACAATTGCGATTATATAAGACACAAAAATGTGCCTATCACCCAGCAGTTTCATGAATTGAGGAAAATAATAATTATGCAAGATTAGGGATTGCAAGGTGTGGGACCGACCATGGCTAGGGCATGGCCGGCCGGCTAGGTTGCCCGGTCCCGCACACCTTTCCCTATTTTATTATTTTTCATGAATGCTTGAAGTTATGGAGAATCCACGAGTTTTTGTTGAAACGGAGGAGTTTCGTGAGATTAGGGAATAATAATTATAAAAGGCTAAGGATTGTGAGGTGTGGGACCGGCCACGTCTTAGGCATGGCCGGCCGGTTAGGTTGCCCGGTCCCGCACACCTCTCCTTATTTTATAATAATACTATTTCTTGAATCCACCAAGTTATGGAGAATTCACGAGTTTTTCAAAAACAAGGAAAGTTTCTAAAACCAAGAAGTTTTCGTGAGTTCACGAAATAACAAAAAATAAGGAAAATAATGGGAGAGGCACGGGCCGACCATGGCTAGGGCACAGCCGACCGGCCGGCTGGTGGGCCCGGCCTTGGGCGCCTCTTATTATTTTATTAATATTCATTGTTTTTTCTTGTTTTGCGAAGGATTCCTCATTATTTCATATTTTTTGGACACTCGTTCGTGCATCCGGGTGCTCAGTCGTGCATCATTGTCGAGTACACTCGCACCATTTTTATGGGGCTTACTCAGTGATGATCCAGATGCCCGGTTGTTGGGTATTTATTACTGATTTATGAAATTCAGTGGAGAATAATTCATGAAACTGAGTAATAAGATGAGTAGTTATTTTATTATCAATCCATAAAATCAGCAGCGGATTGGACTATGGATTCAGAATAATAAAATGATAATTTCATCACCATCTCATGGAATCGCAGATTTGACCATAAAATCGGAGTAATGAAATAAGTGGTTATATTACCATTTCATGAGATCAGCCGTGGATTCGACCATGAAATCGAAGTAACATCTATTGCCATTTCATGAGATCAGCCGTGGATTCGATCATGAAATCGTAGTAATACATTTATCTATAACCATTTCGATCATGAAATAGGATTAATGAGATAAGATAGATTATCTTCTAGGAATTCAGTGGTGAGTACGGCCTAGAATTTAATCTCTTGCGTATAGTCAGTAAATCAGCGAGTGTTGCTAATGTCCCGAAGACGTTTTGCCCTCTCAACATTTCATGTATGGAGGACCACATGAGTCTATACACGGGTATCTCTACATAGTCAGGAACAGTGAGTATCACCGTCCTGAAGACGTTATTGCTCTCAATCTTATGGAGAACCGCCCAGTTGTTCTTCTATGTAGAGGCAAATTCCTCTATGTAGTCATGGAACAGTGAGTGTCACCGGTATCCTGAAGGCGTTAAGCTCTCAATCTTACGGAGAACCGCGCAATTACGTTATTCTACATAGAGGCTATGATGAAATGCCCGATGTCGAACGCTCCGGAGAGGCCTTTCGAGCGACATATGCATCATACTTCGTAAAACACGAATCGTCACATGGATCTCTGAATTCGTGTCAGAAACATGCAGTATCATGATTTTACGGTTTTGAACTTTGTTGAAAATCCACCATGTACATTAAGTCCACTTCTTAGTGAGGAACAGTCATGTTCCGCAGTAAGCATTAAATGGTGATTTTCAGTCGACGAGATCAGTGGTTGAACTCAGTCTACAAAGGTAGTTTCAGAATCCTCGATTTACTCCAATGATGTCATGTACGAGAAAATGCACATATGAGAACCCTGATAGTAATATAGAGTGTCATCCCGTGAGCGTGGAGAGATGAGACACTGCTGATTTGAGTGTTGAGAACCCTAGTTATGGTCGGTTTAGGACATATGGGCCCAAGCCCAAAAAAGGAAACCCATGTTTTTATTAGGCTATGGAAACAAATTTGATATAAAAGGGGAGAATCCCTAAAATTCTTTATTTTGGTCGACCAAGCACCTCCCTCTCTTCACCATTATCACGCGAGTTGCAGCAGGGAAGAAAAAAAATTCTGCCGGATTTCAGTCACCGGCGATCATCACCGTTTTTCGTCTGGCCAAGCTCCGACCGGCGCCGACCAGGTAAGTCTGATTTTTATTTTTATTTTTTGCTGTAGGTTTTATGATTGATGAGTTGTTCACAAAACCAAAAACCCCATGGTTGCATGCATGCGTAGGATTTATGAAGGATTTTTAGAAAACGTATGTATATGCCCGTTTGTTCGTTAGTTGAAGGAACGAGCAAAAATCCCTAACATGAAAGACATTCATATACTTTTGAGTAGACATGGTCTAGTTACAATAGTAAAAGTTTTGTTTATTAGGTTTCATGAAAACCCAAGTTTGTTTTTCGAAGCATGAGTTTTGTAAATACTTTTGGGAACGTAGGTTTGTTTGTAAAAGTAATAAATAACGATCCTTAGGGTTAAAGGAAATTCAAAAAGACCTGGAGTTCATGATGAAAATTTGTTTGAGAACTTTCAAATTTTTTTTTGAAATATGTAGACTTTTGCAAAAATAGAAAAGACTCTCGTTTCATAGACGGATGCTCGATTGAGCAAAAAGGTTTTTTTTTTTTATATATATATTTACGTGAGTTATTAACTCACGATTTTTTTGAAGGTACGTGACTGTTCACGTTTTATTGAATATAAATCAATTTTTGATTTATGAAAATTGTTTAAAGGCAAATAATTCATGGGTCGATGAATTCGTAGTATATGTGTGAGTTTAGTGATTTTATAGTGTATGTACACGTAAAGACCAGCGAATGTTCACATGGAAAGTTATGTGAATTATTCATAGTTTCTCGAAAAGTCAGTGTTGAATCTTGAATAATATGTTTTATGCTCGACTTTGCAGGTTTGAAAGAATGAGCAAGTTTTGGGGTTTTACGCTGTTATCACTAAGTTCGTGAAATCGTAAATAGGTAAGAGTTAAGGATTACCATTTTTGTAAACGTCGATATGAGCATATAATTGTCTTGTTGCTTCAATTCTGTTGATGAAATTTGTGTATGGACGTCACAACAACTTTCCGAAAATGGCTCAGTCCCGTAGCGCTTCTGAAGATGATGCTTCTTCGAGAGAGGATGTTTCCACAGACGCCTCTTCCAGAGGTGATGGTTCCTCCAGAAATGATGATTCTGAGATTTCCAAGGAGAAAGAGGGAAGTCCCAAGACTAAGAACATTCCAACTGCCGAGGATAAGTTCTTTATGTATCTATATAGACCTGAAAAACATCCCTTAGGCTCCTCGTTTCGGTTGTTAATAAATCCTAGGAGCACTACTCAACATAAATTGGTATCTCCTCAAGCTGTAATCCGGTTTTGTTTGCAAGGAAAACACTTTTCGGCTTTTCATGTGGAGTTCAAGATTTCACGAAAGCCCCTGATGCATTTCTCTGGATGGGCAAGACACATGCTGGGTCATAGCCGTGTTAGGACCATATTGGATAGTGCCCAGGTAACACGATCCATTCAAGCTGCTGGAGATTTAATCATCAACCATGATATACCAGGTATGGTAGCCTTGCTCGCCCGTTGGTGTGTTCCTACTCACACGTTTATATGCAGATGGGGAGAATTCACCATTACTTTAGAAGATGTAGTTGCTTTGTTGCACCTTCCAATTACTGGTAATTTCCCTGAAGAGCTTTCGTCAGAGGAGAAGGAGATATCTAACATATTAGAGGCCAAGATGCACGAATTCAATGAGTCACCCGCATCCTGCTATGCTCAATGGTTATCACATTGGTGGCCGAGAGATAGAATTCCTGAAGAACCGGTTGATGGCGCTTTAACAATTGCTGCTTTCTTATGCCTGTGGCTTTCCAGGGATATCTTTGAAGATTGTGGACACTTGAAGCCGTTTGTGATTCGCTTTGCCATAAAGATGGCAAAAGGTGAGAAAATTCCCATTGGCAGTCTATTCTTGGGTTCGTTGTTCGCCAATTTAGACTCTCTAGTTATAGACTCCAGTATTTCTGATGGCTTCATGAAAGTCGAGACGTATGCCAATACCATGTTCCTCCAAGCCTTGATGTGGGAGCATCTCGAGAGTTACGCCCCAATTCCCCGCAGCATTTTGCAAGGCCCTAAGGTCGACACTCGTCACTCCTTCCTTGAGAAGAATAACGCCAGGATCATGCGCTGGTCTAGAAAGAAACCACAATACAAGATATGCATTACTGACGTTTTGGACATTGAGTCCGAGTTCAATTTTCGCCCCTGGGTGTCGGTTCCTTCTCTTTTCTCACAGTTGATCACTTTCAATACTGACGAGAACATCACGTTGAGTACTGGTGCTGGTCTGAGTGAAGGAGAGATCTTTTGTCTTGAGTTGTACTCCTGGTTTCTTGATATCAGTAATGAATGGAGAATTCCGGGTAGAAGAATACAATATTGATAGAGCGGCTCGACAGATGGTGCTGATCAGTGTATTCCAGGTCACCGAATGAAAAAACCATCAATTGAGTATTTGAAGACTAATTTGTACTGCACTCATGTGGAGGGAAGTGAGTATTTATTCCCGTACTCTGATCGTGCTAATTTCGTGACTCCGGGTTACACATATTTCTGGCGTCAGCAACTTGAGCGTGTGTATGAGTTTGCAATGGACGTCAAGTTCCCAGTTCGAGAGTTCCCTTCCTCTGAAATGATCTCTGATCGACCCAGGGTGAGATATCTTTCCAGTGGCGATAAAAGGAAGGCGTCTCCAAATGCGACACATGTGAGTACTTTTTTCATGATTTTAGCCAAAGTACGCCAATCACGCTTCTTAATTGTATTGTGGACTCCATGGTAGGACGGCCGTGTTGTGAGATTTCTAGTTGATGTAAACTCTACAAACCTTCAAGAAAGTCCTCAAGGAGGAGAAGGAAGGAGAAATACATCTCATAGGATGATCCCGAACGATATACAGTCTCCTGCCGCTTCTTTGGTGAGTTGTTAATACTTTTCTTTATTGTTGCGACTTTCTCGTCCCTGTGATCAGGATCTTAAAGGAATATTGTTAATTCATTTCATAATTTTGCTCCATCTGTTATTGATGGTCTTCGTTTTGCTCCTGGTCGAATAATTCAAGGATACAACACTGACGAGGAAGTTGACATAAGGATTCCCTCCTCAAGCTAATCAGTGTAACACGCCTTTGGATGAATTAATGATGATCATTGTTAATGTATCCAGGAGGAAATCATTGTAGATGATCCGCATGTTGATGAAGAACACTCTTCTTTGAGTCATGGAGATATGGAGAGTTCCCGAAATCTCGAACCGAATGAAGATAACGGAGTTGCCAACGGATATTCCAACACTGCCGAGCCTTCAAATGGTTTAGAGACTCCCATAGTAAGTATACCTCCTGTGACATCTTCATAGATATATGATATTGCTGATTTATGAATGAATGAGTGAAATTCCATGCGAGTATACGAGTAATTTTTCCGCAATACGCCACCAGGAAATTTCAGACTTCAGCTTTTAGTAGAAACACCGTAGAATCCTCGTTTGGAGTCGGATTTTCGATGTCTGCATATGTATCTTCAAGCCCAGGAAATTTCCAAGCTTTTTCAAAGTAGATTTTTCAGTTTTGAGCATGTTTAGGGCCTGAAAAAGGCGAAACCGTAAACTTCCAGGAGATTTTCGAAACTTTTCCAGATTGCACGTCGTCCAATGTTTTGGCCACATCTCCTTGCTCGTTCATAAGATCGTCATGAAATTTTGAAATGTTGTAGGGGATTTCAATACGAAGAGAATGGTATATGACCCAACCTCAAATTAATTACCAATTGCTCCCAGTTCGTCTTTTAATACAGGGAAGTGTAGAATCTCTTGAGATGAGCTTGTTTGAAAACGCGTTTCATGGATTCTAGACCCTTTGCTCATGTTTTGGGTGAAAAATAAGGAACTTAGATGATGTTAGTTCACTTACATTCCAAATTTTATGGTTGCCTTTGATTTTCCTTCTCTAATCTCATGTAATCTTCGCATTAGGTACCAAATACCGAAGTTGAGAATAACGGAACCAATGTTGAAGATTCGAGCAATGTGGTGAATAAAAGAAGTAACATCACCAACTCTCCACCTCCAGGTTATGAGAATATCATTGTTTAAGCCGTAGCGGAAACTGAGACTCCAATTGCTATTCAAACCGAGCAAAGAACAGAAGAGACTGTCCCAGAAGAAGATGTTGTAGTGACAATGGAGGATGCTCCAGTAGTTGAGAATCGTGTAGTAATACACGAATATCCCAATACATGGATTGTTTGTGAGCCTCCATTTGGTGCTCAACTCCCGTATCATGTGTATGTTGGTGGATTCAGCGTTCCTACTGGGTATGCCAACATGTATGAGAAGTTGTGGAAAATGTATGGTCATATTGTTGCTGCCAGGGATCTTGATCGTAGCTACTTTTTGACAATGCAATTGGGAAACATATTGCGTGTTATAGATGACATACGAACCAGGGCCAGAAGTACTGTTACTCGAGATGTACTCTTTGATTGAGTACAACTTGGAGAATTCTGAGAGACTTGGCTTTAACTTTAAGTGGCTTCGTCAGAAGATCAATATTATCAAGGATGCAGTAGTGAAGAGCATCCCTTTTACTAGTAATGTTGTGATGGAGAAAATGACCAAGATTGCTGGGCTGACCAAAAATCTGGAGTTGGAGAGAGCGGCTTTGCAAGTCTTGGAGAATGCTGAGAAGCAGAAATCATACTTCGATGGCTTCCTTTAATTTCCTTTCCATAATCTCATGAACATTGAACTTCCGAGAGATGTGAGGCTTCTAGATTTCGGTTTTGGTTTTTGATTGGTTTTGAATAGGTAAATGATTGAGGATTTTCTTTTGGACTTGATAGAGATTTTTTTTTAAAAGTAAAAGAACTTTGATAAATTGCTGAATTCAAATACTGAATGCAAGTATTGCAAACATTTTAGAGGGATTGAAAATACAATGAAAGAAAATCCTAAATGCCAAATCCAGATGTTTTGGACGTTCACGTCTTGAACTCCAATACCTCAAATGTACATGTCTTAGGCTTCAAAATCTTTGAGCCATTTCTCACGAATTACTGGTACAATGGCTTTATCATCCATGTCGATCAACTTGTAGTACTCGCCGACCACGGATTTGGTGATCATGAAAGGCCCTTCCCAGTTAGACTTCCTCCTTGAACGCTCTTTGAGTTTGACTGCTTTGAGAACTAAATCTCATTCATGAAATTTGTTAGGCTTGGTTGTACGTGCTTTGAATATCTTCTGCTGGTTTGGAATTCCTCGTGGATTTCACGTTGATGGAGCTTTCCAATTTTACGCCACATGTGGACATTCACGTAGAGGAGAGTATGTTGGATAATGCTTGTGGAACCGAGCCAGATCTTCAGCGATGAACCTTACAATGGGGTCCTCAGTTCGGAGAGATTCCAACCATTTAGTGTAGTACTGCTGAGGCGAGACTACCCACTCATAGCATTTGATGATATCTTGGTCATGAGTATGATTGAGTCCCCGGACAAAGGTAGCATATTTTAAAGTTGCTAATATGGAATTACGAGGGGTAATAAAACTTGCCTGCATGCGGAATCTCCTGATAAATTCATGTGCGCTTTCCTCGGGCTTTTGTGTGAGTCCTGTTAAGGTTTGGACCTTCTCTAAATGATCGAAAGGTTGATCATCTTCCGAGTCAGAACTTTCTTCGACAGAGAATTGTGCAACTGAGGATGAAGATACCCCAACAATTCTTCCATCATGAATCCATGCTCTCCCAAGAATCATGTCATATCCCAAATCCTCCTTAATTATGAAGAATTTAGTTTCTGTCCATGTTGAATCGTTTCTTATGTTGAGAATGATGTAACTGTAAGCCTCCCTGGAGATTCCTTCGTGGTCTCTGGCTGAAATAGGAGCATGAGTCGCTTCTTGTCGAGTGATGCCGTCAGCTCTGAAGGTTTTCAAAGGGATGATGTTAACATTAGTGCCAACGTCAACTAATGCTCGTTTGAATTCATTTCCCTTGAGATGCACCATGGTGAGAAGTCCCCAGTCGTTCATCTCGTTGTCTATTACTGGAGGTTCAAGGAGCGTCTGCTGGATTGCTAGCCGCTTTCCATACTCAATACGTTTCAGCGCAGCAAACATATCATCTCTCTGGGCCTTTGACAGGTACATCAACTCGCATACGTGTTCAATTAAGGATTGAACCGCTTTCTTGATTGGTTGCTCAGAGGGTGGGAATGTTCGGATTGGGAGAGGATTTATGTGCACTCCTTCAGTCCTCAGTTCTCCTGAGTCGGCCTTCTCTTTGAGTATGCGTTTCAAATTTATACAATCACTTGTTGGATGACTGACGTATCTATGGAAATGGCAGTAACGTGCGTTTTCCATTTGTTCCGCAGTGGGTTCCCTCTTGACAGGAGGTAGTTTGATTGCACCATCTTGGACCCAGACTTCTAGTAGTTCGATCACTTCTTCAATGGGAAAAGGGAAGTCAGGTACTTCCTGATCATCCTGTTGATTCTGGTCGTGCATTTCTAGTCTGGTTGTCCTTCCTTGGAGCTTTCGGAAGGTGAGACGTTGAAGAAGCATTCTTATGTTTGTGCCTCGGCTTTTCTCTTGCTCCTTCAGCAACATTCATGGAGGCTTCAACATTGTACTGTTTTTGATCAGACGCGGGCATTGCTGCTTCGATTGTCTTTCGATTCCTCTACTTTGACAGTTTTCGTTCTTTCTAGCAAGGCGGGAGCAGTAGTCGCTGATCGCTTGGCTGCTTCATGAAGTTCTGAAAAGGTCTGAAAGCGAAGATTCTCCAGCAAAGCCTGTAAACTGGGATCATGCCATTGATGCACAAGTCCACCAGTTGTTGTTCAGTAACGTTTGGATCATGACAGTCCAAAGCTTGAATCCTGAACCTCTTCACATAATCATTCGGATTTTCCTTCTGAGCCATCCTTCCCAAGTCAGAAAGAGTAATTTGCTCAGAGACAAAGAAGTACTTCCGGTAGAAAGCATTGATCATTTCTCCCCAATTAGCTATGCTCCCTGGTGCAATGTTGTTGTACCAAGTATACGCTCGACCCGTCAGGGATTTTGAAAACTCTTTCAAGCGGACAACATGGTTGTGTTCATGCTCTCCTAATGCTTCCAAGAATCGAGAGACGTGTTCTCGGGCATTCCCCGTTCCGTTGTAGAGTGTGAACGTTGGAGAAGTGTAACCTTTTGGGAGAGGAATTTTTTTGTAGCATGGGGATATGGAGGTTGGTGATGGTGCACAGACGGTGCATGGCCTTTTCCTCGATTCTCCATAAAACGTTCCAGGTCTTCACGGGTGATGAAACTGGCAGGTTCAGGTTCTGCAGCTTTGCGGGTTTCATCATTGTCAGGGACTGGAATAACTTCGGGATCCGTGCTTGGAGATGTTTACTTGTCTTTCCCTTTCTCCTGAGTTTTGTTTGACATCTTGTCAGTGAGAGTTTTGAGATAATTGCATAGCTCTTTCTGTGTTGCATCCATGTCAATCTGATTTTTGGCAAGAGTCTGTTGCACCTTCATAAGATCACCTATGGTAGGCGGATTTTCTCTGATTTCCTCTGGAGAGACCGGCCGAAGAGAGGATGGTTTTCCACGTTGGTTCGAGGAGGAGTAGTGTCACCATCATTGTTGGAAGGAGGAATGGTTTCTGGAATACCACCGTTGTTGCTAGTGCTAGCGATGTTTGTGTTAGGATTTTTAACTGAACCTGACCTAAGATAAACCATTTTGTGAAAATTTGAAATTGCAACCGAGATATTAATCTCCCACAGTGGTCGCCAATCTTTAGATGGGGAAAAACGAGCCGCCGGTTTTTTTGGGAAAGTGGAGAGTCGAGTGTGCTGTCGAGACTCCTCAGCCGGGCAAAATGTTAATCCTCACACAGATGCACCGCTGCAAAGGAGGTGCTTAGATTCGGGAAATCAATCTGTATGACTCCGGCCTAAACCAAGACAATGGCCGTTCCAGAGTCAATTCGGTCGCAAAGAGGGATATGGGTTGATCTGTAGGAGGGAAGCTGATAGTTGTGTGGGATCAGTGATGATCAAGGATTGTGGGTGTGTTGAAGGTTTCTACAATATTGCTGAATTGCTGAAGTTGAGTTTTGTGAATAAGTTTATATCGAGTTGTTGACGGATAATGATAATAATCGATGATTGATGATATTCGATCGATCCCTGATGTCCTCGATTTAGACTTATTTATATTGCCAGAATGATGTACCACTGATCCCTGTAAGTGTGAAGGTTTCTTGAGTGAAAGAGTGGTAAACTGGGAGATCGTGGTAAAGTCAGTTCCATGTTGTGTGGAGACTTGACTGATCGTGCACCCACTACTTTGCTAACTCCTTCCACCGTTTACATGACTTAGGCACATTTCTCATTGTGGATGAATCCACGTGCTGTAGACCTACAGACCAAAATCTTGAGTGATATCCCCCATTTGTGACGTGATTGATATTTCACGAATCGTGGAGTATGCAAGGAAGACATGTATTAGTTGGTCAGTTGTTGACTGATTTAGACTGTGAGCCTAATTTTGTTGAATCGAGCATAAGTGGTGAATGCTCGACGATTCATGGATTGAACACGTAGTTCTCTAAAATGTCAATGAATTACTGACTAGAGACTGAGCAAGTATTTCTCAACTCGACGAATTGCCGAATATTGAGAGTATGTCGAGCAACTGAGCAAGTATTGCTCAATTCGACGAATTTGATAATTTTGGTGTGCAACTGAGCAAGTGTTGCTCAATTCATCAAAACACTGAATATTGATAATTTGACATGCAATTGAGCAAGTGTTGCTCAATTCGACAAACTACTGATGAATTACCGATTATTGATGGTTGGATCAATATTCGAGCAACTGGGAAAGTATTGCTCAATTCAAAGAATTATTTACTGGTGCGGTGACCCAATAAAATATTAATCAAAAATATTGGTGAATTACCGAATATTATTAATTTGGATGTTGATTGATGAATCAACATTTTCTGTGTTTAAACTTGCTCAGAATGATGATTCGTGGAGCGTTTGTTCGAAACCCTAATTTTTTGATCAATCCTTCAACAATTGGTGAATTGCTGAAAATTGTTCATGAGTGAAGAGGGACCGGCCACATGGGATGATGAGGGTCCATGTGATGCCCAGTGCTCGACTGAGCACGCACCAGGGTTCTCAATTTGAGAGTTGGTGAAAGAACGATGATTAAATGCAGGTTTAATCATTTATTGAAATATTGCTGGATTCAGCGTCAGGTGACAAACCTAGGTATGAGAGATGAGGACCTACCAAGAGAGAATGGGACCGGCTCTTGGTGGTCACGGGAGCAGTTGTTGGTCATTTGAAGGCTTCTCCAGTTGGTTGGAGAGAGTTCGGGCCCAGTATGAGCAATTGAACAAATTAGGTCAGAATTATGAAAACATGTGGGACCGGCTTTGTGCAAGCCTTAGGAATGACTCTAGTCAGTCATGGAGGCATGCACGTGTTTCCACGGTGTCCGTGTTTCCATACTGAGATTTTCAGTATTTTCTGATGCGCGTTCGAGCAACATAGTGAATTTTCAGAAGAGTTTCATCTTGACTGAGAATTCTCGATTTTTGTTGGAATGAGCATGTTTGATCAATTCATCAATATTTTGAAAATATTAAAACAAAAGTGTTTTAATATTTAAAATTGCAGTGAGAGGTAGCCAGTCGTGCGACTATGTTGGCTTTTGGTTTTTCGTGATTTGAGCAATATTTGAGAAAATATGGAGAAATCATGAATTTTGCTCAAACCCAGGAGTTTCATGAATTGAGGAAAATAATAATTATGAAAGATTAGGGATTGCAAGGTGTGGGACCGACCATGGATAGGGTATGTCCGGCCGGCTAGGTTGCCCGGTCCCGCACACCTTTCCCTATTTTATTATTTTTCATGAATCCTTGAAGTTATGGAGAATCCACGAGTTTTTGTTGAAACGGAGGAGTTTCGTGAGATTAGGGAATAATAATTATAAAAGGCTAAGGATTGTGAGGTGTGGGACCGGCCACGTCTTAGGCATGGCCGGCCGGTTAGGATGCCCGGTCCCGCACACCTCTCCTTATTTTATAATAATACTATTTCTTGAATCCACCAAGTTATGGAGAATTCACGAGTTTTGCAAAAACAAGGAAAGTTTCTAAAACCAAGAAGTTTTCGTGAGTTCACGAAATAACAAAAAATAAGGAAAATAATGGGAGAGGCACGGGCCGACCATGGCTAGGGCACAGTCGACCGGCCGGCTGGTGGGCCCGGCCTTGGGCGCCTCTTATTATTTTATTAATATTCATTGTTTTTTCTTGTTTTGCGAAGGATTCCTCATTATTTCATATTTTTTGGACACTCGTTCGTGCATCCGGGTGCTCAGTCGTGCATCATTGTCGAGTACACTCGCACCATTTTTGTGGGGCTTACTCAGTGATGGTACAGATGCCCGGTTGTTGGGTATTTATTACTGATTTATGAAATTCAGTGGAGAATAATTCATGAAACTGAGTAATAAGATGAGTAGTTATTTTATTATCAATCCATAAAATAAGCAGCGGATTGGACTATGGATTCAAAATTATAAAAATGATAATTTCATCACCATCTCATGGAATCGCAGATTTGACCATAAAATCGGAGTAATGAAATAAGTGGTGATATTACCATTTCATGAGATCAGCCGTGGATTCGACCATGAAATCGGAGTAACATCTATTACCATTTCATGAGATCAGCCGTGGATTCGATCATGAAATCGGAGTAATACATTTATCTATTACCATTTCGATCATGAAGTAGGAGTAATGAGATAAGATATATTATCTTCTAGGAATTCAGTGGTGAATATGACCTAGAATTTAATCTCTTGCGTATAGTCAGTGAATCAGCGAGTGTTGCTAATGTCCCGAAGACGTTTTTCCCTCTCAACATTTCATTTATGGAGGACCGCCCTGAGTCTATACACGGGTCTCTCTATATTGTCAGGAACAATGAGTATCACCGTCCTGAATACGTTATTGCTCTCAATATTACGGATAACCTCCCAATTTTTCTTCTATGTAGAGGCAAATTCCTCTATGTAGTCAGGTAACAGTGAGTTTCAACGGTATCCTGAAGGCGTTAAGCTCTCAATCTTACAGAGAACCTCCCAATTACGTTTTTCTACATAGAGGCTATGATGAAATGCCCGGTGTCAAACGCTCCGGAGAGGCCTTTCGAGCGACATATGCATCATACTTCCTAAAACACGAACCGTCACATGGATCTCTGAAGCCGTGTCAGAAACATGCAGTATCATGATTTTACGGTTTTGACCTTTGTTGAAAATCCACCATCTACAATTAGATATTTATGATTGATTGATAGATTGTTTAGGTGGCCAACTGAATTAATTTGTTGATTCAATCAAATGCTAGTATTGAGTTAGGAGATAATTAGTAGTCGAATAATTCATACAAAAGTAGAGAACACAAGACCTTGCAGAGGGATTCTGTGTAGCGATTGTGTGTATAAACAACACTAGAAAGTGGACCTTGAACTAAGAGTCTAACTACTAGGATCAATCTATAATTCACAAAAGATAAAGCATTCAGACAAATTACACCTTGAGTGAGCTACTACTAGGTGGTTTAGACGAATAGAATCTGGTATTGAAGAGCTTCCGTACTCAGTGATATAAGGAATTTAGGGGATAACACTGAGCTAGCTGTTATTCCACGGTTGGTAATAATATGTGATTAATTGTATTAATGGATGAATATAATAACTTGATGACGGTTTAGTAACGAAGAAGGATTACCTGATCCTATTCTCTCCATTGCTTGCAAACTTTATTATTTTAAATTGCTTTGTTATTTTGTTCTAAAATCTAAAACAAACCCCTCATTGTGACACTTTTTGACAACTAAATCTCCCTGCTCTTCGTGGGAACGAACCTTATTTACTGCTATATTATTCATTAGTAAAGTAGAATATAAGTGAATTAATTTGAGCACCTACGACACGCATCACCTAACCTTGAAATCCTCAAGATCAATATGCTTAAAAGAAACCTTCTTCTTGGAAACTGTGATACTTCGTATAACTAGGGCAACTTCAGAAGATACGGCCTTACCCGACGACGAATTCTTCGGAGGACTCATTTCCGAAGATTTTCTTTTGGTAGAAGGATTCCTCGACAAATCCACCTTCGGCGTAGCACCTTTAGAAGAAGAATCCTTCACCAAAGTAACAGTCTGCGAAGCCTTAGATTTCTGAATAAGCACCATGGAAAGAGAATCTATAGAACGAAGAGGTTTAACATTCATCGGTTCTGCACGCTGAGAATAAAGATTAGCCGCAGGACGATTGACTGCTTATCGAGAACCCCTCGTCGGATCCCACTTTTTCTGAGAAGAAACCCTAGGACCGGACGAAGAGGAATTCTTATGAGTACGAGGGTCCGGTTGGGAAGGTATAGATGAACCACACTTTGGCGGAGATATATTCAGGATTCCTTAATGGAGGAGATATGTAAGGAGTCGACGGAGGAGTTTTATAAGAAACCCTAGGACGATCGGCCATATTTGAAAGGGGCATAGAAAGAAAACGGAGATCAAACAACAGGGTTAATGAGATCGAAAGACAAAGCTTTAATCATTATATTTCATCAAGAACACCATCATATTAAGAACACCATCATATCAAAAACATCATCATATTAAGAAAATCATCATGTTGGGAATACAGAAAAAAACCAACAGAACGAACGACTCCAGATTTTGTGATAAATTGTTCTTCATCACAAAATATAGGATCATCAAACAAGAAGAAACAAAAGTAAAAATTACAGATACAATAGAACTACTTACCGATAATAATGGTAGAAAAAAGAGTCAGGAGACAACAACAGCAGAAGATATCGAAAAAGATCTTATTAGAATCTATGATAGATGGTGAACAACAACAATAGTTAAGAGTGAAAAAAGAAAAAAAGGAGAAATGATTTCTCTCAGAGAATAAGAAGGGAAAGGACAGAGAATGGAGAATACAATGAGAGGGAATAAAATTTATTTCACCAGCTATCCCTCTCATATTTATAGAAAGAAATGATAAAAACGTCCCATGATTCGAGGAGAAGTTATTACTAGAAGTGGGAAACGTGCCCTAAAATCTAGGGGGAGTTATTGCGATAAGTTGAGGAGACTGTGATGACAGTTTTCTTCATACTGTGACCAATTTGAAACTAAGAAGAAAAGGGGAAAATTGTATACACATAATCTAGAATTGACCACGTGCCAAGAAGAAGACACGTGTGCTATATTAGCATGAGTGGCATCAAGACAATGATGCCACGTCGCAACACTAAAAGAACATGTACCTCTATCCTCTGCCACATAGCCATCATCACAAAATCCGACGATGAAGGATCTAGGAGCACCTGATGATAAGAGCGCCGCGAAGTACCCTATAAAACTCTAAAAGATTAATTTTTATCATCCCAAGGAAGATCCAAAATCAAGGGCGAGGATAAACCTCGCTGACAAGAGTGTGACAGGGCATCAGGCAGCTGTATGACGCGTGCGAACCACCCAACCACCCAAATAAAATGATACGAGCATATGATACGTGTCAACTATCCTATGGATGAGAGAAAGGCGACCCAGCGTTATAACATGATACCGTTGGAGTCATCGGTATATCACGAAGACCTCATCGGGATCGACAAAGATCCAAGACGATAAGGGTACATGTGTCCATAGAAGAAGACCCCACACTCAATCTCTATAAATACCCAACTCGATTAACAGAGAAGGGTCGACCAATTTGTTAAAAAGAGAGATATAGTTTAGGAGAGAGAAATTGTAAAGAGTAAGTATGAGTTTTATTTATTTTCCTTCTAGCTTCGTTCCCCACTCAAAGTCATTCGACTATCTTTGTAACCCCTACAATACATAGTGAAACACCAACCCCCGTGAACGTCCTTAGTGCCGAACCACGTAAATCATCGTCTCATTTACATTCTTCACTTATAATTATCGCACTTAAATGTTATGCACCAGTTAAATCATCATAGGAACCCTTATGATGTGAAACGAGGACGAGCCCGTAGGCTCAGAGTTTCCTTTCCCATTGCTTTATGTTATTCCATGTATATTTCTATCCCTATATCGGTTTTATCAGTACTGCGGATATTGTTTGTGGACACGAAGATGCCCTTGTCATTTCTGTGTCCACACATACACAAATATATTAGTGCAAGTTGGTAAAATAGCTCTAGACCGCAATACATGTATTTTGTAATAGCTTATGAAACCGCAATGAATGCATGTATTTTGTCTTTATGAATTGATGAGAGAAAGAAAGTACTTGAAACCACGTAGCTTCATTGGAGAGTTGCACTCTTCCTTATAGAAAAGCTCCGCCTGAATCAGGTACGCTGCTAACCAAAATTCACACTCTAAAACCGATAAAATTTTGAGATATTGAACAGTTAATACAAACGCTCATGCAATAACTCAAATGTTGCCAATCAACATCATCCTTTAGTTTATGATAAATGGTAATATAAGCGCATAAATTCTACACATAATTCCTTCCGATAAAGAAAGGAGAAAGACGGATTTTGGTTACATGGCAAATTACGGTCAACAAAGAATTTTAGGCTTGATTAAGAAGATTAAGAATTAAGATGACTCCCTTAATTAGGTTCTCATATGTTAGCATTACATAAGCTATTAGAAAGAAAACAAGCATATTATATTAAACATTGCATACCTGAGTTCTTCAAGGACAATCGAGGAGGAGAGGGCGCGTTTCAAAACCTTCCCAAAGCCTTAACCTCTCTCTCAAATAAAGAAGGAGATGAGAAGGCACGTTCTGAACTCTCCACAACCTAACTCCTCTGAGGAACAAAAAAGGGGGAGAAGGCGCGTTTTGAACCTCCTAAATCCTTAACTCCCTAAAAAAAAGAGAGGGTATGTGTGTGTGGGGTGGGGTGGGGGTGATAGGGTTTGATCCGAAAAAAATACCAACACAAGCCATTTTTAAGAAAAGATCTTATAAAGTGACTATATCAATAAAAAAAGCTTCATATTTATCAAACTCAAAGCTAACCGCTATAACAACTTTTTACATAAGGGCATATGCGCCAAAGAACAACTTTACAAAACTAAGAACTTGCCAAAATCAGAACCTTCTATCACCAGCCACTTCACGATGAAGCAAGCGCCTAAACAACACAAATACCTGCAAAAAGAAAAAAAGAGAAGGGGAAACGCGGACATTGTACAATATAACAGTCAATATAACAACATTCAAAACAAGCAAGTATACCACACAAACAAAGTATCCACAAAAATCCCCAAGAAACACAACCAAATGCGCCACATCACAAAAAAGAAAAATAAAAAAAGGATTGGGAAGAAGAAATGCAAATAGAGCACGTCAGACAGATTGGAATTCTTACCACTCTTGCTTCTTCCTATCAAGCTTCATGCGAACCTCATTCTCATCCATCTCCACCTGTTGAGATGCACTAATCGCGCCGCCACACTAACAACAATCTGGTTCATCGCCATCTTTTTCTCGGAAGTCTCCTTGGAAATACTAGGTAATTTTTTCTCCAGTTGAGTGATCTAGCCTGGGAGGTGTGCATGAGGATCATTCTGATCTTTCACTTTAACCAACAACTGGTCTAACCACTCCAGAGAAAATCCGAGGCTAAGTGCCGACCGAATGGTAGCTTCCCAACCCTGCAAAACACCTGCGTCAATGGAACCATCTTTCACCCGCGAAAGTTGTTCAGCTATCTCAAGAAGATTCTTGTTCATATAACACAAAGTGTTCATGTCAAGGATGCCTACTTTCACCATATGACCGCCACAAATCTCCACGATATCCCTATAAGTAACAGCTAAAGCAGAGGGCACCCAGAAGCCATGTACCAGCCTGTAAGTTAATGGATCACACTAGTACATAAATGGCCTTTAGCCACGCCAGATATAAATTTCCCTGTCACGCCTTTTTGGTTTTGGCATGTCTATAGGGTATACTTCTACCCTATAGACACGCCATGTTCTATGGGCGTGTTAATATAAGTGCTTTCAGCCGCGCCAGGGCTAGTAGTATGTCCAAATATCAACCGTTTAGTCACGTTAACTTTTAATTTTTGATTGGGCGTGTTTATAGACCAGTATATGGCCACGTTAACCAGTTATGGTGTGTCAATAAAAAATAGTCACGCCACTTGAGGCGTGTTTAAAAAGTTAGTTTTATTAGACACGCCAGTATGCGTGTTCATAGTGTACGATTTGCAGACACGCCGGTTAATTTGCGTGGCTATAAAGTTGGTTTTATTATACACGCTAGTATGCGCGTCCATATAAGGCGTTTTATAGCCACGCCAGTTGTATTGCGTGAATAAAAAGTTCATTTTATTGGACACGCTAGTATGCGTGTCCATAGTGTACGTTTTATAGACACGCTGGTTTATATGCGTGGTTAAAAAGTTTGTTTTATTAGACACGCTAGTATGCGTGTCCATAGTATGCATTTTATAGACAACCAGTTCTATTTATTACTGGGTATGGGTATACATGAAATGGGATGTAACTGCGATAGCACTGGCCCAGCTCTGTTGAGGGCCTTTTTCTTCTCCATCCCAACATTCATTAACTGACTTTCAAAAAATAAATAAAAAAGATTTTGCCCAAAGTTGAACGCATGGTCTCGACTCGAAGGAGGTAGGTAACAAGACGAATCAATCCACCAAGCTGCTCATCTATAGTTGTTTTGAGATTAGTTACAATAACCTGTTTCTTTTATACCATAGGGACCAAAGGATAGTTACAATTTATAGATGAATCATTTGATGCTCCGCAACTCACAAAGAAGAAATTCTTCCTCTTCCTCCTCATGCTATGCAACTCATTCATCCCTTTACCCCAAACCTATATTTCCATTTCCTCCTCCTTTACTACTCTTTCACCCCTTTATTCCTAAACACTAGTACTAATGCTTGGACTTGGTTTTGTTGTTGTTTCTTGTTTGCTGCTGAATCCATTAAAATATTTTGGTGCTTAAGTGTTTTAATGGATTCAACAACAAACAAGAAGACAACAACAAAAACAAGTCCAAGATGCTCTGCCAAGTTAACCTGCAGCTAAATGGCTATAAATAACTCATCTGATAGACTTACCTTCTACGAATGCATAAAACCAAACGGTTGACCTAACAATGCACCTCTTAATTGGAGTAAAAGCTAATGAATTAAGCGACTAAATTTAGGATTTGGAAATAGGGTTTAGCAGAGTAATGACGGCTTTGAAGAGGGTGCACATGGCATTGAAAAGGCGTTAATAGACAAGCGACATACACTTGACCAAGCTCCATAGAAGACCATTTATGGATAAGATACTATCATTATTTAAACAAGGCAGGGGGATAAATGGATTATTGTACCAAAAGAAGAAATCATAGAAATAGAGATTAAGAAAACAGATAATGGCAGAGAATGCTAGTAGTTCAGCAAATGGAAATCACAACGAGCCACCACCCGATTCAGATGCAATGGTACGTGCAAAGTTGATAATTGGGACTTTATCAAGCTCTGATATTGAAAAGTTGATTCCTTTTCTGAATCAGCAGAATATACGGAAGAAATATCAAGAGAAGCGAGAAGAATTTGAAAGATTAAGGGTTGAAAATGATGAGGAATTTCAGTTATGGATGAGAAAGTTGGATGCCAAAGAGGCACGTCGACACAGGCAGAATCTTCAACGATGAGGAGAGTGGAAGTATTCATGGGGGAAAACTCGCAGTGCGACTGAAAGTGATAGTGAATATGAAGAAAAGAACTGTGAAGGAGTAGAAGACGAGGAGAGCAGTGATGATTCAATGAAAAGAGACGAGAGAGCAAACTAAGCAGAGAGGAAGAAGAGGAAAAGGAAAAAGTTTGAAGATGTGATGTACAAGTGCTATCTCTATGAAAAGAAGAACAACCCTCGTAAGTTTGCTCGAACCATGTCAGAACCCCTGAACGTGGATTCTGACGGAGAGGAGATTCCTGGGTTAGACCTCGATGGGGAGCCTGTCTTTTCCGGCAATGAGATGGTGGTTTGAAGTGAAGCGTGAGATGAGGAAGAAGAAACCGAATATGATGATCTCCAAGGTCCCTACACATCTTCATACAATGATGATGGTACTGGTGCCTACTATGAAGATGATGAGTTAAACTACAACAACAACAGTGATGGCGATTATTGGTGATTGCCTTATAGGTACTGTTAAATCCCTTAGAACTAGAGTAATGTGATATTTTGATTACTATTTCTCTTGTGCATCTTCTTGAAAACTTTTGGGGATATTGATGGTACTTTATGTTGTTGAAGAAGCGTATGGAGAATGGGGTTCAATTTCAGACATTTGGTGGTTATTTTTTGTTTGATAGATTCATGGTGTTGATGAAGATCTTAAAAGATGTAAGGTGATTTTTGGGTTTAGTTTGCAGCAGGTGCATTGTTTGGATAGCAGCTGGGAGAGTTACAGTGGTTAAGATGGGTAAACCTTTTATGTCAGGTAGATTAGTAATGTTGCAGCTTTGAATTTTGGTTGTAAAAAGAAAGTTGTAATGGCACTGGTATCCTGTCATGTGTTTAGAAGTGGTATTCTGTTTGCTTATTTAGATGTAATTAAACTAGTTGTGTTCTTCTAGTTTTTCGAATTTTCAGTAGTATTAAGCTTGTGATGGATGTAGGTCTGAAGGGTTTGAAGAAATTTATCAGTTTTTCTTGCTCTTTTGATTTCAGTAGTTTACATTAGATGTACAAACAAGCAATGTTCTTAGTGAATGATTCCGAAATTTCAATGATTATAAATTTGAGATTGGTAGGAATGACTGAATTAGTGAATCAATAGGGTATATAGAATACCGGTTAAGATGGTACAAACTAGGGTATTACTCCAGTTTATGAAATGTTGCTGGAGTAAGATTAATTCAAAGAATATTTTAGGCCCAATTACAAAAAAAAATATATGTGCAAGCCTAATACTATTACTACTAATCCTAGCATGACAGAATATTAATTCAACAATCAGTATAACCAAATCCAAACTTATCCAACATTGCTAAATCCCATCTGCATACAAAACCCCACCATGATTTTCAACAATCCATCCGTTCAATCTCTAGATAACAGGAAAATCCAAAGTGCTTACTTAAATTTGAACCAAATTCAGTACCATGATGATCATCATTACCAAAATAGTATAACCCAAAACCAAAAACAAAGTCTGAGAGTATATAATTTACACTAACCACTTCCTTCAACAAAAACCAAAAAATGTTCCAACCTAATCATTCATCTATTAGCAAACACAAACAACTACATTCTATCACCTGGGTTGATTATCGCTTAGTCCTTGGAAATGGTTGCTCAGATGCAGTCGTTTGAGAAGCAGGGACTGCTGTTGGTGCTGGTGCTTTCCTTGCAGTTCTACCCTTAATGTCGTCTTGATAGTAATCATCCTTGGATGTCCTTTGCAGGTCAAGTTTATCTACCTTCGGCAATTTATACTCATTCCGACAAATAACTGCCGTACAGAATTCCTCGTCGACTTCATCACCAGCATATTTCCAGCTTTGGGTAGGTGCACCTAACAAAATAGACTTTTTTTTTATTTTCCTGGTCTGGCACATAAAATACCTGCTTAGCTTGGGAAGCTACAATGAAAGGATCATTCCGGAGTCCCAACTTATCAAGATCAACCAAAATGTAGCCAAGTTTGTCTTTTGAGACCCCTGCTTTGGTAACCCATTTACACCTGAAAAGTGGCACTTTCAGCGAATGATATGTCAACACCCATATCTCTTGTAAAACACCATAATAACCCGCCAGATTAAGGGTAATCCCCGCTTTTCTAATGTGTGTATCAGTTGCCTCTACGTAAAACTCGCTATTCTGGTTAACGGAACCATCATGAGATTTTGTGCGAAACAGGTATCCATTGATGTGATATGCTTCTATGTCTCCACTTGTGCATCCGGTGGAATTGATAGCCACCTTAAGTCCTGATTAAAGTTTTCACTAGAGTCTGACCACTCACTCTCAACCTGAAATACATTATAAGGATTAGCCACCGTCTCAACGCAAAAGTTACATAGCAAGAGTGACATTTTCTGCAAACTCTTACCACTTTTTGTAACCATTTGGTGAACTCTTCACGATGTTATTGATCTAGCTATCTATCACTCATACCAAGATATTTATCATTCAAAAAAATCTGATGTCAGCTAGACAGTGCAATGATTAATGTTATTATCTTTACAGAAATTCGGACACAGAATCAAAAACTAAATAAAAAATGAGGTTATTTGGCTAGATATAGTTATACTTACTCAACGTAAGGAGCAACTTCAGGCGAATTCCGCAATACATAAAAATGCGCTTTATCAAACAGATCCTTATCAACACGAGGAAACTTAGCAGATGACATTGGTTTTCCCCCGAAAGAATAAGAATCTTCGCTAGTGTCAGATGTGTTGAGTTTGTCTGGTGGAATTCCAACTGTATCATTCATGCTTTGTTGGTTCTCACTGTTTCTGTTTCGCACATGACCTTTAATGACCTTCATGCACCACTTGCTTGCTAAGATGCACAGTTAAATGAACCATGATGTCGAAAAAGGATGGAGGAAATTATTTCTCGAGCAAGCACAACGTCACAACGAGATCCAACTGCAATTTTTCTAGCTCTTCCACCTTGATTTCTTTGCTAGATATTGCCCTGAAAAAGAAACAAAACTTGATAATAGCATATCTTGTTGGCTGCGGTATAATTGATTTAATCGCAATGGGAAAAAAATGTTGCATTAGCATGTGATAATCATGCGATTTTAGTCCGATAAGTTTTCGATCTTTTAGATTCACTAGGGTTGAAAATTTTGAACAATACCCTTGTGGAACCTTTATCTCGTATAATGTTGCACATAACTTGTCCTTTTCCTTCGGGCTTAATGAGTGGCATGCTTCCTTTAGTATATATCCCCCTTTGCCATTTTCCTTAGGTTGCAACTCATCTCTAAAACCCATCTCCTTCAGGTCCATTCGAGCAGCAAGGTGGTCTTTCGACTTAAATTCATTGTTCAACAATGTTCCAACGATACTATCACATACATTCTTTTCGACGTGCATGAAATCTATGCAATTATGGACAACATGATACCGCCAGCAGGGTAGGAGCCAGAACCATATATTTAACTTTTTCCAGTAGGGCCTATCGGTCTCCTTCTCCTTCCCCTTCCCCTTCCCCTTTTTTGGGTCGATGGTCTTTTAGATTCTCTTCATCTTTCCACCTCTTCCAGGGTTATCCTGCACGAATTCCACCACAATGTTCTTCCGTACCTTTCCCCATTTATCCTTTACACACTTTACCTCACTTGTATATTTGTGACGGGGTCATAAGTTCGGGAGCCTTTTCAGTTTCATCTTTTCCGTTGAACCCCTTCTGATGTCTGAATGGATGATCGTATGGTATGTATCTTCTATGCCCGGTATAAACCTCTTTTCTATAATGTTTTAGCCTGACATAGTAAGTATTTTTTCCACACACCTTACAGGCGTCTTTTCCATGGTAGGGGAAAATACACAGTGTACCGAGACCCGGGTAATCATTTATTGTCTATAAAACAACCGCACCTAGAGTAAACATCTCCTTTTTCAGCGCATCAAAACATTCGATTCCCTCAAACAGTTCCTTGAGATCCTCGACAAATGGTTGTAATATAACATTAATGTCCTTACAAGGCCCCCCATCGATAATTAATGACAGCATGGTGAACTTCCTCTTCGTACACAACTCTGGCGGAAGGTTGTAAATCACTGTCAAAATTGGCCACACACTGTGCTGTTTTTTCATGCCTTTGTTTACGTCAACCCCGTCAGCCAAAATTCTTAGTCGCAGATTTCGAGGATCATCACCAATTACGGGATATCTTTCATCTATATTTTTCCATGTTGGTGAGTCCGCCGGATGCCGTAAAACACCCTATTCTTTCTTTCTGGTGTCGTGCCACGATAAATATTCGACAATTCTCTTTGATTGAAACAACCATTTCAGTCTTGGGATAATTGGGAAATACCACAAGACTTTTGTCGGAATTTTTTCATGCACCTCTTGGGTGGTGTCGTCAACTTTCCATCTTGATTCCCCACAGGTGGGACACTTGATGTGATCCTTGTAATCCTTCCTATAGAGAGTGCAGTCATTGATGCATACATGTATCTTTTCATAACCTGAACCCAAATCTCTCATCACCTTCTTAGCTTCATATGTATTTTTCATCATCTCATTTTCCTGGAGGGAGCATGGATTTTAACAGTGGTAGAAGTTCATTAAAGAACTTTTCGGAAGCTCCGTGCTTGCTATTCAAGTTAAACAGTTCACACATTGCAGATATCTTTGTAAAATCGTCACATCCTTCGTATAGGGGTTTCCCAGCATCTTTGAGTATCCGTTGCATCTTCTCAGAATCCTTTGAAAAGTTATCTCCTAATAAAGCACTAACCATTTCTATAGTCTCTGCAGCATGTGTTGGTTCATCAGAGTGCGGACCATAGCTTCCATTACCATCCAGAAGTGTCCACCTTGATGACTCATCTCCTTCTCTGTGCTTAGTCCATACGGCATAATTTTGAATGAATCCAGAAGAATATAAATGAAACTTAACTTTACTTGCCTTGTGCACGTAGAGGTTGAGACATTTCACACATGGACATAGAAACTTAACTTTGCCTTGTCATATGGTTTCCGTTTCCCATTCGCAATATCCTGTTGGTATGTATGCGTAGCAAACTTCATAAATGCATCCACTCCGTATTGATAACGCCATTGGGTTCTATCGGTATACATCCAAGATTTATCCATTACTCTAGGATCCATTATGAATTCTCAGATACCTGGGCGGAGAAAAAACTTGTCAACATCTTGTGAAAATGTTATTGTGGTCCGAATAAAACTACGAATTATCATTGCAAAGAGTAATACGTACACAAAGAGTAATCACAAATCACAATGTGAGTTCAGTTATCATATATGAATCATACAAATAATCAGAGGATAGCTACCTTCATAAAGTTGCATGTGAAGACAACATTTACCCTACTATGACCATTAGAGTTACAATCTCAGTTAACAAAGCAGTACTGAAAAACATTACTTGCACTTTCGATCTGATTATTCCGCAAAGCAAAACTGACAGGGGAATATATGTTTTATCCAGGAGATGAATCATATGATCAAAGTAAACCACTTGTTTTGTTTTCTAGGGGGAGGTTAGAAGATTTAACAGTAGAAACATGAAATGATTTAAGACGAGAGAGATGAACACAGAGGGTAAATGGACATTTGGCAATATTTTTACTAATAAATAATTTGGCAAAATATTTAAGTGTATATCGTAAATAATTTGGTAAAATAGGAAGGTAAATATCCTTCAATTTGCATGTTGCACATTCTATGTTAAGAATTTTCTTAGTCAAATCTTGTTATCCTGCTGCATAATTTTCTGCTTTGACGGTTCTAAAAGACCGGAGTTAGATGCGATGCAACTAATATTTATTCCATCCTAATTTTTTTTTTGTTCGTAACCGAATTCAGAAAATAAATCAAAATGGTAGCTAAAAAGCGGAGTACGTATTGCTGCAGTTGTTATAACGGTAGTAAAGTAAAAACCTAACTTTGTAAAAAGTGGAGTACGTGTTGGTACAATTGAAAAATAAAATCGTAAGCACTGGAAGAAGCGATGGCCCTAATTAGAATTAAGTGAACTAAAACACATTACTCTAATTGTGTGTTCTGTCCAATTAGAATTAATATCTAAAACCAAAGCTTGATTCATCCAATTAACATAATAGGTTTGATCATTGATGTATTTCATTAAAGTCTCACAATCTGATTCAAACATAATATGATTAAAGTTCTTAGAGGGTGCCAGAGTAACAGCTGCCATCATAGCCTTACATTCCAGCTCCTCAGCTTCAACTCCTATCTTCATTCCTCCATTGAAGCATTGTCCTTGCACCTGAATGAAGTTACCTGCACAATTCCTCACTATTAGCCCTAGTCCACCTTGTAATGAATCTGACTTAAAGAAGCATCAAAATGTAGAAGAAACAAGATTAGTTCCAGGAGATAAAAGTTTATTAATGCCATCTATTGACATTGTCCTATTTGGAGTTATGTTCTGAAAAATCTTTGAACATCAAATAGTCCAAACTGATGCTTAAAAAAATAGTCCAAACTGAAACCATTAGCAATTTATTAATCTCATGTCTAGTAATTCCTTCACCAAAGGTAACATTGATATTTAAAACCAACCAAATAGACCTAGCATAACCACATTCAAGGAATAGGTGATTACTGGATTCCACAGGATGATTACACAAACTGCAATGCAATTCATCAATATCATTTCCATATCTAGCGACTATATCTTTTAACACTTCCAAAAAAATAATTTAACTTCCACAAAGCTTTCCATACATGTGGAAAAACAGAATTAGTACCTGCAAAAGTATTAGATGGACTAGAAAACACATTATAGACACTCCTAACAGAGAATTGGCCTTTCCTATCTGGAAGAAAAATAAGAGTATGAAGTCTGATTCACCCACCATTAAGTTCTGGCGGTACTCCGTAGCTGGTGGTACTCCGAAAATATGAATACTATGAAGTAAACGATTTCATCAAATGTGAATGCTTCCCCCTTTTCCTCTAAGTAGCGCGCTTTCACGGCTTCGTGCTACAAAAACAACATACAAAATTATTTGGTTACATATAAATTGAAAAACGTATTGTGCCGAATAAACCATAAAGATACGTACAATTTGTAGAGGGGACAAGATATGGTGGCTTGCGTGCGATACCCGGTGTTTGATTTTAAAAAAAACAGCTGCCGCATCTAGGATGATGTAGTGCCTATCCTTGATTTATTGAACACTTCTTCTTTTCAGGTTCCCATAATCTTGGCTAAATTTGTTATGAATCTTCGCCCAATAGGTCTCGATCGAGGAGCGATCTAGAACTCGACTTTCGGTTGCCCATGCTTTGGTGATTGCCAAATCTTTCGCGGAGTCAAACGATGTTATTTGTTGTATGTGGAGGTAGGGAATGAGTAGGTTCTCTAATAGGCTACAAGTGGAGTGCACGTGCGTTGCTGGTCGAACACCGAGTTTCAAATACGCCTTCTTCCCTGTTAAACCAATTGCTTAGCATGATAGAACACCGTTGTGAAGTGAAGAAAAACAAAATCGAGAGAATACAACAACCTATTCTCCTTTCCGGCTCTACAACAACACCGACTTAATCTACAATGGAACTTTTTCTCCTTACAGCAACAAAAGGTAATTCCTATATCCATAAAAAAACCACTACTAACAAAAATTAACTCTACCTAAACCAAAATCCACAATTTCCGTCACAAAATTCACACCAAACATCAATTGTTTCAACCAATTAATACTGTTTAACAAAAATCAATAAGTAAATCATAAGGAAACGTGATCATCCATGTGAACCTAAACCCAAAATTACAATCTTATTATTAGAATTTATCAGAGAATGCTATAGATGAACTCTCTCTAAATTGGTTTATGATCATAAAAAAATGAAAGACCTGAACAAAATAAAAGAAACCCTGACAATAAAAAACTCTTAAAATTCTTACTAAGATATAGAATCACAGCCAAGATCATAAAAAACTCTTAAAACTGACAGAACCCTAGGTTTACGTAATACAGTAGAAAACGATTTTAGTTTTGGGAAAGGTATATACCTGAAACCCTAGCAATAGTAATTTCAAATTAAGAAAAACATTCCCCATTCATGAAATTAAACAAGCAAGTTTGAATTTAATCTGATAAGAGAAGGAAAGATTTTTATTTTCTATTTTCTTACCTAGGGTTTCTCTATTTTGCCTCTTCCAGTCTTTCTTCCACGCAAGTAAGAGAAGGATTTTTTTTTCTTTTTTCTCTAGTTGTTAAAGCAACCAAAATGCCATTTTACCTAGGTTTATGGCATAGTGGGTTAGAATAGGTGCCAATTAGACTAGGGTACCTGTTAGATTAAAGATTTCTCTTTGGAATAGGCATGACGCTCCAAGAATCTGTAGTTTATTCCTGATAGAGTAGTTTATAACGGGATTAACAGGGAAACCAAAAGGTCAGAGAGCAAATAAATTCAGATAGAAATTTGTAGAGGGAGATTACTGTTTTCTGAATTTTTCCAAATCAAATCAAATCAATCAAAATGGCTGGTGATGATGATGAACGCAGACGAAAGGGTAAAGCCCCCATGACTAAAAAGCAACTATTGAAAGAGTTAGAAGAGAAAGAAAGACGTGAAAGGATATCATCCACTATGCAGATGATTGGGCATATGATCAAGGATGATCTGGAGAAAGTACACAAGAGAGTAAATGACTTGTTATATGATATTGAAGTCCAGCCTCTCTGGGAAGAGATGCATGCTGCAGTGGATGAAATCAAAGCAGAAGAGAAACCAGTTGAAAAACCGGTAGAGAAACCGGTGCAGATTTTTCAAAAGAAGCATCATCTTGATCTTTTCATAGATGAAGAAGAGGAGGAGAAGTTATGGGAAGTGCAGAGCAAAAATATGAGGTTGGCTGAAATGGTAGTAATGAAGAAATAAAATGACAGTGATGCAACTGCTTCCAAAGATGAAGAGCCTGCTGCTTTTTTGGGCATCGAAGTGATACAGAATCTCCTTTAAGAGTGATGATTGAGGATTTTCGCGAAGATGATAGATTTGGGATTAATGATGCACTGTTGGCCCAAAAGACCGATTCTGAAGGGAACGATGCAGATGAAGAAGAGGAGGAAGAGTGGTTTGATGAGGAGCAAGAGGGGTCTGGCGAGGAAGAAGAGGGGTCTGATGATGAGAAAGAGGGGTCTAATGAGGAGGAAGATGAATCTGATGATTCTGATTCCGATTGATGGGTATGACAATGAGTAAGCCTTATCGACATTCGAATTCTTTTGTAGAGAGCCGATGGATTTTTGGGTAAGTGCTCGAATGGAAATGATGATATACTGTTAACAAATGGTTAAGAAATAGATATTATCAAAGTACAGAGAAGAATTCAAATGGAGAGGGGTCTAATGTAAATGGTAAGTCACTGAATCATGTGTTTCTTTTTTGGTTCTGGTAATGGAGACTGAAAATGCAGGGTAATGTTATGTTTATTTTTCTTTTTTCGTTTTCTTTTTGGTTTTTGGATTTTTTGTGGGTAAGATGGTGAAATACTTGTAAATGGGTATGTTTTAGTTTATGAACATGTAAGTGGATATGAAATGATAGTGTTGCTGCTAAATGTTGCTCAACACTGAATGAACAGAACGATTGTAACTTTTTTAAATGCAATATGATAAAGTCAGCTTATTTATATTGTCCAACGATTGTGTGTCGATAATGTTGGAGATGCAGGATGTATTCCAGAAACTAAAACTACAATCAAAGAACTGGAACATGTACAAGACTAAAATGTATTGTAAACGAATGCATACTAAAAACAAGTCACTTTAGTGTTTCTCTATGCATTCTAATTCACTTGATGGAGAGGCATATGCACACCTAGTCTTAATCTACAATCTGGCAAAGGGACAAATTACAAACATCCATATGTGTTTGATCTTTATATCTTCTATCAAATACATGACTAACAAAAATTGGCTTGCATTGGTTGCGTGTATTTGACTTGCACATAACTGACATGAACACTACTTGGTGGAGCCTTTTGCACACCTAATTTAATTCTACAATCTGACAGTAAATACAAATCACAAAGACTCCTGAGATGTTGCTTCTCAAAACAGAATACAAGCTTTATTCACCAATGCTGACATCCTACAACCAAATACTATGTCTGAGTTTAAGATCATTTGTCAACTGATATATAAAACTACTTGGTGGAGGCATAAATCATTCAATTGAGATGTTCATAATCACCAAAACATTCTAAAAACAGGATACAATTCACAACAACATAATAAACTTAAAATCTGAAAGATAGAGATGTTCATAATCACCATCAGAAATTGTACCATTCAAAATCAGTAGTGTGTAACCTCCAATTTGTAAAATCATTAAACCCCCAAATGAATGAATGAGAAATACCTTAGATGAAGATGACCAAGATTTGAATTTCCGAAATTATGAATCACTATCAATACTTCTATGAGAGATCGATTGAAATTAAATCTAGGCCTGAATCGATATTTCACAGAAGAATCAATTGATTCATTGTTGTTGATGAAGTTTTCTGCAGATGAATCTCCAAGAAACCCCCAAATGAATCTTATATGAAGATCACCCATATTTGCATTTCCAAGATTATGAATCAATGTCAATACTTCTATGAGAGATCGATTGAACTTAAATCTATCCTTAAATCGATGTTTCACAGAAGAGTTGATCGATGCTTTCGTTATTGTCAATGCAGTTTTGTGCGGCTCAAATAAATGGAATTAGATGAAATGATAATGAGTTATGTCTCAGGCGCTATTGACATAGTGTTGGCAGATTTTTGTGGCTCATTTGAGTTATGGGTCATGGACCAGGGTATTGAGATATGGCATGATGCCTGAGCCAAACCATGATGCAGTTCAAGATATGGCCCATCTGTTAAATAATTAAAATTAAATAAATATACACAATTGTGCAGGGACCTATTATGTTTGATCATTTTTTGATTTTAATTGTTGGTCACTTGGTCAGGTATTTGAGATATGGCATGATACATGAGCCAAACTTGTGAACCCTGGTGAACCATAATGCTACAGTTATGGCCTTCAAATTAGGTAACCACCTCGTTTTACTCTTAAAGATAACGCTATGTGCAATTAAGAGATGAGATGGGTCTGGAGAGGACAATAATGATGTATTTTTAAAAATTGCATCTCGAGACTGAATACGCGTGGTCTGCCAAGGGACTAGAAGTTTAGCACCATGCGCCATAAATGGACATTTATGGTTAATCTAACCACTCAACAAAAGGATGAGAAACTGATATACTTGCAATTACTCTTAATCAAACCAAAAGAATAAAGAAAATTTACAGAGAGAAGAAGATTAAGAGATGGCTGAACGAAACCAACCTGCAGTTCAAGATGTTGTTGAAAATCAATCACCAGCATTAGAAAATGCAAAACAAGCAACTCATGCATTAACAAAGAGATGTTCATACTTCATAATCACCATAAGAAATTGTACCATTCAATAAATATACACAAGAGTGCTGATTTTATTTTGCTTATTGACCTTATTTGTTTGACCTATTATGTTTGACCATTTTTTTTTAATTGTTGGTCAGGGACTTGAGATATGGCATGATATATGAGCCAAAATGCCAAAACATGCTGCAGTTCAAGATATGGCCCATCTGTTAACTAATTAATCAATTATGTCAGGAATACACTAATGTTCTGATTAATCAAATCAAGATATTGCAATACACCAGCGTCACATAATGCCTGTCAACAGGTGCTGGCTCTTCCGGATCTGCAAACGCATAAACCCTGGTAAACCGTGCATGATCAACAAGTGCTGGTGTATATGAATTTTGCCAAAAATCAATTATGATTGTAGTAATAATGTAGTAGGAAAAATTGCGTTTGAAATTCAATAAGGAAGGACTATTTTGTTAAATAAGGAAGGTAAATTTTTAATTTTAACAAGTGTACTATCTCATTGACATGAATGTTTAACGTGTCAGGATATTTAGAGATTTATTTAGGATTTCATCAAGATTATAGGAGTCTAATTAGAACTGACAATCAATAGTCTAATCATACAATCCTAATACAATATTTTTCTGCTGGGTCTCGCAAAATCCGCAAAATCGCACTTTCCATATATCACCTTGATTTTCGTTTGTTATATTCATGGTAAACATAACCCACCCACTATATTTAGGTTTGCATACTAGATATGTATAGGGAAAAAAACACTATATTTAGCTAGATTTGGATCTTAGAAATAAGAAATTAGATACCTCGTTCATAAGTAAAAGAAAGAAGGAATTGAGAGGATGAGTTCTAATGAGAAATGTGTTGTTCCTGCCAATGGTCTTGTTAATAATGATCCTCCTCCTCCTAAGGGCTTTGCTTCATGGGATGACTTTATGGAAAGCATTGGTGATATACTAGAATAGTATGTCGATGAAGAATGGGAATTAGTTCATATTAAGAAAATGATCCAAGCTGAAAATGATCCTCCTCCCAAGGGTTTTGCTTCTTGGGATGCATTTGAGAAAAGTTATGGTGAACATTTGGATAATGATTACAATGAGTAAGAACATGGGAAGCCACCAAGACAAGAAAATTTATGGCTGGGCACTCGGCATTGACTAAATTAAAGTTTTTTACGTTATTTTTAGTATGCTAATTTTATTAATGTGTAAGCAAAATTATGTAGCAGTCAAAGTCCTACCGTTCAATTGTGCTCTCAATTCTGATTATTTTTTTTGGTTAAGTTTGTCAGATTTGGCATTGGAATTTATGAAAAATTTGGCTATATTTTTCATTCTTATACAAGACTCAATATATAGTCCCTATCATATTCATGATCCTATCACTTTAACAGCAAAGCCACAACAAAATCATGGTTAACCATAACTCTTCGGATCCAAATCTCTAAACCAAGCCCCCTTAAACACATTACTCGTTCATTCTGTTTTTTCAAAAGATTGATACCCCAACAGATGAACAATGGACAGAAATTAAACAACATATGCTCTTGGAATCTAAATAAAATATTGCATCCGTAAATATTAAACATTCACAAAAAGTATACTTCCAAGCAGCTTTACAAATAGACTAATTAAACATAAAAAAAAGATAAGATACACTAGTAACACAAAAAAAGACATATATATATATATATAACTAAACAAAAGATGATGGATCAAGATGTGATTGAATACCATTCTTGCATAGCAGAACCATGAAAACAGAAGACTAGATCAGTTAGAATCCCCTTCTTCTTCACTGCTATTGTCGACAATCGTAACCACATCTTTGTATGGACAATAATCATCATCATCATCAACATCATCGTCTTCATCTTCATCCTCAAGCGCTGGCCCAAACCAAAAGAAGTGTTATGGATGATCTAAATCATCATCATCATCATCATCAGAATCATACTCATCATCCTCTTCATCGTCCTCCTCTTCTTCATTGTCAACCTCATCATAATCATCATCCTCTTCATCTCCAAAACAAGGAACAACCTTGCAACCAAAATAACCAACAATCTCTTTGTCTTCATCAAGAAGAAGAAATCAGAAGGAAGTTACTAATAGAGCAGTCATTTTTTCTGGTTTGATACTAAAACTTTCAGTTTTTGATACTGAAACCCTAGGTTCAGTTTAGAGAGAGACTTGGGGAAAAAAGGCCGATTAATACTTTCCTAGTCTCCCTTGCTCGTGTTTTATACCGTGACACACGTTTTCACTTTAATATTCAATCTCTAGCTTAGCCACGTACAAGCATGATAACTTGGCTAGTGAACAAGTATAACTTTGGAAAATAAATTAATACCGTATAATAATATAAAATAAAAAAAATGGGTGGAAAATTAAGATCAAGGAATTTAACTTGGAAGAAATATAAATTGGTTTACTAGCTCATCCAAGAGTAACATCGGTAAAAATGGAAAATTAGCATTAAGCAATTTTTCTCGGTGGAAATACTCCCCGAAAACTTATATTTGGACGAAAAATTCTTGCTAAGATCGTGACATCGAAATAAATAAAAATTGGCTTAGAAGCTCGTCCAAGAGTGACATTGGTAAAAATTGAAAATTACCTTAGATCGTGACATCGAAATATAAATTGGTTTACAAGCTCGTCCATGAGTGACATCGGTAAAATTAGAAAATTAAATCAATTTATCTCAGTGAAAATACTCCCCGGAAACTTATATTTGGATGAAATTTACTTGCTAAGATATCGTGACATCGAAATAAAAATCAGGGGTTTAGAAGCTCGTCCAAGAGTGACATCTGTAGAAATAAAAAATTACCATCAATCAATTTATCTTGGTGGATATATTCCCCGTAAACTTAGATTTGGACGATAAATACTTGCTAAGATCGTGACATCGAAATACAAATTGGTTTACAAGCTCGTCCATGAGTGACATCGGTAAAAATAGAAAATTAAATCAATTTATCTCGGTGAAAATACTCCCCGGAAACTTAGATTTGGATGAAATATACTTGCTAAGATATCGTGACATCGAAAAAAAAATCAGGGGTTTAGAAGCTCGTCCAAGAGTGACATCGGTAAAAATGGAAAATTATCATCAATCAATTTATCTTGGTGGAGATATTTCCCGCAAACTTATATTTGGACAATAAATACTTGCTAAGATCGTGACATCAAATTAAAAATTGGTTTACAAGCTTGTTAAAGAGTGACATCGGAAAAAATGAAAAATTACCATCAATCAATTTATCTTGGTGGTAATACTCTCGGAAACTTAGATTTGGATGAACGATACTCTCTAAGATCGTGACATCGAAATAAAAATCAGGGATTTAGAAGCTCGTCCAAGAGTGAAATCGGTAAAAATGGAAAATTACTATCAATCAATTTATCTTGGTGGAGATATTCCCCGTAAACTTAGATTTGGACGATAAATACTTGCTAAGATTGTGACATCAAATTAAAAATTGGTTTACAATCTTGTTCAAGAGTGACATCGGAAAAAATGGAAGATTACAATCAATCAATTTATCTTGGTGGAAACACTCTCGGAAACTTAGATTTGGATGAACTATACTCTCTAAGATCGTGACATCGAAATAAAAATTGGTTTAGATGAATAAGACATGTCCAAGAGTCACATTAGTAAAAATTTGGATATCGAGTCTTGTCTACGAAGCCAATCATAGTCGTTCGTAAATTCGTAATGCCGACCAATCAAATAAACTAGTTACACCTGATAACCTAACATCGCCAAACATCCTTGCCAATATTTTGTGTTGATCGGTGCAATACGACCAATAATGCGATATTATCAGATATTCATATGTATGTATCACTGATATTTTATGTTTCTTCCAGATTAAAGGCACAGACATGATAAAATCATATATTATCGGCCAGTATTTTAAAAAATAAATACTAATCAGTTCTTTTAATACAAATTTAATTGTAAGAGCTAGCTAGAATTGCTTCTAAAAATATGAACTGGGATTTTAATCAAAAAAATTGCACCAAAAAGCATTTATGATATTCCAAGGCACTAGCTAGTACTATATTAATAATTTGTTATTTTTCTTCTAAGAATATGTGAATTGGGAGTAAAATAGTGCAATGTAGTTGACTAAGTAGTAAAGAAAAGATACTACTATATCCAGGGCACTAGTACCAGAGGAATTAGCTAGTACATTAATAAGTACTCCACTTTGCAGTGGTATTATTTGATCTTTGATCATTGCTACTTTAACAATTTGTGTAGAATATTCTAGTGGGACCCTGTCTTAAATACCAGCCCCATCACTAAATACTAGGAGTATATATATGGAACATTCCTATGATTGATTTTTGGATTTTAGAGGTACATTCCTATGGTAGTTGTACTTTGGGACTTCTCGTTATTTGTGACTGAAAGAGAAGTATTATAACAAGAGCCTGTATTGTATACCCCATGTTAGAGCACTGCTCGGTTGAACCCACTAGCGTTGGTGTGTCAAATTAGTTGTCAATTTTAGTTTCCAAAATGCATTCTTGAATTAGCATACTAAAGATAGTTTCGGACTAGATTAGGTCTAAGAAGTTGAATCGAAGCTATCCTTAAAGGATAAAGATTGAAGATTGAAGACCACAAGAAGACATCAACAAGTACTTCATAAACAAAGGTATGTGATTTATTTCATTTGGATTCTTGTTCAACTCTATATTTCTAATCTATCAAGATATATGCTCACTCTATGGAACAATTCTGATGACGGTAAATGTACATTTATGTATATACTTGAGGTTATTTGATTCATCACCTTGGAGACAATAACCTTTATTCTTGTAAAGAGTCTCATGTTATATTGAATGAGCTTATGAATCCAAGGAGCCAAGAATCACTCAATTCCGAGTTATAACGATGAAGTTATGAGTGATTTACTAAAGGTCGTTAGTAGGAAACAATCCATGGGTTGTTTGTAACAGTTCACGGAACTACGTGACTAAAATCTATTTTTGGTCAAGTTGGTGATGTTTCCTTGTCTAGGCAAGATGGCTATTAATCCAAACATATTTGATTACTATATTAAAGTGTTTGTGATAACTTTTAATTCCTGCCTAAGTTAAAATGTGATTTATTCACATAAATAAATATTTGCTAATTAATTATTTAATTAATTATTTATGCATAATATTTGTAACTTAGGAAAGACTCCCATAATTAGGAGAGTCTTGAAAAAGGAAAATAGCCTAAACCCTAGCTTAGTTTTCAAGCTAACTTTTCACTATAAATAAAGGGTTCGTGAGTTTACACGGTTTCCATCCCCTTTGGAAAATTGGCGTAAGCTTTGCAGGTTGTTTCCATGTCTTTTGTTCTTCGTGAACAAGAGTGATATAAAAGTCTTTGTACTGGGGATCACAAATCCAAGTTGGGTTAAATCTTCGTGATTGATTATATAACTTGTAATCTAGGTTTTTCACCTCTTGTTTATTCTAAGGTTTTCTCTTCTGATATAAAATAATTCAAGAGTTATTGATCATAAACTCTAGGTTTTGATAGAATTCAGTTTCTGATCGTATATCAACACTTGTTAGTCGAAACCATAGACTAGAAAGAAAAACTTTTATTGAGGCATCTCGTAAAAATCCTTGAGAAGTTTTAAACAAGCACTACAACAAAACAAACGTTTAGTGACAAAATTTTATGTGACCAACAAAATTTTGTCTACAAATCTAGTGTTTAGGGAGGAATATTTTTTTGGTCACAATATATATTTTTTTCGCGAGAAACGGTAAATTTAGTCTTTAAAGTTGTCACTGAAATTTTTTATGACCAAATACGGTGACCAATCTTGTCTCTGTCTCTAAATATTTTTTTTGTGACCAAATATAGCGACCAATCCTGTCTCCGTCTCTAAATATTTCTTTGTGACGAATTATTTCGGTCACAGAATTGATTTCTAGCGACAAAGGAAAATCATAGTCTCCAAACATATTATTGCTAGCAATCCAAGACTTTTGTCCCTAAATGTATCTTACGTTGACAAAATTAGTGTGTTACCGGAATGAATGCCCGTCAAATAAGGATTTTGCCGCTAAAACTATTAGTATCGAAACAAATTGTTGTCACAAATGGATTGTTTTCTACCGACGGAAAAAAAGGTTGGTCTTCGAAAAAACTATTGCTGACAACATGTAATTTTTGTCCCTATATCCATTTATGCAGACAAAAATTACTTCGTCTGAAAAACTATTGCTAACAACGTGTGACTTTTGCCCCTTTATCTATTTATTTACGCAGACAAAAATTAATTCGTCATCTGAAATTTTGTCGTTAAAACTTTGTTAGTGGCAAGACAAATTTTGGTCTGCAAATCCAAATATTTCGTGACTCAAACTACGACCGTGTCACTAAGAACCCCCGCACTATGAACGAAACCAACAAACAAAATAACTAATATTTGAGAACATTCTGTGAAAAGTTCAAAGTAATTGACATAAGAAAAATGCACGAAATGATGTTGATGTATGGAGGTCTGAAACAGTGAATGAGACATCAGCATATAGACATAAATGAAACTTTATATACAGTTTCCCGATGGGGCTTTAAGAATTAGTACAACTACCCTCTGAACGTAATACTTGTGAAAAGCCATAGTTATATCGAAAAATCTGTCCCAAGTTGTTCTAAGGATTTGCCAATGCATACCATTTCAATGTAAATACGTTATCCAGCCTATAAAATGGAGTATATTAATTGAGTCCAGAATTCGGTCAAGAATTCCAGGAAAAAAGCAGCGTAAAAAATGGTATAATCCAAATTTCGTACCCGCCATCAACAACCTCATCAAGTCATACAAGGATTAGCAAAAAATATTTCAAGGGCCTGCGTTTTGTCAATGTTTTCTCCTGGAAGATGATACAAAACAATACAGATGAATAATTAGTTAAAAGCTAAACGATTAATGATATCCAAATGAGAAAACCCTTGTTCAATAACACAAATAAAATAGCCTACAAGTTCATCCTTTCACCCTAAAGTGAATCATAAATAATCTAATAAATAAGAAATACAAGCTAATGGAAAAGGGAATTAAAATCTCAAACCTTCTTTACGGCTCTGTTTTGTAGACGAACTCCTCTTGAGTTTGTCTAGACTGATACTTCTATAGGTGGTGCAAAAATATCCAATCTGGACCGAGCAAATAGGGTGTACTTGCGAACAACACCAAATATAGTTTCAAAATTCAAGCTATTACCAAGTCCAGCCACTGCCCATTCTCTAAACTTCTGAATTTCACCCAGACCAAGGCTTGTCAAATACCCATACAATTAGTACCACAAGCTCAGTATGATTTCTAAAAACAGCCCCACAGAAAACCCATTCATCCAGCACATTTTAGACAGTGGTTACTAAAGAATGACCGCCAGTGAGCTCAGTTTCATCTCCATGACCAGCTAATAACCTCCTCCACTGATCAAAGAGTAAATCAGTTACCCCTAATAAACCCAATCCAGCTGACATACGGACCTTACTTCGTTGCTGCAATTTCATTTCTCAATTGAGATCAAGAACTCAATTTCAGAAACATGAAAATCAATTCATCCACCATAAACCCCTAACTTTGACGCCACCAATTACCTCTTGTTTTAAACCAAGTGTTCACAGTGAACATTTGCCTTATGTTTTTGTTCATGCGGCAAATTGAATAATACAACATTCACGTACGTTTATGACTATGTAAAAATGATAGTTTTTCCATGAAAAGAACATTAACGACAAGTCAGAAATGTATTTTAGAAAACATACTAATTTATTTTCCTCTGACTTTAACATCTAGAGTCCCTTGTACCTTTCCCTCTGGCGGAGGAATTGATTTCGGCAGATGCAGTGACACCTCAAATGAGTCCATAGTTGAGAATGGTTCAATTTAAGTACAAGTTTTCTGGCTGGATATTCACGCAAAGTTGCCTCGCCACCTGAAAGTTTACAATTATCAACATTTGAAGAAGAAAACAAAAGGGAGACACTGATGAAATTTGGTAGTACAACGACATACCTAGAAGTCAGTAAATCAAAAGAGTGATCTGGGCATCATCGTTTCTGCATCTTCCGACCTTCCCTTGATTTTCACTTTGTTTGCTTCACTTTCAAGTGAATTTCGATAAGATGGGACCTTGAGCATCTCGTTAAGATCCGGCAATATGTTGCATTTAAATCGCTGGTACAAGTTCAACTTTTGTGCTTTATCTTCAGATGCAGTAACACCTCAAATGAGTCCATAGTTGAGAATGGTTCAATTTAAGTACAAGTTTTCTGGCTGGATATTCACGCAAAGTTGCCTCGCCACCTGAAAGTTTACAATTATCAACTTTTGTGCTTTATCTTCTGATATAAGGGTGCGAATGCATTCGATAATTCATCCACTCGACTGGTCACTTTAGAAAAAGAACTCAAAACTGCAGCATCCTTAAGGAAGGTTTCGTACAGAGGGTTCTGGTTTGCATGGTTTTTCTTAAAGACCCTTCTTTATAGCCAGGGAAATGAACCTGCATTGGTTCAACGAAACCAGTGTTGACGTGATACATATCAAGCGAGGCACTACTGACAAAAATGAAACCCACTTCAGGCGTTTTCAGAATTTCATATAGCATAAACAACATTGAAGTCAAAATATATACTTGAACATCATATCCATACTATCAAAAATGATGAAATAATACAGGATGACTAAAGCATCAACCGACCATTCATTAACTACCAAATTGCAGCACTAGGCACTTTCAAACATGGCTTAAAAACTCTATTTTACATACCCAGCAATCACGCATAAAAAACGATGCAGTAATGCAACCCTGGAAGTGTAAATGTGACAACGTCTAACATAACCCCTTACCTTAATTCTGTCATACACATTAAGTTTTATCTACATGATGCATCAACTTATTATGCTCCAGCCTACACTAAACAACGACAGCCCACACCCACTAACTTCTTTACTCTGGGTCATGTTCATGTGCTATTTTATTCATACAGTTGCATATAAACTAATGAAAGAAATGCAAGAATTTGAACACTAATATCGATACAGCAGGAAGATACCTTCTTTCTTGCAGCTTTGAACTATTGTCCGATCCTTCTCTCGAACCTTTGCTTCTTCATAACTGTTACCTGCATCAATATATGGCTTCCCAACACCTAAAAAAATCAAAGCTAAAACCATATAATTGACTGATACAATATAGAAAAGAAGAAGCAGTGATTTGGGGCGCCATTTGTAATTGGACAAACTGAAAAGAAAAGTATAGAAGTGTAAGAAAAATAGAAAACCAAGGATGCTTCAAGATTATCAAAGTCTAAACATTCTTGTGGAAATAAAAAGACAGCAATGTGACAAATGGCTAAGCCAATCCACAAACCAGCAGAAATGTTCAAACCAAATGCATAAACAAAAGATCAAAGTATAGTCATCACATCTTTGTAAATCAGAGAAACTTACAATCAATTCCCTACGGATGTACTATCCCATAGAAGTGCTGCTCTCTGAGCTTCACAGTTTAGCTTAACACCTTAACCTATTAGGTGCTTAATAAAAGTAGAAAAGAAACTATGTGCTGTAGTTTTCTAGTGACCATCAACTCCTTCCTGCCTACCAAGTACCATTAGGAACATCATAACAAGCAACATCTTCTTAGGGAATTACAGATGTAAGTAATTGGCATTGATTTGATTCCACGGAAGAGGAACCCATCAACAACCATACTCGGAAACAAAAAAAAAAATATAATTGATTTGATTCAATGGAAGAGGAATCCATCAACAACATACTAAACCAAAAAAAAAAAAAGATGTAAGTAATTGGCATTGATTTGATTTCATGGAAGAGGAACCCATCAACAACCATACTCAAAATTTAAAAAAAAAACAGATGTAAGTAATTGGCATTGATTTGATTCCATGAAAGAGGAACCCATCAACAACCATACTCAAAAACAAAAACGCAGAAGGCTAAAGAATCAAAGAGTACCTTGAAGATTTAAGAAATAAGTCTCTGAAGAGATTACTGATGAATGTAAAAATTCCATCCATGACTTAGGGTTTATATAGCCTTATGAAATTCGAAACCCAAAACCAATTTGCGGGAAATATCCCGCCAAGAAACTAAAACCCCTCAATTTTACTCGGAAATTAGTTGCTTGATTTAGGTTTTGGAGGGAGAATCAAATCGGCAGCCGGAAATAGAAATTCTGCTCAGTTTTAATCGAAAGTTAGTTACGGAAAAATCTATATTGATTTGGTTTTCCTTAATCTACAGATGAAGATACCAAAAATCTGGCGGAAGATTTGGAGAATTTCTTAAGATCAGGGGAGATTGAAGAAAGAGAATGACTGACTAAACGAAGTTGTTTTGGTTTAGCAGCTTAGGTGGAGGAGATAAGAAATCCTCGTGTTTGTCAACAAAGTGTATGGCACAACACGTTTTGTCTTATTATTACGGGCTCTTTTTTTTTCTTTTCAATATTACGGGCTCTTTTCTAAACCTACCCATTTAGGCCCAAAAAAATAATAATAATAATAAAAAATAACAAAGAGAAAAAAAAAACAACATTAACGGGCTCACTTTCAAAAAAAAAATGGTTTCATTTTTCTTCCAAGCATAACAAATTTTTTTCATTAGAAATTTATGTGCCAACTAGCATATTCATACTTTCATCTCCACTTATCCGATATCGCATATCCTCGTGTAAAAACCACTTAGTAACTTAATAAAATTTATGCTTCAAAAAAATCTCCACTTATCTAACTGCACCTGAATATTTGTCCCTTGTTTTGTTTTTACTTGTGTCTTAAAAGTAAAAAATGTCTTACATAATGCTAAAATAATACTCCCTCCGTCCCAATGTTAAGTGACCTAGTTTAAGTTTGCACAATTTTTAAGGCAAGCAAGGAAGAGAGTACTTTTAATAATTTTTTACATTTATACCCTTATGGATAATAAGTAGTGAAATTTAGAAATGATTTATCTCCCAAACTACTCCACGGATATTCGCAAACTTTATACGTTAAAAAACATTTTAAAACACCAACATAACGAATATAAACATGCCTATCAAATTATGCATATTTCTTATATTTTTTTTAATTAACTAAAAGGATAATTTTAGAAATATCTCCTTGTTTAGTGATATAGGTCACTTATTAGTTGGACAAAATCTAAAATCAAATAGGTCACTTAACAGTGGGACGGAGGAAGTATTTGGTTAATTAATGTTGCGAAATTGTTTGTACTTCAAATGTTTCTAGCCTCCACCGTTAATAGTGATTGTCGCTTTCACCTCATTGGTGATTCCATTTTATAAATGTTAATGGATTTTTACCAAGTACGACGACAACTTTGGAGCATCAAAATCTTCAAATTGTCGGTCAATATATTTAGCATATTAATTTTGTTGAATTATTTGAATATGTATAATGCAAATATGTTGTTTTTGTTAAATATTTTTGTTGAATTATTTAATGTTGGATGTCACATAATAAATTTTAACTCTATAGACATTTTTTGGGTCATGGTAACAAATTTTGAACCACAATACATAGTGGTAGATTTTAAGTAACATCTCGATTCCACAGATGGCCTAATTGCTACTCTTTTGTAACCACTGGTATTATAGCAAACGATATCGAGGTATTTCCACTGTTTAAAGGGATGCGATCTGACAAAGAACAACTACCCTTTAAATAGACCAATAGGAAAATACAAAATCAATGTTGAAAGAATTATGCAAGCAAGATTTTTCCCGAAATGTTCAGTAATGAGTTCTTTCTAACATTTTATAAACGTAAATTTTGGATTTCAGTACATTCGTGTCAAAATTTTGTGTTGGAACAAAATACTAAATTGGATATCCTAATACGAAAATTATATTTGAAAAATACTAAATGAGTTTCAAAGTTTTTAGACATCAATTAAGACCTTTAAGTTTGTCTCATCCAGAAACATAAATGTTCAATTTTTTTGACGATGCACAATTTAAACAGAATATATCATTTTATATGCGCAATAAACAAATACCTTTAGATTACATGTCATGTGCATGTTTCGATGTTACATAATAAATTTTGACTCTTTAGACAATTTTCTGTGTTACGGCAATAAATTTTTAACCACAATATAAAGTGATTAATTTTAAGTAACACCTCGATTTCACAAATAGCCTTATTGCTACTCCTTTTGCAACCACTAGTATTGGAGCAAGGTACATTGGGGTAAACATTGTCGAATTTGACACGGACGGTAGAGTTAGTTTGCCCCCTTACGACATAATCAACATCCTATCCGCTTCGACTTCCTTGGCTGGTTCCTCATGAGATTCACTGGTAGGCAGGTTGTCGTCAGATTCACTGTTAGCACGACAACCTGTTCAATTAATGTAGTAGTACGCTATTAGATCTTAGCTTGCCATGTTTCCACCTAGTTTCTTGTAATATATCTTTATCCTATAATTGCAAAAACAAATAAACCTTGTGAAGTTAATTTTAGGGCATCCCAGTCCAAGGTATACCATAAGACACGTATCACTAATATGTTTTCATGTGTATATGAAAATTAGGGCAAAGTGGAAATAATGATTTTCGGATTCCTAGATTACCATTTAGTCCTCGAATAATATTTTCACCTTTGTTTTGAGGTCATACATTCAAGGGTAAAATTATCCAAAAGTTTCAGCTTCACCCTTGCTACAGTAAAGATAGTTGGCTTTATATAATATATAAATAGAATAGATTTTTTTTTTATTTTCTTTTTATAAATAAATTAATTGAGCTTTTACCAAAAAGAAATAAAAAATAATTAAGATTGCATCAAAAAAAAAATTAAGCAATATTGTTTTTATAGTAGTGGATGACAAAAGCACCCTCAAAAACAAGGCATGTGTACCCAAGGTAGTCAATTTCGGATTTCGGATTGTCTCGGTCGACACCGAAATACTGGTACAACTTTGTCTCGGGGAAATTCCGTTTTAAAATTTCGGTAAAATCTCGGTTTCATATTTTATATCCTCGTATCGATAATCACTTAAAAGAAACATAGTATTAGTAAATCTGGTTGTTCACCTTCCTCATCATCAACACCAAATAATAACTTTAGCTCAAGAAATTCAAACACAGCAACAAGCAATAATACTAGTGAGTGAATTAATCTTTTTAATTTTTGTACGTGAGATTAGTCCACTCAATTTAAAAAGAAAAAAAAATCCGGCCAAGACAAATCAATTCCGACCTAAAAACGCGTTTCCGGCCGAAATTTTCGCAAAGATTTCGTCCGACCGAAATTAACAAAATCGTGTCTTCTTGGACCGAAATCCGGAATTTCGCCGAAATTTCGGCCGAAATGACCGAAATCGACTACATAGTGTGTACCCATACTCATAGGCAATAATGTAATTTGGATACCAATATAAACGTTCTCCTGGCCAAAAAAATAAAAAATTCTCCCATCTGTTTGTACATCTGTTAGTCACTAGTTAATACCAATCCCTTACCTAAACTAGACAAGACACGTTTGTCGTTTGGCATTATCTTTGTAATAGTGGATGACAAACCCACCCTTACTGTGAGGGCATATGTACTGATATTCACGAGGGTGAGAATGTAATTGTAATAGCCAATAGACATTCTCAAAATTGAATTAGACTCTACTTGGAATATAGAAACCAGTCTGGATTTGGAAATCAAAAGAAAAAGAAAACATAGGAATAAAAGACAACTGAAATTTGGAAAAGTGGAACCTATAAAACGATGGATGAAGCAGAATTTGTCGAGGAGCAGAATTTCTTCATCCATCGTCTTCTATTTATAGGTTTTCTCGCGGAGCAGAAATTTGTTTATTGCGTTGATTGTTTTGGTAATCCGTGCTTCTTCAAAAAGGTATTTGTTTCTCTTCATAATTGGTTGATCCCTATTATCAATTTGGCAGAATATATGTGTGAATTTGATGGGTGACCTAGACACAAGATCAATTGGTTAAGTTCAGCTATCATGGGTGACCTAGAAAAAAGATCTTGATTATCAATTTGCTCTTTTTTTTTTTTTTTTTTTTTTTTTTTTTTTTTTTGTGGAAGCATGCTTATGAGAGTCTTGAATACCAGGTGTTTTTTATTTTACGTGAATTAGAATACTTTTTTTTTAATAAACCATACTGTTCTTATTATCAAGGGAGATCATGCAGAAAAATATTATGCAAAAATGTTTAGATCCTATTGTTAGTACATTCAACTCCCATACATGAATTATACGGTATTCTTACCAAAAAGAGAGAGATTTACATGATATTTTGTCTAACTTTGAAGAGAAACTTCAGCAACTTCCCATACATGTCGCTCCTCTCTCTCACCTAATTTATTAGGAGATAAATTTGTTCCTCAAAACGCTCTCACCTAATTTATTATGAGATAAATTTGTTCCTAAAAATACACGGAAAAAACTCAATATTAGGTGACACATACTCTTAAAACTAATCTAAAAATCAGGAAACATACAAATCTTAATAAGAAGTTTGGTGTGGCTGTCTTCCCCTGTGTCTTGCTGTACAACCTGCGGGATTGAGCCCACCCAATGTAAATCATTTCGATAGGATAAGTCCAAGAGAAATATCCACCGCTCAGTAAATATCGGACTACACATTTGACCAAGATCCGCTATCGATAATTTTTATGCAAACCTTTTTTCTTCCTCTCACTTCTCTCTTGTTTTGGTATCTCTTTCTCAATCTTTGGTCTGGTATTTCTTCATCAATCGTAAGAAACAAAAATAGAAAAAAAAATTAGAGGGAAGAGTTCTAGTAGAGCGCACTAATAGCAAATTAGGTGATGCACAACTTTCATTAGATGCTTAGCGTGTTCAAGTTTCTTAATCAATGGTAGATTTTCCACAAATTTCGTCAAATCTCATCTTTTAGTCTGTATTAATCTCTAATAAGGGTTTTTATTTCTACCAGTTGTCTCATCTTCTATCGATTCTTCCTTAGGGATTTGATTTCGAACTGTCGACTCTTCCTAGGGATTTGATTTATAATTAGGGTTTTTATTTCTAATTAGGATGCCGATTTCTAATAAGGGTTTTGATTTCTTCCTCGGGGTTAGGTTTTAGAGTACATGACTTCATCACTGCAATTCGGTGGTTGGTATATTTGCGTTTGTTCATCTTTTCAATTTGTTTGTTTTATTGGTTTTGTTTTACTGATTTTGTGTATATTTTTTTTTAATTCAGGCACCAAAGAAGGAGAAAGCTCCACGACCATCTTCAAAGCCAGCTAAATCTGGTAGTGGATTTCAGGTAATATATTGAAATATACTCATGTGTGCCAGATAGTTATTATTTCTAAAATTTATGCTTCAGGAGAGCTGGGTGTTGTACATTTCTGGTTTCCTTAGACATGCTTTTCTTTGTAGACTTGATCAAAAATTCAACTGATTGTAGTTGGTTAGGTGGCTGCGAGATCGGAATGGGGATGTAGTTGGAGAAGAGTTGGTGTTAACGTTAAGCTTTTGCCACAATCTAATGGAAGCCTTTAATGTAGTTTTGTGTGTGAGATGCGGCTAAGGCATTCAAAGCTTATGTCAACTTCAGCACAACTAGGTGAGCTATTTGTATTTTAGTATGACAGTTGTCCCTGTTAAAGCATGTAACTCTACATCGGCATCATCGGTTTGTTAACGTCCCTATTGGTATCAATGTTCATTGTTCACTGCACCTGTTAGGCTTTTTTTTTAATTATCAGATGGGTGGGAAGGTCTCTAGTCTCATTCACCTAGGTACTTTAGCAATAATTGTTCCAGATTTCGTAAATGTTTGGTGATCATTGTGCAGTCAAATGTGCATCATTATTTGAATTTCAAAAGCACACTTTTTTATTTCATCTTTCTGTTCTTTGTTCCTTGTCAATTTACCCACTTTATTTCTCTTGCAATAATTCTTTCCTCGCTCGATTAGGCAAACAAGGAAAAACAGTGCCTGGAAACTAATGATGGAGGATATGTGGATGAGTGCTAACGGTAAAGCTATTGCTGGTACCAAATTTGTCTATTGTTATCCAATTTCCCTTTCTATTTTCTATTTTAGGTTCATTCTAATATCCAATAGTTTTCATGATTGTAGATGGAAAAGTTTCATTAGTAACCGGGAATACCTCGGTTGTGGATGAAGGAAAGGACCATTCACCCCCTCCGAAGGAAAAATCCACTGGTGATGGATGTGAGTTCATCTATAAAAGCGTTTCACTTATAGATTTTGCACAAGTGCATTCCTACAATGCAAAGGAAAATTACTCCAAACAGTAAGCCAGTACAACCTCATCAGGATCAGGTCTTCACAACCGAGAAGAATGAACCCAAAGTGGAAAGAAAAGAAACTGAGACCAGAATGATGACTGAAACCCAAGTTATGGAACTAAGTTGTGAGACAAAAAAAATCCATCTCAGAAAATATTTTGAGACAAAAAAAGGGGATTTCCGGACAAACTTTTTTGCCACTAAACGTGTGTTTTGTTGTAGTGAAGATATCTCTAGATTTATTCTAGTTGTTCTTGTTGTAGAGTTATTAGGTTTCTCTTCCTATTTTTGAAGAGTATAATAATCCTTAATCTACAAGTTTGTTTTTGATATTACTTTTACCTAGTAATTGTTTTTATCAAAACAAACACAAGATTTCCAAAAACTTGATTCACATCTAAAGGGAAATCAAACTGGTGTTTTGTGCAAAAAAAAAAATTAAATCGTATCAATCATGTTGGTGTATCTTTTAAAGAGAACCTTGGGTTCTGCTAGAAGATTTGCGTGAAGAATTCTAAAGAGAATCGGTATTCTGCTAGGAGTTCTATAAGTGCTGAAGGAGGTATTACATCTAGTCCTAATAGGTAGTAGAAAATTGGTGTAAAAACTTTTAATTAGTGTGTGTTTATTCTGGACTAGGTCCCGTGGTTTTTCTGCATTTGCGGTTTCTTCGTTAACAAAATTCAGGTGTCTGTGTTATTTCTTTTCCGCATTATATTTTATTTATATAATAGAAATATCACAGGTTGTACGTTAAGATCAATCAGTTTTTGTATCCGGCCTTTGGGTTGTTGAGTGAATTGATTGACACTTGAACATTGGTCTTTGCTACCGTTCAAGTTAATCCTCTTATATTTAATCGGGCTCGCAAATTCCTATTTGATGATTGCGGATTGAATCAAGAGATAGAGATATAAAACTCTTTGATATAATTTTTTTTAAGATTGAGTCTGACCGTCTAGTTTATTCTCTTGAAAGTATATTGGAGTTTGTCTATTCAGATTTCCAAACGAAATATTGGGTGTGGTTGTTAGACCCCCGCCTTTCCAATTGGTATCAGAGCAGGAAAACACGCTAAAACCTCATAAGTTTGTGTTTGTAGCAATCTGATTCTATGGACAGGGGTGCTATCTCTATAAACGTACCGCCAGTCTTCGATGGCACGAACTATTTATGGTGGAAAATTGTTATGCGTTCTTTCATTCGAGCGCGAGATTTTCAATCATGAATTCGTGTTGTTAATGGCTATGATCCTCCATAAGTTACAGTAGACGGTGTAACTGTTGAAAACAATATTGGTGATTATAATGATCTTGAGATTCTTGTTGCAAAGCAAAATTCTGAAGGATTAAATGCGATCATCCACGCCATTACCCCAGATCTTCAGCACCACGTTACTACGTGTAATAAGTCTAAAGATGTTTGGGATATCTTAGAAACCGTATCCGAAGGGAATGCCGCAGAGAAAGAAGCAAGGCTTCAAAATCTAGCTTCTAACTGGGAAAAACTTCGCATGTATGATGATGAAACCTTTGACGAGTTTAACCAAAGACTTTATCAAATAGTTAACTCCTCATTTGCGTTAGGAAGAACTTTTCCGGAGAAAGATATTGTGTGCAAAATTCTCAGGTCTCTACCATCAAGATACGAGTCTAAGAAACATTCCATTGAAGAAGGAAACGATCTTTCTACACTCTCTAGAAATACACTTACTGGAAATTTAAAGATCTTTGATAATGAACACGCAAGAAATGAGGTGATTTCTCTTAAAGCTGCAAACAATTCTGAATCTCTAAGGATAAATCTGGTTCGCCATATACTAAGGATGTTACTCCACGACAATTTAGAAAATTCTTTAGAGACAGGAAAAAGAGTTTTTCTAAAAGTGTAACATCTTCTAAGGATGATGTACAATGCTATAACTGTCGTGGTTTCAAGTACTTGTCTTCAGTATGTCCTAGCTGGAGCCGTAGACAATCGGCATATGCCGTAGATTTGCCTACTCTTGCTGATGGACCTGAATATCATAATACCCAAGAGCTCGCAGGCAAGGATGCATTAGCTTCTGGAAAAATTCTTTCGGATACTGATTCTGATTCTGACGAAGAAGTGTTCCATGTTGATTCAGTTGCTAATAATCTTCTTAAAGAATGTCATCGGAAACTTTCGGAAGATGATAGTACCATTTTTAATGAGAAAGTTAAATATGATAGACTTCGTAATCGGAATAAAGACTTGCAAGACCAACTTGATTCTAGTGGTGCAAGAGATTATCTCAACGAAATACGAAAGCTTAAAGAAGAAATTGCCGAAGGTCGAGATCGGGAAATTATTCTTCAAGCAAAGCTAGATAACTTGGAGAACATTGAGAAGAATTTGTTACTTGATTCGGAACGAGAAGATGTCAAAGTTCAATGTGAATCATCCAAGAATGATCTAGTTATTGCACTTGAAAAGGTCAAAAGTTTGGAAGAAGAAAACTCGAGCTTAAAAGAGAGTTTGTCTAGAAATAGAAGCTCAGATAAATTATCCTCGATATTGGGAGCATGTAGAATTCATCGTGATACACGAGGATTGGGCTATGAAGGAATAGACGCTCCTAGTATTTGCAAAGAGGTAAAATTTGTCAAAGATAAAGATTCTTCTCAACCAAAACCTTCCACGGTTGACAAAAGTAAAGTATCTCTACCAATTACGGATGGCTGAAAGAGGAAATCCTGGCAAGCTCCAAAGCAAGCACATACACATTCAGGTAATACTAAACATAACTTTTTCCATTCTACTAAACATTGTTTTTATTATGGAAATCCTGGTCACTTGCAAAGGAATTCCAGATTTCTTAAACGAGATAATACCAGATCTGATTCTGTAAGGATGACAATATTTGATGTTCTAAACTGGAGAAAAACTGAGTCTCATAATTTCAGTTCTTTCAGTATTCCCCCCAAGAAGTTTCACAATTATATTGGGGAGAAAAATAAATACGTTGCTCCAAAAGCTGCTCACAAATGGGTACTAAAGAAGACCAGTAAAGCAACGAGTACTATTAAGAAGGATCTCCCAGACAAGAGTTCGACAAGGGATAACATCTTATAAAGGTATGGAGCAGTTATTGAAAGTTTCAAGGAAGTTGTTAAATTCCTAGATTCCATGTTTGATCTTATTTTAAATACCTGTGGTGAGCAAGATGTTGTTCACCTCAACACAACCTAATTGTGTTGGAAGTGTATCCTCACCAAGAAGCCCTAGTAAATGCGGTGAGAATTGCAAAAGAATTGGGGCGCACATATTATGTTGGGAAATTTATGAATATGTTGAACAATTTATTGTTTCGAGCTGAGTTTATCGCTTACATATTCCTCGAAATATGTGTTGGTAAGCATTCGCTTTAACCAAGTTTATCTTTACCAAGTGACGAAAGTCATGTTATGTTTCAATCACTTTGAAAATGGCTTTGACGAGAAATGGTTTGTGAATAACAACTGTATAACGTCCTCTAAGAATGTTTCAATGATTGAAAAGAGAGTTTAGATTATATAACCAATGTTGGACATAAGCATTGTTGTGGAAACACATTTATGTATAAGTCATATTCGTTGAACCAAAGTTTGCGAACTTTGTTGATCAAGGGAACCGGAAGAATGGCGTGAGCCAAGTCCGCGAACTGTCGAAGTTCTCAAACCCGAGAATTTCTGCTGGAGTTGAAAAACTATTTTCGTGAAGCTAAATCCGCGAACCGGCGAAGTTCTCATACCCGAGAATTTCTGCTGGAGTTTGTAAACTCTGCCCGGTAACTTAAGTCTGCGAACCTAGTATGCGAACTTGAGAAGGTTATATATTTAAAGATGATTTCTGAACTTAAACTTAAAAAGACTAAGGAATGCAGTTTTCAAACCGTGGCTATAAAGTTCATGAACCGATTCAAGTGAAATCATCTTTGCTTCAATTGTGTCTTGTGTAGTTATATAAGATTTCCTTGCAATTGAACAACTCTCTAACTAGTTCATGTGAAGTCATTTGAACTAGTTATCGTTAAGATGACTATGGTTATATACCACATGTATGAGTCTTAATTACCTAACTTGATTTGTGATTGGAATTCTTAAATATAAAAGCAATTATCAAAGCCATGGATGTTGGTTTTTATTGTCAAAGAATCTTTTTTCACACTCTTATGGTAACCATTCTTGGTGTAAATCCTTATGGGAAAGATTATTCTTCCTTCTAAGCATATCAATTCTTGTTCATACAAGTTTGTATCTTAGAAAAGATGATCACAATATTTGATCTTCATGATTACATATTGTGTATTATTACCATGAGATATTTCTATTGTTCAGTAACTTGATCTCATGAGAGACTTTCAATGATTGGTTCTTAGTTCGCATCTCCTTGTGGGTTTTCTAAAATCCAATATATAAATCCTTATCTCTGGAGTAAGGTCACTCTTGTTGTTCTTTCGGGAATGACATCTTATGGGGGAGAGTTCTTAAATGAACTTGTGCTTAATTGTCATATCTTTGTAGGGAGAAGCGGGTTTGGAACATGAAGGGGTTACTTGTATCTTTATAAACTCCTTGATGAAGTCACTAAGTTTCGACTCTGTGATATCTTCTAAACAAAGTTTATATACTTCTTTCTTTTGGTCATGAAGTGTCTCCGTGAAAATTTCATGAGGATCCCACCAGTCTTCATACCTTTGCCAATTTATATTGACAAAAAGGGGGAGAATTATTTTGTAGTTCACACTACATATACATATGGTTTACATATCATTATGTAAGGGGGAGTGGTTTTGATGTTGCGATGGAGTATTGACTAAGGGGGAGTGATACATATCACCGTAGTATTATTATCAAAGTTGTGATACAATGAAACTTTGATAATGTGTAATAATACTATGATGGATCTTCAACAAGTACAGGATGAACACATGAAGAGTTGAAGAACCAAGGAAATCAATCTTGTCGATTTTTATTTTAACAAGTACAAGCCATATGTAAAATGGTTTTGTCACTAAAATTGACAAAGGGGGAGATTGTTAGAGAACTTCTCGGTTGAACCCACTAGCGTTGGTATGTCAAGTTAGTTGTTAATTTTAGTTGCCAAAATGAATTCTTGATTTAGAATACAAAAGATAGTTTCGGACTAGATTAGGTCTAAGAAGTTGAATCGAAGCTATCAAGGATGAAGATTGAAGATTGAAGATTACAAGAAGACATCCACAAGTACTTCATCAACAAAGGTATGTTATTGATTTCATTTGGATTCTTGTTCAATTATACCTTTCTAATCTATCAAGATATATGCTCACTCTATGGAACAATTCCGATGACGGTAAATGTACATTTATGTATATATACTTGAGGTTATTTGATTCATGACCTTGGGGACAATAACCTTTATTCTGGTAAATAATCTCATGTTATAGTGAATGAGCTAATGAATCTAACGATCCAAGAATCACTCAATTCCGAGTTATAACGATGAAGTTATGAGTGATTTACTAAAGTTCGTTAGTAGAAAACAATCCATGGGTTGTTTGTAACAATTCATGGACTTGGGCCCAACTACGTGACTAAAAGCTATTTTTGGTCAAGTTGGTGATGTTTCCTTGTCTAGCAAGATGGCTATTAATCCAAACATATTTGATTACCATATTAAAGTGTTTGTGATAACTTTTGATTCCTGCCTAAGTAAAAATGTGATTTATTAACATAATAAATATTTGCTAATTAATTATTTATGCATAATATTTGTAACTGAGGAAAGACTCCCATAATTAGGAGAGTCTTGAAAAAGGAAAATAGCCTAAACCCTAGCTTAGTTTTCAAGCTAACTTTTCACTATAAATAAAAGGTTCATGAGTTTACACGGTTTTCATCCCCTTTGGAAAATTGGTGTAAGCTTTGCAGGTTGTTTCCATGTCTTCTGTTCTTCGTGAACAAGAATGAGATAAAAGTCTTTGTTTTGGGGATCACAAATCCAAGTTGGGTTAAATCTTCGTGATTGATTATACAACTTGTAATCTAAGTTTTTCACCTCTTTTTTATTCTAAGGTTTTCTCTTCTGATATAAAATCATTCAAGAGTTGTTGATCATAAACCCTAGGTTTTGATATATTTCAGTTTCCGATCGTTTACCAACACTTGTTAGTCGAAATCAGAGACTAGAAAGAAAAACTTTTATTGAGGCATCTCGTAAAAATCCTTGAGAAGTTTTAAACAAGATATCTCTAAATTTATTCTAGTTGTTCTTGTTTTAGAGTTATTAGGTTTCTCTTCCTACTTTTGAAGAGTATAATAATCCCTAATCTACAAGTTTTTTTTTTGATATTACTTTTACCTAGTAATTGTTTTTATCAAAACAAACACAAGATTTCCAAAACCTTGATTCACATCTAAAAGGAAATCAAACTGGTGTTTTGTGGAAACAAAATATCAAATCATATCAATCGTGTTGGTGTATCTTTTAAAGAGAACCATGGGTTCTGCTAGAAGATTTGCGTGAAGAATTTCTAAAGAGAATCGGTATTCTGCTAGGAGTTCTACAAGTGCTGAAGGAGGTATTACATCTAGTCTGAATAGGTAGTAGGAAATTGGTGTAACAACTTTTAATTAGTGTGTGTTTATTCTGGACTAGGTCCCGGGGTTTTTCTGCATTTGCGGTTTCCTCGTTAACAAAATTCTGGTGTATGTGTTATTTCTTTTCCACATTATATTTTATTTATATAATAGAAATATCACAGGTCGTACGTTAAGATCAATCAGTTCTTGTATCCGGCATTTGGGTTGTTGTGTGAATTGATTGACACTTGAACATTGGTCTTTGGTACTGTTCAAGCTAATCCTCTTATATTCAATCGGGCTCGCAAATTCCTATTTGCTGATTGCGGATTGAATCAAGAGATAGAGATATAAAACTCTTTGATATACTTTTCTTAAGACTGAGTCTGACTGTCTAGTTGATTCTCTTGAAAGTATATTGGAGTTTGTCTATCCAGATTTCCAAACGAAATATTGGGTGTGGTTGTTAGACCCCCGCTTTTTCACCCCACAAGATCTGATATCTTTTGGTCTTATCAAAAACAATAAAAAGTTGGTATAGCCTTCTCACACTTATTTTTTAATTTACTTTTTTTTGGTAACAATATATAAAACAGAGAAAGAAAACAACCTAACTATATGCTTCTCACACTTTTGACTACCTAAACAAGTATTATTCTTAAATGTAGCAGTATCTTTGATCGGAGCAATATAGCCTCCTTTTTTTTGAATTTATTTACATTTTATTTTTGGTAAAATTTGGTGATGGTTTTCAAAATTGTTGTAGTGATAGTGGTAAAAAGATTCGTTTCAGACTTGTGAAGGAAATGGAATTTTTAGATTTAATAAAAAAATATATACAAAAATATTAACAATGGGCGAGAGGTACTGGGACTAAGGATTTGGTCGAATTCACTACACAGGGTTCATTCATATATTCTTTGACAATTTAAAACTCAATAAAATTAACATGGACTCTGATTTTGCCAAGATAGATTCTCAAAACATCGATTGTAAGTCCTAAGCATGATGTATCAAAACACCTAAGTTAAGCATACATCATCAAATTAAATAACAACCAATTAGTTGAAATCATATTTCAATTTTAAATTAATGGAAAAGTCATAAAAAAGAATAAAATAAATTTACACGTGTATGAAATTCACCCTCCTCCGTCGTCCCAGTGTTGGGTTTAGCTCATCATGATAAAAACACGCTCAAAATATTTATTTATTGCTCAAATGGTGTTTACAATGAAGAGAAGAAGAGAAAATGGTGTAAACAGCTAATGTGCGACCCACAGGAAGCGTCACAAAAGAACGATAAAAGAGAAGTGCTATTGTCGTTGTGGTTCTAAGACCCACACCTACGACCCACGCCTGTGAGTCTGTTTCACTGTTGATAAACGACTGTCCCTGCGAGTTTGTTCTTCATGTTCTTGGTGTTCTTCATCATCAACAGGAGCAGAAACAAAGTTTCATCAACTCTTGATTTCTCGCTCCTGAGCTCTCCTATCGACCCCAAACTCTCGACACCCCTTCCTTGTACCTGGAGAAACTTATTTATACTCAACAGGTCCCTCGAATCTCTCCATAACTTCAAAATATTTACCATGACTCGGCAGTAAAGAGAAAATATTCTCGGATTGTTTTCTTTCCTTTCGTGCCTACTCACGCTGTCAACCAGTGTTTACACGCTCCAAACATGCTCCCAGATCATCAAGGAATGTGTCAAGACGTTACAAATGCATGCCATCTTCCATACATCATCGACACAATCCCGAGTATCTTTTCTCAACCACGTATTCCCTGATTTCTTTAAACCGGGAATCAAGCCCAACTGGATCGATTCCAACAACCAAAATAGCTTCCCATAACCATATCACGTCTACCCAACCAGAATCAGAGGTTTAGTCTACCTTTAACCCCTCCAAATATCCGATTGAAATCTGCCAGGGAAGAAAAAAAATTTCCCGCCAAAACTGAAATTTTAATTTGAGAAGAAGGACACCCCTTATCCAGTGGTCGCCCCTTATCCGCTGCTGGAGTCCGAATAACACATGTCCCTTGGGGTGTATTTAGTAATTTTTCTGGGGTGTTTCCAACATTTTTTCTGGGTTCCTACGGTGCATTTATGGGGTGCTTCCGGTGCATTTCTGCGGTGCCTTTAGTACTTTTTCCTGGGGTGTAAAACAATACTTTTCGAGCCCATTTCGCCGCAAGGACTTATTTCTCTAAAATTTCCTACAAAGACATAAAATAACACAATAAATACAAAATCGAGCACTAACAATACATACATATGAGACATATTAGACACATAAATGCGTCTATCAACACCCCCAAACTTATTATTTGCTAGTCCTCGAGCAAAACTAATATGGAAAATAAAATCTTAACTCACTAGGTGTCCCTAGTGACCGATTTAATCTCTGGAGGGTTTACCAGAGGTGTACCCACAAAACCAATACTCCAGACCCTAGCTATCTACGCAGAACCTTGGAAGGCACTAAAGAATCTCCTTGGTTGGCATACAATCATTGACTATAGGAGGAAGTACCCTGATGCGAAATTCCAATTGCTGTACACGAGTTTGCACTCAAGCATACTAAAATTCATATAAAGTGACATAGATCTACTCAGATAGTTGCACTATGGACATCATATTCGGAGTCAAAATAATCATATGGATAGAAAAAGGAGATGGAAATAGAAAAATGTAGATGGTTTTGATGTTAACCAAATGATCGATGTTTCACATATGTGTCTGAAGGCCACTGCCAGAATGAACCTATCCTAATAGACTGAGATATCGGTCTGACTAATATCAACACAACTGGCATATACAAGGGAACCAATGGTCAATAACTTAAATCTAGATCAAGAAACTGGCAAATACAAGGGAACCATCAGTTGACTACACAGAACAATAACCATTTTTTTTTTTGAACTTAACGGCATGAATAGATCTTTTTGATCCAAGCGCATGCTTCTTGTCAGCAGATTACACGATAGTTCCCACGGGTCCTGCATTCCACGCTTGCTTAGGCGACGGAAACAGGGAGAACACACGCATATTGCTATCCAAGTGTTAATACTTATTCTGATTGGTCTAATTGGTCCGGTCTCAGTCACTCTAATTCACCCTAGCAGTGGTAACAACTTGAATCGTGTGCCCCACCTAATCACTTAGAGAAACATAGTTTAAAAAGAAAAAATAAAATAAAAAAAAGAAATGAAAAGGACTCAACGAGATATGGTGCAACTATCATGTTATTTCTAACACCTGAGCTCTGTGATTTTATGAATAGACTCTATATATGTTTCCATCTAATCAGATTGGTTCCTCAACTCCTACAACCAAGATGCTTCCATCCACTTAGATTAGTTAGTGCCATCCTGAATACGCATAAATCTCTAGGCTCTGGAGCGTATTTATTTATTGCAACTAAAATATTTTCCCATACCCCCAGACTTAAATCTAACATTGTCCTCAATGTTCTAAAGATGAAACTAAAGCATGAACAAGGAGAAACTGTTACCATTTGAAGCCAAAGAGTTAAGGAAAGATATTACCGTGTTGCATGAGCATGGGATACCTCCCAAGAAGTGCTAAGTTTAAAGTCTTCATCCAGACTTAGGAAATGATTAGTCAACTCGAACCATAAAGTAACAGCCGAAATAACTGTGGGTCTTCAAAATTAAATAGAGCTGACCAAAGGAAACTGCAATGAACCAAGAAAGTGAACAAGACTAGCATGCCCTTACTTAGTTTCCTGATTAAGAAATTTATATCTAATTGTGGTTCAGGTTTTATGAAAGGGTCTAAATCGAAAATTTTCATTGGCTGCGTTTCTTCATAGGTGGGATCCGAATCATTAGGTCCTAGAGTCTGGAAAAACTCAAATATGATCTTAGAAGCGCACAATAATAACCTAAATAACTGAGGATCCTCTAAGTCAATAAGATTTGACTTACATAATTGACCACAATGAGAGTAGTGGTCATTCTTAAGCAAATGTGTTGATTCTAATTTCCTAAAGCATTTAGGTTTAGTCTCACAACTTAATATTCGACACATTTGGAATATAAACGTTCCCACAGTTGGAAGAAAACTATTTGGTGCGAAAACAAAGTCAATCTGGGGATCATAGCCTGGGCAAACCACATCAACCAGAGGATGGGTTTCTAACGACTGAACTTCTTCCTGGACATCATTAGGTTCGGGAAAACGAGTATGAAGGTAATCTTGTAAAATTGTCGAGGCAGAGATATCAAGTCCTAAGTGAAGGGACTTTCTGAGAGTTAAAGGTAAGGCACTAGGAAGGTGATAATCACCCCCAAACTTAGAGTTTTCAGTGTCTCTAGATAGACTAGTTACAATCTCCCTAATTTCTGGATCATTAGATTCTTGAAAATGGTCAATTGATTCTTCTAATTTATTATCAGGTAGTGCATCTTTACTCATCTCTACGGGTATATCTTCTTCATCTAATACTATTGTTTCTAAGTCGCTAGACTCTAAAACAGCATTTTCGGAATAAACCCGTTCCTCTAAACCACTATCGGCTTCGTAATCAAAAGGAAAAACTACATCGTCTAAAACGGTGGTATCCCTAATCAAATCCTCGTCCTTTTGAATAGGTGAATAATCATAAAAATTATTTGGAGTTGAACTAGAAATAATATAATCATTATAAAGCTCAATTGGATTAATAGATTCCTGATCACTATGCCTACATATTTCAGATTCTTCATTACTACTATCCTCATCATCATAATAGTACAAAGATGATTGACCCTTATCTAAATAAGTAGTGTCTTTTATTCTAGACTCGTCCTCTAAATTAGGAAAATATTCACTATTGATATCAAGGGTAGAATTAGAAACCCTATTTTGGAAATTTAGATTATTTCGAGCAGCATTAGCCAACTGTTCATTTTCTGCCTCTAGACGTGCCTGAATTTCACTGAGCATAACACTTATACGTTCACCCTTCTCGTTTATCATCTCAGAATATCGTGTACACCCTTCTTTTGAACTATTCATTGCAACTAAACGTTTATACGTCCTTTCAATCCGTTGTTGGGTCTCTTCTAGAGATGGAACAGGTTCAGAAATATCATAATCAGGACTAGTTTCCAAAAACGAGTAACCAGTACTACAGTGTTCCTGATTTTCTTGCTCGTAAGACCAATTCGCGTGTGGATAGTAATTGGGCTCACCATGGTATGAACCATAACCTTGAAAAGGTTGGCGTTCCCAACTACTATTCCCACCATGGTCATAAAAATGATGATGTCCATATTCAAATTCAGATCGATACTCATTGTATTGGCTTCTATCATACCAGTACGACATTCTTAATTGCAAGGGAATTCTACACAATCACAAACAAGGCTGACTCGACCAAATCAAACCTATAGAATCTAGCAAACAAAAAGCATGATGGCTCCACTTAGATTGTTTTCTAGACCAGCTTCTATTCCTTCGAAAAGGAATTCGTTAAAATTTGAGCACACCCCTCTGGAATCAATCCGAGTTAATGTAAGTTGAATCGAGGCGAGGGAAGCTCAGTGGAGCTTTGATACCCAAGGCCTCACCGCTATCACAAGGCGGCGCAGTCACGCATTCAACTTACAGAAACCATCAAGAACTTTGAAGTATGCTTAAAAGAGTAACCAATATTTTTCGAAAGATTTTCCTACCAAGCTCGTTACCCTATCGGTCTCGTTCTAATCATATTTTAAGCTTGGGTTCGCGTTAGGTTTCGTTTACCTAAGGCGGGAAAGAAGGGAACGGTGATGAAATCCGAACCCTTATCTTATATGGCCAGTTCTTGCCCTTTACTAGGAAATTAAAGCAGCCGGTTCAATCCTCAACATATAATCACCTTAAGGCAGACAGTAAACCCGCTGACAGGAGATTCGCGGGTGTTTAGAAGTTTACCTCCCGTACCAGACGGGCGAAGAACCGTTGTAGTCGACTCGGGCCACTGACTCTGGTGTCAGTATGCGAACCCGAGGGGCCGAGACGATATTGTAATCGCCGTCCTTCCCTGCAAACAGTTTATATTTAATTTTTTTTTATATAACCATTCCGTAGGGTTTAAAATTAAAATAAATTGTTCAAAGTCCAGTCCAATAAAAAGAAATACAAAAAAACAAAATAATAATAATAATAATTACAAAAAAATGGAAAGTCTCTTAAAAAAAATAATTCTCTCTTTTTTTTCTCTTTTTTTTCTTTTTTTTTTCTTATTTTGCTTTGTCTTTTTTCCTTCTCTTTTAGCTTTAAGCTTTGATTCCAAGGTCTTTAGTATCCAACTTCAAACCTGTAATACAAATACATACCAAAGAGACGTAAAAAGAACAAATGGAATAATAAAAAAAATAATAAAAACCTAAAAATTCTACCTTAGCACAAATCCGCGTCGGCGGCGCCAAAATTTGATGGTTTTCAAAATTGTTGTAGTGATAGTGGTAAAAAGATTTGTTTCAGACTTGTGAAGGAAATGGAAGTTTTAGATTTAATAAGAAAATATATACAAAAATATTAACAATGGGCGAGAGGTACTGGGACTAAGTATTTGGCCGAATTCACTACACAGGGTTCATTCATATGTTCTTTGACAATTTAAAACTCAATAAAATTAACATGGACTCTGATTTTGCCAAGATAGATTCTCAAAACATCGATTGTAAGTCCTAAGCATGATGTATCAAAACACCTAATCTAAGCATACATCATCAAATTAAATAACAACCAATTAATTCAAATCATATTTCAATTTTAAATTAATGCAAAAGTCATAAAAAAGAATAAAATAAATTTATCCGTGTATGAAATTCACCCTCCTTCGTCGTCCCAGTGTTGGGTTTAGCTCATCATGATAAAAACACGCTCAAAATATTTATTTATTGCTCAAATGGTGTTTACAATGAAGAGAAGAAGAGAAAATGGTGTAAACAGCTAATGTGTGACCCACATGAAGCGTCACAAAAGAACGATAAAAGAGAAGTGCTATTGTCGCTGTGGTTCTAAGACCCACACCTACGACCCACGCCTGTGAGTCTGTTTCACTGTTGATAAACGACTGTCCCTGCGAGTCTGTTCTTGGTGTTCTTCATCATCAGCAGGAGCAGAAATAGAGTTTCATCAACTCTTGATTTCTCGCTCCTGAGCTCTCCTATCGACCCCAAACTCTCGACACCCCTTCCTTGTACCTGGAGAAACTTATTTATTCTCAACAGGGCCCTCGAATCTCTCCATAACTTCAAAATATTTCCCATGACTCGGCAGTAAAGAGAAAATATTATCGGATTGTTTTCTTTCCTTTCTTGCCTACTCACGCTGTCAACCAGTGTTTACACGCTCCAAACATGCTCCCAGATCATCAAGGAATGTTTCAAGACGTTGCAAACGCATGCCATCTTCCATACAAAATCGACACAATCCCGAGTATCTTTTCTCATCCACTTATTCCCTGATTTCTTTAAACCGATAATCAAGCCCAACTGGATCGATTCCAACAACCGAAATAGCTTCCCATATCCATATCACGTCTACCCAACCAGAATCAAAGGTTTAGTCTACCTGTAACCCCTCCAAATATCCGATTGAAATCTGCCAGGGAAGAAAAAAATTTCCCGCCAAAACTGAAATTTGAATTTGAGAAGAAGGACACCCCTTATCCAGTGGTCGCCCCTTATCCACTTTTGGAGTCCGAATAACACATGTCCCTGGGGGTGTCTTTAGTAATTTTTCTGGGGTGTTTCCAACATTTTTTCTCGGTTCCTCCGGTGCATTTCTGGGGTGCTTCCGGTGCATTTCTGCGGTGCCTTTAGTACTTTGTCCTGGGGTGTAAATACTACTTTTCGAGCCCATTTCGCCGCAAGGACTTATTTCTCTAAAATTTCCTATAAAGACATAAAATAACACAATAAATACAAAATCGAGCACTAACAATACATACAAATGAGACATATTAGACACATAAATGCGTCTATCATTTGGGACCATATTATTTGGAAATATATATATTACCTTAGATAAATATGGTTGATTATATGGAGTAATTTGCTCTTAACAGGGTTACTGATAGGGTTATGTGTGTTACCAGACCTTGTGTAGTATATTCTTTCAATCAAAAGCAGTATTTTGTCAATCACCACGCTACTGCTTTTGTCAATCATTATTACGCTTCAGTTTCTCATATTTCACTTCCACTGATCTACGCCATCACAATGAGTATCTTATTTTTTGTGTGCATGCAAAAGAAGAAGATCATCATTACGCTTCAGTTTCTCATATTTCACTTTCTGATCTACGCAATCACAATGAGTATCTTATTTTTTGTGCGCATGCAAAAGAAGAAGATCTAGGTATCCATAATGAGTATCTTGTTGCTTTTTTGGGTAGATGCAAAAGAAAAGATAGATTTTTCCAGTACTCCTCTCCTTCTGTTTTGCCAAATACCAATATAGAGAAGATTATTTTTTGTTTCTAAAATGTCTGTCACATTGGGTTGGATTCACCCAAATTTGGCATTGGTGCCAAGATCCCTTGTGGTCCAGTCTTTCCATAAATTATTGTTATATTTTTTCCATTTTGGTTGTGTCTAAATTAAAATTAAAATCTGATAACTACCATAAGGTCTTATGTTATGTTATATAAGGTATATTACGGAAAACTGAATTGTGTTGACTCGACGAGTAAATTAAAATTGTTTCATTAACAAACAATTATCAAGCAAAGAATTTGAACATAATTAGCATATATTTAAGAACCAATATTCTATATTATTCATTCTAAAATTAAATGAAGCAAAATAATACCAACATCCTAAATAAATTTTCTTAAAAAATTAACCAAAATAAATAATTTCTAAATATAAAAACCACATTATTCGAAAGTTTCTTTGATAATCTGCTCAACTAAAACCATCACATCAGGATCTGGTATTCGTGTTGTAGCGTTAGCAGGCTGTGCTGGAACTTCAAGTACCTTTTCTTCTAGAGGTGTCTCCCTGGATATTTCTGGTGTGCCAGACACAGTTTCACCAACAAGCTCATTCGAAGGAATGGGAGCATGGACACCGTCCATTTCAACAGAAGCAGAAGCAGGAAGAGTAAGATTGCCAACATGAGCTTGAACTTCAGCTAACAAGGGCATGCCAGGAACCTTACACACGCCACCAATAGTTATGGTGATCCTTAGCTTTCTTGGTACAACCATAAATATCTTTGGAATTGTTCTAATCCTCTCGGTATTGTTCTTATTTGAACTCATTTTTCTATCTTTTATGCTGGTGTGGTTTGTACGACCTCTTTAATAATACATATATATATATATATATTAGAAAAACCCTATTCTTTTTTTTTTTAGGTTAGGAGCATTATCTCCAATTACTTAATTTAGTTGTATTCCACATATCACTCTCAAGTAAACAAAATATAACAATTTCCATATCGATAAATATATGCTCATATACGCGTACAACACCATATTGATTTTAGTATATATATGATTTATCTAAATACAAAAATCCATATCGATAAATATATGCTCATATACGCGTACAACACCACATTGATTTTAGTATATATATGATTTATCTAAAAACGGGAAAATAACACGAAAAAATTGCGTAAACACAAATCCATGCGCAACAATTCCCTCCAGCAAAGCGCCATAACCATGCCCAAATTCTCTTATGGCATTCGTATATTGGTCAACACCATAAATTACATCTATGATTGGCAATAGCAATATATATTGGGATCATTTTTTTTCTTCAAAAGATTAATATACTACGTCATAACCCTAATTTCTTGTCTTCAAAAGATTAATATACTATCCTAATTTTTAAATTTGCAATGTACACATAAATAGAATGTTGATAAACTGGAATAAATCTCACACAAACACGTGAAAATATCCGTTTCTTGTTTGGATCATGAATTTTTAAAGAAGGCATGCTGATTAAGGATACGGTGTAATGGTTCGCACCCCTTCGTATTACGGGGTACATTAACCGAACAGATTTTGAAACACCAAAGACGTGAAAAAATTCCAACAGGTGTGTTGTGTGGGGACATATACTGCATCCATTGGATGTCTATATAAGCTTTACTCATATCTGCTAATAACATTCAACAAAAACGAAATCCTAAATGCTTCTACATTTAAGAAAAAAAATTTCACCAGTAATAGTAATGGAAATGTTGTCGGATTTAAATCCCGAGATACTACACCTCCTCCCAAGTACAGAAAGTATTTTGGAAAGCAAATGTGTATGCAAAGAGTGGAATTTTGTCCTTGCAGACAAAAGAATTGGAATCCTTTTCTGTTTCACTCGAAAAGTGAGAGAAGAAAAAGTTACGAAACTCTTCTACAGAGAACAAATTGAGGAGGAAGATTATTATACGATGATGGGATATTTCTATCCGATGTTATTTGGAAACAATGGTACCTGGAATGTTATCCAATCCTATGATGAAAACATGTCACACCCAATCATTGGATCTTGTAATAGTCTGGTATGTTTTTATGTTTCACACCACGGCATACAAGATCCTATTTATATTATGAATCCAACAACGGGTGAGCACCTCCATCTGCCACAAATATACGATCCAATACCAACGCCACAAATTAGTTGGGATCGACGATACGTCGTGGGGGTTTCGGCTATTGTGAACATACCGGTGAATACAAAGTAGTTCGAATTCAAGTGGACGGTAAAGTGGACGTACACACTCTAGGCGACAACAGAGGATGGAGGAACATCGGAGATTTTCCTTTTACATTTTGGGATTCAGGTGTGTAAGCACATGGTTGTATTTTTTGGATAAATCATTATTTTTATGACAATATTCAGATAGTATCTTTCAATTTGGACAATGAGACATTCCAGTCACATTCGCCTCCCCCGCATCATATTTATGAGAATGGTGGTTTTAGTACTCCAAGACTTGGAATGGTCTTGTCTAGAGATCGCCTTTTTTTACAACATTCACGATATTTATGATCTCCGGATTGATTTTTGGGCACCCATTTCCGATAATGCTATTCATGCACGGGCACCTAGTGTAGAATGGAATTGGGAACTTAAGAGGATCATTGTCGTGAAAGAGCCTTCGAATCTATGGTGGCCGCCTTATAAGATGGTAGCCTTGCGAAAGAACAACGACATCCTATTGAAAAACGACCGTCGTTTAGCACGTTATAATGAACTCACTAGAACTTTGACAGAAATAGGGGAGACAAGGTGGTCGGTAAAGGTTAGAGTTATTTCTTACATGAGGAGGGCCGTCTCGTTGAGGAATTTTGGAGGACAATCGGAAACATGTACTGACGATGTCCATGACACAAACATATTCCTTGTGTAGTGTTTTTTTTTATTAGATTAATGTAGTTTGGTGTTCAATATATATATATGTATATATTAGTACTATTTCTCATCTTTGATTTCTTTTTTTCGTACCTTGTCTAGACTAAAAGTTGTTTTTGAAATTTGAAGAATCGGACTTGGTCTTATTTTGGGTAATAATGGTTGGTATTTTATTTAATGGAGTTAATGCTTTTAAACATATTCCCGACGAGTTTAGAGGGGGACTTTCTTTTTATGGTGGTCTTATGGTGGTCAATTTGGTATAGAGGAGGCATTTCTCTATTTCAGTTGTATTTATGGTTATAAATTTTGTGAATCTATAGTGAGACATAAAAGTAAATACGAGAGAGAAAAAGAAAAATGTAAAAAGAAGTGAGAATTTGAGATGCAAAAGTATAAGTGATTGATACGCTGAGTCTAGGCTGAAGAACTCGTGCATCGTAGTCTGATATCTTAAAATCGTCTTCTAGGGTTCTTCTTAGTGAATTGTACTCAACAGTTTTAGGACCCATAGCAATAAATTGGTAGAAATATTTTTTGCAGTTCATTTTGATCGAAAAGGAAGAGCGGTTGGTAGCAGGAGAGAAGAAAAGCTCCTTGTATTGACAATTAGATTTGGTGGCCTAAAAAAATTAGGTTGATTTATTTATGAAGTTCTTTATGTTCAGAAATTACATCCGATTAAAAATAAAATTAGATAAAGATGAAATATTCATTCCATATATATATATATATATCATTATCTATTTTCTGCCATATTTATATATAGTGATACATAAATTGAAATATTCGATCTTCTTTATCCAAAAAATGTAGGGGCTAAAAGAGAGATACATTATGGTACCATTAACCCATATTTGTAGTGGTAAATTCATGTTTTGTATTTTATGGATAGTTCCTGTTTTATATTGTACCAATGTCGTTGTAAATATTGAGATGTTGTTGTGATGGGTATTCTAATTCCAGGAGGTCAGCATTAGTGAATTGGTGCATAAGTAGCTGTAATGAGAATCGCAGCTAGTTTCTGCAATTCAAATGAAAGCCAGGAAGACCCCTTCCCCTTGATGGACTCTAGTCTTATAGAATCCATGTAATTTCAGAAATCCTTTGTGATTTCAATACAATGTCAAATTTGTGTAATAAAATTAGGCGTGATTTTTCCAAGTTTTCAACACAATACTTGTTCTTTCTATATACTCCTATCCAGTTCTTTGGTCATAGATTGAGTTTGACAATGCAACCAACAACTCCAATACCATTCAATCATACACAAGAAAACAGTCATCATTAAACAAGAAAATTTATCCATTAGACAGTCATTAAACAATCATTAATTAAGCAACTCCAACACCATTCAGTTATTAACATTACAAAAAACATGAAAATAAATCCTAAATTCAAAATATAAATTCCAAAAGACAGAACAAGATTCAGTCGTCCACAATCCACAATTTCCAATTAGACCACTCTTAATTCCAATTTTTCTCTGTACTTTGATGATACCTATTTCTTCAAAATAGTAACTTGTGTAACCATTTGCAAAATCTGTATCATCATTTTCTTTAAAGCAACTTAACCAAAAAAATCCTCCATCTATAATAAAATTGGAACTGGTAGAGCCTTACCTGTTGTCGGCCATCACTCGGAGTCGTAATCCGACTTTTCCCTATCCGATCGCATATCAGTTTCAGAATCAGTCACTATGTTGAGTATGACCTCATTTTCATGTGTTGTTCGTGATAGGTACGCCTGATACTCATCCTCTACACTGATTTCATTCACAGGGTGGTCTGTATAATCCTTATATCTTCCATCATAAATTGATGCTCTTCTAGCCTTAATCCTTCTCATTAAAAACACACCTTGTCTCCTTTCCCTTTTCTGCAACAACTGCAAAAATTCTTCTGGGTATTCTTCATCTTTTACTTTCTCTATGCTTCTCTTCTTTGTCTCTTTATTTTCTGCCTCACATACTGATTTCGCATGATAAAACTCATTCCACAACAGATCCATATCATCATCTTGGTTATTGTTCTGCAAACCTACTTCTTCCCTTTCTCTCATATTCCTTGCCTCTTCTTTCTTCTTCTTTTTATTCAATCTTATTGCTTTCGATATATGGTACTTAGCTTTCTCTAGTTGCTACAAATTCATTTCACATACTGCTAATTTGAACCTCATCATCACTTCCTTTCTCTTCAAGCACTCCTCCTTATCAACTTCTTCCGCTGTCATTGGGATCTTGCCTTTTGATGGTTTGGAACCACTCCCTTTTTGTGGGTCATTCAGAGCCATTGTTATCTCTGAAACTTTTTTTCTTCTTCTCTTCTCTTGGATTAATTTTCTCTCTGGAAAATGAATATAATCCCTAATTCCTCTCCCACATTTATTATTATTTTTTCTTCTGAGACCTATTCCCAAGAGACGCATGCAACAGTTGAATTCAAAGAAATAATAACACCCTACTAAAATGTCATGTCCTTTCAGACCTACTTCATGACGTAATGGTTATCCTTTATATTTTTTTCCCTTTTAAATAAAAATCCAGTTATAGGTTTAAGCGATAGCCTCTTATAAGATAAAACGTGCAAATATGCGTTACTTGCCTGCTCATTAAGGACACGACCATTCAAATAACGCCTGCTCATCAAGGATGCGACCATTCGCCAACATGTGTATTGGATATCTATATAAGCTTTACTCGTACCTGCTTGAAGCATTCTACAATATTAAGAAAATCCTAAAAGCTTGTAATTTTTTTTTTGATGATCTTTCATCAGTATAATAGTGATGGATATGTTGCCGGAATTAACTACCAAGATACTACAACACCTCCAAACTGCAGAAAGCATTTTAGCAAGCAAATGTATTTCCAAATAGTGGAATACTATCCTCGGGGACAAAAGAATTGGACTCAATTTTGGTGTCACACCAAGAATAGGGAAAGAAGTTACTCAACTCTTTTATAGAGAGGAAGATTTCAGCCCGATCATAACAACCAACAATCACGATTCTCAGAATGATGGAACCCATAAAGATTTGAATAAGTTGCACCCAATAGTTGGATCTTGTAATAGTCTGGTATGTTTTTATGTTTCACACGACAACATACAAGATCCTGTATATGTTATGAATCCAGAAACTGGTGAGCACCTACATATGCCACAACTATGCATCCCAATTACACGAGATCAAGTACTTTCATGGTATCCACGATACAATGTAATTGGGGGTTTCGGCTACTGTCAGCGTACCAATGAGTACAAGGTAGTTCGAATTCACATGGATGGTAAAGTTCCAATACACACTCTAGAAGACAAGAAGGGATGGAGGAACATAACATAGGAGATTCCTTATACTTTTCGGAGTTCAGATGTGTATGCACATGGTTGTATTTTTTTGGAAGGATTGTTGTCAATGGGATGGTGGCATAGTTTCTTTCAATTTGGACATTGAGACATTTCATCAGCATTCGTGACACACGCATCATATTCCTGATAGTGAATTCCCATCACTTGGGATGGTTATGTTCGGAGTTCGCCTTTTATTTTACTACATCCATGAGGCCTATGATGAGGGGTTTAATCAGCCCCGGATATATTTCTGGGCACCCATTTCCAAAAAACATATTCATACATGGGCACCTGGCGGGGAATGAAATTGGAATCATAAGATAAGCATTTTCTTGGAAAAGGATGAAGATGAAGGGTGGCTGACCCATTACCCGATAGCTTTTGGAAAAAACAAGGACATCCTATTGTGGCAGAATGGGCGTTTATTGTGTTACAATGCACCCACCAGAACTTGGACTGAAATTTGGGGGAAACTATTGTGGGAAATAAGCAGGGTTGCAATTATTCCTCATATGAGGAGCGTTGTCTCGTTGAAGAATTTTGGTGGACAATCGGAAACATGTACTCATGATGTCCATGCCACTAACACATTCCTTGGGTTATCTATGTAGCTTTTTTCTTTTTTGTAGTTGTGTTGTTTCGTGTTTTTTTTTTGGTATTTTGATTTTTTTTCTATGTACAATTTATTCCTCGGGTTATCTATGTAGCTTTTTTTTCTCTTGGAGTTCTGTTTTTTTTTTTTGGGTGTTTGGATTATTTTCTATGTTGAAATGTACAATTTAACAAGTTGGGGTCATTGTTTAACTAGCCAACCTTTGGTTTTTTCCTTTTTCTGCGTTACACCTATGGTCCAGCCGTCCGGGCCACCCCAACCGACCTAGGTAATTACTCGAAAAGTAGAAAAACTAATTGAGATCATGATTTATTTTAGTTTGTTATGTTCGGAATGTATATTAGATTAAAAAGGAAAATAGATAAACATGAAAATATTCATTCCATATCTCATTATATTTCTCAATTTCTCATTTTTTTTTAGTAATATGGAAATTGAAATATTCGGTGTAAATACCAAAGAATAGTGATTTAAGATGGAAAACCTAAAAAAAATAACCGATAGGTGTATTGGATGTCTATATATATAAGCTTTACTCGTATCTGCTTGTAGCATTCTACAATAAGAAAATCCTAAAAGCTTGTAATTTTTTTTTATAATCTTTCATCAGTGTAATAGTGATGCATATGTTGCCGGAATTAACTACCGAGATACTTCAGTGCATCAAAACTGCAGAAAGCGTTTTAACAAGCAAATGTGTATGCAAAATGTAATACTATCCTTAGGGAGAAAAGAATTGGATTCCTTTTTAGTGTCCCACCAATAATGGGGAAAGATAAAGTTACCCAACTCTTTTATAGAGATGAAGATTTCAGCGGGATCGTAACAACCAATAATCAAGACGCCCCGAATGATGGAACCCATGATGATTGGACTATGTTGCACCCAATAGTTGGATCTTGTAATGGTCTGGTATGTTTTTATGTTTCATACCACGACATACAAGATCCTGCATATATTATGAATCCAGAAACTGGTGAGCACCTCCATCTGCCACAACTATGCATCCCAATTGCACCGGATCGAGTACTTTTGTGGTATCCATGATACAACATAATTGGGGTTTTCGGCTATTCCCAAAGTACCAATGAGTACAAGGTAGTTCGAATTCACATGGATGGTAAAGTTCAAATACACACTCTAGGAGGAAAGAGGGGATGGAAGAACATAGCAGAGGAGATTCCTTATACTTTTCGTAGTTCAGATGTGTACACACATGGTTGTATTTTTTGGAAGGATTGTTGTCAGTGAGATGGTGGCATAATTTATTTCAATTTGGATACTGAGACATTTCATCAACATTCGCGACCCCCGCATCATACTCCTGATAGTGAATTCCCATCACTTGGGATGGTTATGTCCGGAGTTCGCCTTTTATTGGACTACATCCATGAGGCCTATGATGAGGGGTTTAATCAGCCCCGGATAGATTTCTGGGCACCCATTTCCAAAAAAAATATTCATACATGGGCATCTGGCAGGGAATGGAATTGGAATCATAAGATAAGCATTTTCTTGGAAAAGGATGAGGATGAAGGGTGGCCTACCTATTACCCGATAACTTTCGTAAAAAACAAGGACCTCCTATTGTGGCAGAATGGGCGTTTATTGCGTTACAATGCACCCACCAGAACTTAGACGGATATTTGGGGAAACTATTGTGGGAAACAAACAGGGTTGCAATTATTCCTCATGTGAGGAGCGGTGTCTCGTTGAAGAACTTTGGTGGACAATAGGAAACATGTACTCATGATGTCCATGCCACTAAGACATTCCTTGTGTTATCTATGTAGCTTTTTTTTTTCCTTGTAGTTGTGTTTTTTTTTTTTGGTATTTGGATTTGTTTCTATGTACAATTTATTCCTTGGGTTATTTATGTAGCTTTTTTTTTCTCTTGTAGTTGTGTTTTTTTTTTGGTGTTTGGATTATTTTCTATGCTGAAATGTATAATTTAATTAGTTTGGGTCATTTTTTAACTAGCCAACCTTTGGTTTTTTCCTTTTTCTGCGTTACATCTATGGTCCAGCCGTGCGGGCCACCCCAACCGACCTAGGTAATTAGTCGAAAAGTAGAAAAATTATTTGAGATCATGATTTATTTTAGTTTGTTATGTTCGGAATGTGTATTAGATTAAAAAGGAAAGTAGATAAACATGAAAATATTCATTCCATATCTCATTATATTGCTACAATATCTCATTTTTTTTAGTAATATGGAAATTGAAATATTCGGTGTAAATACTAAAGAATAGTGATTTAAGATGGAAAACCTAAAAAAATTGGCCAATAGGTGTATTGGATGTCTATATATATATATATATATATATAGGCTTTACTCATATCTGCTTGTAGCATTCTTCAGCGCATCCTAAAGCTTGTAATTTTTTTTTTGATAATATTTCATCAGTATAATAGTGATGGATATATTGCCGGAATTAACTACCGAGATACTTCAGCGCATCCAAACTGCAGAAAGCGTTTTAGCAAGCAAATGTGTATGCAAAGAATGGAATACTATCCTTGGAGACAAAAGAATTGGATTCCTTTTTGGTGTCACACCAAGAATGGGGAAAGATAAAGTTACCCAACTCTTTTTATAGAGAGGAAGATTTCAGCGGGATCGTAACAGCCAACAATCACGACGCCCCGAATGATGGAACTCATGATGATTGGACTGTGTTGCACCCAATAGTTGGATCTTGCAATGGTCTGGTATGTTTTTATGTTTCACACCACAGCATACAAGATCCTGCATATATTATGAATCCAGAAACTGGTGAGCACCTCCATCTGACACAATTATTCATCCCAATTGCACTGGATCCAGTACTTTCGTGGTATCCACGATACAACATAATTGGGGGTTTCGGCTACTGCCAACGTACCAATGAGTACAAGGTAGTTCGAATTCACATGGATGGTAAAGTTCAAATACACACTCTAGGAGACAAGAGGGGATGGAGGAACATAGAAGAGGAGATTCCTTATACTTTTCAGAGTTCAGGTGTGTACGCACATGGTTGTATTTTTTGGAAGCATTGTTGTCAGCAGGATATTGGCATAATATCTTTCAAGTTGGACACTGAGACGTTCCAACAACATTCACCACCCCCACGTCATATTCCCGGGAGTGAATTTTGGATAAATACTTACCCATCACTTGGGATGGTCTTTTTTGGAGTTCACATTTTATTTTACTACATCCATGAGCGGATTGATCGGGCCCGGATAGATTTCTGGGCTCCCATTTCCGAAGAAAATATTCATACATGGGCACCTGACGGGGAATGGAATTGGAATTATAAGATAAGTATTTATTTTGAAGAGGATGAATGGCCGACTTATAGCCTTTGTAAATAACAAGGACCTCTTATTTTGGCAGCATAGGCGTTTATTGCGTTACAATACACTCACCAGAACTTGGACGGAAATTTTGGGGGCACTATCGTGGGAAATAAGGGTTGCAATTATTCCTCACATGAGGAGCGCTGTCTCGTGGAAGAATTTTGGTGGACAATTGGAAACGTGTACTCATGACGTCCATGCCGCTAACACATTCCTTGGCTTATCTATGTAGCTTTTTTTCTTGTAGTTGTGTTTCTTTTTTTTTGGTATTTGGATTTTTTTCTATGATGAAATGTACAATTTATTACTTGGGTTATCGCTTTTTATTTCTTGTATTTGTGTGTTTTTTTTTTTTGGCGTTTGGATTTTTTCTATATATGTTGGAATGTTCAATTTCGTTTATAACATGATAGTGTTGCCGCTAAATGTTGGGTCATTGTTTAACTAGCCAACCTTTGGTTTTTTCCTTTTTTTTTTGCGTTACACCTATGGTCCAACCGGCCGGGCCACCCCAACCGACCTAGGTAATTAGTTCAAAAGTAGAAAAATTATTTAGGTATTTCCTAAGAGATCGCGTATATTAAATTAAAAAGGAAATCAGATAAATATGAAAATATTCATTCCATATCTCATGAGATCGTGATTTATTTTAAAAAAGAAATTAGATAAACATGAAAATAGTCATTCCATATCTCATTAGATTGCTACAATATTCGGTGTAAATACCAAAGAATAGGTGATTTAAGATAATGATGGAAAACCTAAAAAATTAGGTTTTTCCTTACAAATATATATAAATTCCACCAAGCATAGAAAAAAAGTAACATAGAGTATTAAGAGGAAAATGATTCTGCTAAGAGAGATTGTAGAGATGAAACTGAAGAGAGGATCCATAAATGTCCTCGACTGATGGCTGGTCCTCGTAAATTGAGGATTATCATTTCTATGGACGGAGTTACTACTGTTCCTGGTGTTCCTCTCGACGTTGTAATTAGTTCTGTTGTCAGTAGTGTTGACAATGATGATGTTCCTATTTATGCTGATGTTATTCCTGGTGTCCCTCTGGACGCTGTAATCAGTAGTGTTGAGAATGCTGATGTTCCTACTGTGAATGATGATGCTCCTGCTTCTATTATTAAAATTATTGATGAATATCCCGATGTTCCAGACATGGCAGGGGATCCAAAAGTTAACAAGCATGATCTTAACAAGCAGGTGGAGCCTGATGAAGCAGAAAATGGCAAATCTGAGGATGACAAGGCGCCCAAGCCTGCTGGTTGGAGTGATCAAGTCCTCCTCAGCATTGCGAGAAGAATTGTTTGAAGACGGGGGATGGTTCATTTGATATGTTTTTTCTTTTTGATGATAGGTTTTGATTTATGTATTTATTTTTGTGGACGCTTTGAAAGTTGTTTTCATTTCTTGTTTCGTTTGCTAATTTTTTCATTTAGAAGAAGGTGATGTTTATGAATTCTTTTATTATTTAGGTATTGGAATCATGAAATAAATCAGATAATTATTTACAAGTTCACAGACTTTACAAAATGCAATATACTCTTGCAAATTTATTTATTTATGAGGTGTGCATTCTTTTGGAAAACTAAATATAATTAGCTGAAAGAATGGAGGAAATGTATAAAAATACAGTTTTCCCCCCTGTAGACAATAAGAATCAATTTATCACTTTAGGTCTGATCTTATTATCTCCTTGCCAATACTTTTAATAAAAATACGAGTTTGAACAAGTAAAGTGCTACTGAAAGTAAAGTACTGCTATACGAAGATGTTAATGATAATGATCTTTGCGTGGATTTGGATAAGAATGAGGAACCAGACTAATCTGATAAAAAACTAGACTAATCTGACAAGTTCTTTGCTTTTTAAACAGGGTTTTTGATGTGTGAACTTTTAGTTTACGTATTTTTAAATATAAAGCATTTCTTCTGACCATTTTGTTTTCAGTGGTGGTTGTATTTATTTTTTAAGTACTGCACTAGATGCAGGCTTTTTACGCTGATAGATAGGTTAAAATTTATGTGATGAATAATGATTCACGTTGAACTTTTATGTTTTCTGGAAATGATGAACATGAAAATGGATGGGTTTAGTTTCTTTATCTTTAGTAGCTTACTGTATGATTAGAATAATATGTTTCCTATATAGGTGCCACTAATAATTCTTACGTTTCCTCCATAAACCAAGAATAATGCAGGAGACAACCCAGCCTAAAATTATTAAGGAAAATATTATTCGAAATAGGGAAGTAATTTTTTTTCTATGGCCTCTTTTCGAGTTGGTTAGAGATAGGAAACTAAATTTCGAAAATTTTGGGAAACAAATTTATCATAACTGTCTACGATATATTCTCTCATAAAATAAGGAAACTAACCATATTGGTTACACATCAAAAATTTGGAAATAGAAAAAGAAAAACACCAAAAATATTTTGTTTGGCGGGTGATGAAAATGAATTTTACTGGGCGAGATGATTTCAAAAGGAAAATCAATTCCCGCCTGATGATTTGGTTAAATTCCAAAAAGAAAAAGAAAGATGAGTTTGATCTACTTTTTTAGTTTTTATTACACGATTCATTCTCTTTGTGAAATCATAATTCTAGTACTATCTTTGATCTTTACAAGGAACCTACCTCTTCAGACTCGATCAGTGTTGGCATTATATCTAAAACCCATTATCGAATGACTATTAAATTGATGTTAGATTTTTTGTTCGATCTCATGGAATCAGATGTTAGATCTTATAGGTTTACTAGTTAAAGCATGATTAGGGTTTTTATTTGGGTGTATCAAAGAACAAGTTAATGACAATCACGAGTTGTACGATGAGATGTGATTTCATTTTGTTACAACAATAATGTTTTAGGCTTAAGTTACATGCATGAACTATTATAAGATTTAGGTAAGGATCTTTCTTTCATGTTACTTAGTTAGGCTTTACTAGTTAGTTAGGTTTTACAAAATAATAAACGATGCTAATTGTTTTCTAGGGTTTTAGTTATTGTTTGGGCTGGATTTTGATTGAGAGTTAATAACTCTACTTTGATCGACAATGTTGTGTCAATCATATATATATATATACAAGGCTTCTCAAGATTTAATCATTTGAGTCTCTACAACTTGGCGAGCCTGTAACGTTTGCATTTTAAGTTTCCACTTTTAATGATACCATGTTGCTGGTTGGCCAATTTGACTATCTGAAAAGGAAAGGGTACCCAAATATACCTCAAGGCAAAATATTTCCTACCTATAAATCCTTTCTCCGAAAATGATTGTCTATGGACTAAGTCGAGATAATACAACTAATCGGTTCACACTTCGTGTGATCGTCTATAGATACGAGATCGAGACAATACAACAATGAAGTATGTTTACTTGATACAAAGGTTCGGACTTAACCAAACACAATAGGATTTCTTATCAAGTAAATAGTAATTAACGTTTGTGTAATTTACTTTAATTATAATAAAACAATTATAATGTGGAATATAAAAGTAAATGACACAACAAGATTTTGTTAACGAGGAAACCGCAAATGCAGGAAAACCTCGGGACCTAGTCCAGAATTGAATACACTCAGGACTAAGCCGCTACACAAAATTACACTAACTTCGTATAGTTGAGACCAAGTAACTAACCATATAGTTCACCTAGTTCCTTCTGTATTCCCAGGCCTCCAACTTATAAATAAGTCACGTACTTGGAACAATTCCTTTGGTTCATATTCCAGACAGTAAGGAACAACAAATCTATTTGGTATCAACTCTACTCAACCAAGTGATATGAGTCGGACAAAGGCTCTTCCGTTTATCTCAACATAAACTCCTTCGTCAGGTCCTTCGATCTATCTTACATTCAATCACCCAAACGTAATCGATTAAGATTAAGCCAACAACACCTTTGATCCGAAGAATCGTGTTGATGCCGATATACTCAATTAATCAATCCAATAAACCACAAGGATAAACCGATTATCAATTGGATCCTTTTTTACTGTAACAAGTATTGTGCACACAAAAGATTATAAAACCCAAGTCAGATCTTCAATATCTTCTTTGTCTTCAAATCTTCTTAAATCTTCAATAAAAACCTGCACACAATTACTTGAATCTTTTGTGATCAATCATGCACAAAACGGAGTCTGTTAACAATGGATTATCACAAGATCGTCTTTAGAACTAACAACAGTCTAAAGATCCCTGTCAAAACTCTGAACTAGTTTGAGTGAATCTTATATCATAAGAGAAGATTCTCAAGAATAAACAACCTAGGTGCAATCATATTTCAACCACCGTTAGTTAATCAAATCAAACGAAAAACAAAAGATAAACCGCAATTATCTAGTTTCCCACCAACGGTACACGCTAGAGCTTCTCAATCCCAAAGAAGACTTTAAACTGAGCGGCCGTAAGATATTTCGCCTAATTAGGTTACTCTTCTCTCCAAATAGGTGGCTACACCAGTAACAACAACAAAAGAGTAAACATGTTGTTACGAAGGATTAGTTTGCTAGAAAGGAAAACTTCGAGTATTTATAGACAAGGAAGTTTGGACACCAAGGAATTTCCAAAACCGAAAATATTCTCAAGATATTCATTAAAGCACAGATTCGGTTTTCATAATTCCTGGAAATGCTCTGTCCAAAAATAACGATCGAAATCTCTCGGAAAATCTAATTAGTAAATGCACATTACTAATTCTGTAATTTCCCTACAAAATGAAATTGATAACCTTAATTAAAAGATTCTTAACTTACTTATGTTTCGATCCTGGGATTCTCATCCCTTAGCCATTAAGGAATATCTTTGAACAATTAAAAAAAATAAACATTCACAGCACGTGTTCAAAGTTTGTCGACATCTTAACTTTGTAAGTTCTCTTTCACACTTGCAACCTTGAAACCGATTTGACACACTTCCAAACAAGTTTAAAATTGGTTCATCTGACTTTCAAGAACTATGTGATTGATCAAACCAACATTCAATCATAATCATGGGTTTATGGTTCTACCAAAACAAGTTTCGGTTCTACCTCCATGTGAGTACTGTGCATAGTCACACTAGCTTTCCAAAAATTTGGTTGACTAGGTACTAGGATCGGTTCCCCACATATATATGGTATCTAACTTATATGTGTTGCACATGTCCATAGGATCGGTTCCCCTTTTCCTAAGAACGTGTTGCACATGTCCATAGGATCGGTTCCCTTTTCTGCTATAGACCTTGCTGCACCCCATATAAGGATCGGTTCCCTTTGATGTGTTGTACCCCTTACAAGGATCGGTTCCCCTTTCCTTTTAATTGGTAAGAGATACAAAATCCGATCATACCACAAGTGATTACTTAAGATCGGTTTTACTAAAAAAAGTTATACCAATACATAAGTCAGGTCTTTGTGAATATTTCTACCAAGAGCACAACAAGTTGTGAGCGTTATACTCTATCACACATATTGGTTGTTCATAAGATATGCAATGAATAACAAAACCAATAACACCTGGAAATTTTCTTTTCGGTCCACAAACAAATTTATGAACTTACTTCCTTAGAACAATGTAAACATTGTTCCCTAGCATGAAATCCTCACCTCATACACATACATAATCACAATAGCATTCAAATGATTATGGCGATGTCTTATCTACAAAGTTTAATGGTTAAGAAATAAACCTCGTATTGTATTCCTTAATACTATGTCTATCTAGAGTTCAAATATGATTCGCAGTATGTTTTCAATATGCACGACTTGAAAGATACGTTAGGGAATGAAACAGTTCAAGTCAAATATCACAAACCTCAAGTGGAAGGATGATTGTTGTCGTTGTAGATCCTTGCTTCTTCACATCTCCAAGACTTCGCAATACTTGTAATGTCTCATATCCTAATACTTTCAATCTAACCTATACGAAGTTGACTCTAGTACATAATCAAGCAACTCTTAACATGAGTTTTGATTCACTAAAATATGACAACCAAACTTGACATACCAACGCTTGGCGGGTTCAACCGAGCAATGCTCTAACAATCTCCCCCTTTTTCAATTTTAGTGACAAAACTCTTACATCATATGGATAAACAAATTACAAGAATTCATTACAATCCTCTTGATTCCCGATTCAAACGCACAGTAAAACTGTTTACATTCAATCCTTGAAAATGTCGTTGTTGACATTATAATAACAAAGCTAATACCCCCCCCCTAAGGAAGATATGTAGATATTCAATCCGCACGTCTTTGTTATACCAATATACATGACCTGTTACTCCCCCTTAGTCTCTGTGCTTTCACTCTTTCGTTAGATAAAACATTCAAGTACCAATGTTCTTTTCCCTACCGATGCCAATCAATGTAAAATCAATGCCAACATCACCTGTTTACTCCATATATTTCTCCCCCTTTTTGTCACAAAGATGACAAAGAAACGATAAAATAAAGGACAACACGAAAAGAATCTTACAAATCTCAGAATAGACTTGCAAACCTATAGAGTTAGGCACGAGGGTTCCACACATCACGTTCTGATAACCAATATCAAAACCGAAACTACAAGTAGTCTTATTTTGATATGTTACCAAGGAAACAATTGTCTGAAACAATTTTTTCAATTTAGTTTAGCAAACCAAAAACAACTAAGCACATTAGTCCCTTTGCTAAACCGATTGTTCAAAATCAACCGCTTAATTCGATAAGACCAAAATAAAGATAAACTCCATTTTTCTCATCAGGTTCTAATTATCCATAAACTTAGACCTTTCAATTTTAAACAAGACAAGTACTAGGTTAGTTAAATAGCATTCCTTGTTTAGGCATTCAATTAGACTTGAATAACCGAAACCTCACTTTGATAAGACATACTAAGATCAGAATTAACTTAGTTTCTTATCCGGAATCGAATTGGACTAAACAACTCATCCCGTACACAAATTATTTCGTTAAGCCATAAATAATTCATACAAACCAAAATAAATCAACTTGTATAATTATTCACCTCAACCGGAAGCAATTGAAACAACATAGACACTAAAAGCACCGCAATTGCACCGTAATTTTGTAAGCCTAAACAATTGATACCATACAAAAGCAAGATAACAATGGTTTTTCTTAACCCGAACCAATTGAATCACACACACATCAATTGTACCGAAATTTTGTAAGCCTAAACAATTGATACCACACAATAAAGAAAGATAACAATAGTTTTTCTTAACCGGAACCAATTGAAACACACATCCACACACACACCATGGAATAAATATCAATTGAACCGAAATTTTGTTAAGCAAAAGCAACAAATATATATAATATAAACTCAGGCTTTTCTTAAACAGGAAAACAGTTAACTAACAAGATTGTTACCTCAAATTTCGCATCTACTTCTCCAATATGATAGCATCTTCGTCCAGGGAGAATTGATATCGAAATATCACCATGTTGTCATTCTTATGCATAAACAAAAGAATAACAACACACCTCAACCTTTACCAGAGAAAGGTTGAAAACCGGTTTTAACAATTGCAAGCAAAAGTTGAAAACCGTCGAAACACATATGCTTTTATGCTTAACCAAAACCGATTCAACATATTATGACTTTTTCACATATTTTTTCTATCAGAACCCCTCATGATCCTTTGATAAAGCCTACCTACTAGGGCTAGAACTTAATCCCGCTAAATCAAAAAGCCACCCAAACCATAAGGGTTCACGATATATGAGATCGAATATTAAGGTAGTAAAATCGAATTCAAACATCCCATAAACATATATAGCAATAAGATAAAAGAAATTAAGCACAAGCTATGTAGAACGAAAACTATCACAAGAAAAATTACTAATCAAATAATTTTATTCATAATAGTTTTATTCATAATAGGCTTTACATAAAGTAACCTAGTTTCAAATAAGAATTTATTCTCATCTTTGCATTGCATGCTTTACTGGAGAATTCTTTTAGAAGAATCTCAATTTTTGTTTCTTCTTCTTTAGAGAAATCTAAATTTCTTTTCAACTCTCCAAGGTCTTCAGGCCATCTATATTTTGCAATAGATTCTTTCTATCCAGCGATACTTGACTTAGCATAAAGAAGATCATCCTTAAGAAGATCTCTTCTTCCAATGAGTTCCATTGTTCCCTCGAACAAATTTTGAGCAAAAATCGTTGAGAGTGTGGTCTTGATATGAGAAGAACAATAATCGGAACAGATTCCATAAATTCTTTTCTCATAAAATGTGCAGCCAGACTCAAGAGTCCTTTCAATATTTTCCACACAAACATCACAGATAACATCACACCGTTCTTTTCCTTCCACCATGAAAGGAATTATGTAAAGAATTTTTGAACGAGGAAAGATAATACAAGAGCTAATTATTCCGAAACTTCTTCTGTCAAGTCTTCCTTATTTTCTTCAAGAGGTGAAAGCATTGTAATACAATATTACAAGGTGGCCAAAGTCGGACCTACTTATATTCCTTGATTTAGACCAAAAAGGAAAGTCTTTTTTTTTATTCTGAAGAATAACACTTTCCTTACAGAAGTGAGGAAATAATTACTATAGTTTTATTTTAGAACCCTATTTTGTCCCTCTCTTGTTCTTCTACTTTGTACTAAATCATCAAAAGATGTTTTCACATTGATATCACTGGATATCTCTAGATCCTGTTTGAGTCTAACTACTAGACTTTCATAGTCATCTTTGTTTAGGATTAAAATAGGATTGTCCCTTTTGGACTTTATTCTAGATGACTTTCCTTTTTATACCTTTTCATATTTTGGTATCAATTTGTAGGTAGACTTTGAATGAATGTTCTTTATTTCTAGAGCCATTGCATCTTTCCAGATTGAAACATCAGATCTCACATCCTTATTGAAAGAGGTATTACCCTTTTCATTATTTCTCTTCTTAAGATTGTTTCTTTTTGGATATGATTTGAATTTTTGTAAAAATTCGTTTGTCTCATCGGACAATCTTGATCTGAGAGTTTTTTTAAAAAGAAGTTATCCAACTCTTTTGAGACATATGATAGAGTATTCTGCATATTTCTAACAATACACTCCCTTTGCTTATGACCTTTTTCTATACATAAAAACAATGCTTATTGAAAGGCGTGTAGTTTTTAGGCTTACCTTTATGAGAATTTCGGTCAGGATACTGTTTATTAGTTGGACTCTTCTTATGTTTGTATTTGGAAACCTTTTCTAGAGGAGTCTCACTTGAGCACTTGGGTGAATCATATACTTGTACCGGTGGATCTTCAGGAGTAGGCAGACAGACAGCCTTTACGAATTTTACTTCTTTGTTGATTGATGAAGTATCAAGTCCATCATATCCTAAACCTTGTTTGTCACCATGACATTTACCTGCATCTAACATGGAAGATAAGTTAATTGTGCTATCATTAAGTCCTCTCAGCCTCACAACTTCTTCATCTAGCATCTTGATTTTTTTCAAGAGCCTCAGCTAGTTGATCTTCAAGAGGGTTTCCTTTTACAGAATCAGATTCATGTTGAACATTACTTGTTGAATGTTTAGAATTAATCAATGCTTCTGTCTCAAGAAGTTTCTTATTCAACAAGAAATGTTTCCTGTTGAGATTCTCAAACTCAAGGGTTTTTGAGTGAAGACTTTCTTTGTAGGCTTTAAGAAGATATCTGGAGGTCTGATATCCATAGAAGAAGCCAGAAAAGACTTTTATTAGTTTTCTGTTTTCTCTGCTGAGAGGAGCAAGAAGTCCAATCACATCTGAAGAAGATAGTTTCTTTGTAGAGACAGCCTCTAGTAGTGAAGAGTATTCAGATAGATCTTCTTCAACATCTTGATCAATTTCTGAATCACCATCTTCCGAAATCTCATCAAGTTCTTTTTGAAGGCAAGTTTTCCAATCACCAGAGTCTGCATTGTAGAGATCAGCTAGATTAATAGATTTACACAGTGTGTTATCTTCAAGATCGGACTTATCATCTTGACTTACGTTAACTGAATCATCCTTTGGATTCATTCTTATAGGTTGGATTGCACCAAACACAGATTATTAGATATTTTCGTGTTTTCCCGCTCTGATACCAATTGAAAAGGCGAGGGTACCCAAATATACCTCAAGCTAAAACTTTTCCTACCTATAAGTCCTTTCTCCGAAAGTGATTGTCTATGGACTGAGTCGAGACAATACAACTAATCGGTTCACACTTCTTGTGATCGTCTATGGATACGAGATCGAGACAATACAACAACGAAGTATGTTTACTTGATAAAAAGGTTCGGACTTAACCAAACACAATAGGATTGCTTATCAAGTAAATTGGAATTAACGTTTGTGTGATTTACTTTAATTATAATAAAATAATTATAATGCGGAATATAAAAGTAAATGACACAACAATATTTTGTTAACGAGGAAACCGCAAATGCAGAAAAATCACGGAACCTAGTCCAGAATTGAATACTCTCATGATTAAGCCGCTACACAAAATTACACTAACTTCGTATAGTTGAGACCAAGTAACTAACTCTATAGTTCACCTAGTTCCTTCTGTATTCCCACGCCTCCAACTTGTAAATAAGTCACGTACTTGGAACAATTCCTTTGGTTCGTATTCCAAACAGTAGAGGAACAAGAAATCTGTTTGGTATCAACTCTACTCAACCAAATGATGTGAGTCGGACAAAGGCTCTTCTGTTTATCTCAACATAAACTCATTCGTCAGGTCCTTATATCTATCTTATATTCAATCACCCAAAGGTAATCGATTAAGATTAAGCCAACAACACCTTTAATCCGAAGAATCGTGTTGATGTCGATCTACTCAATTAATCAATCCAATCTACCACAAGGATAAACTGATTATCAATTGGATCCTCTTTTACCGAAACAAGTATTGTGCATACCAAAGATTATAAAACCCAAGTCAAATCTTCAATATCATCTTTGTCTTCAAATCTTCTTAAATCTTCAATAAAAACCTGCATACAATTACTTAAATCTCTTGTGATCAATCACGCACAGAACGGAGTCTGTTAACAATGGATTATCACAAGATCGTCTTTAGAACTAACAACAGTATAAAGATCCCTATCGAAACTCTGAACTAGTTTGAGTGAATCTTATATCAGAAGAGAAGATTCTCAAGAATAAACAAACTAGGTGCAATCAGATTTCAACCACCGTTAGTCAATCAAATCAAACGAAAACAAAATACAAACCGCAATTATCTAGTTTCCCACCAACGGTACACGCTAGAGCTTCTCAATCCCAAAGAAGACTTTAAATTTAGTGTACGTAAGAGATTTCGCCTATTTAGGTTACTCTCTTCTCCGAATAGGCGGCTACACCAGTAACAACAACAAAAGAGTAAATCTGTTGTTACGAAGGATTAGTTTGCTAGAAAGGCAAACTTCGAGTATTTATAGACAAGGAAGTTTGGACACCAAGGAATTTCCAAAACCGAAAATATTCTCAAGATATTCATAAAAGCACAGATTAGGTTTTCATAATTCCTGGAAATGCTTTCTCCAAAATAACGATCGAAATCTCTCGAAAAATCTAATTAGTAAATGCACATTACTAATTCTCTAATTTCCCTACAAAATGAAATTAATAACCTTAATTAAAAGATTCTTAACTTACTTATGTTTCGATCCTGGGATTCTCTTCCCTTAGCCGTTAAGGAATATCTTTGAACAATTAAAGAAATAAGCATTCACAACACGTGCTCAAAGTTTGTCGACATCTTAACTTTGTAAGTTCTCTTTCACACTTACAACCTTGAAACCGATTTGACACACTTCCAAACAAGTTTATAATTGGTTCATCTGAATTTCAAGAACTATGTGATTGATCAAACCAACATTCAATCACAATCATGGGTTTACGGTTCTACCAAAACAAGTTTCGGTTCTATCTCCATGTGAGTACCGTGCATAGTCACACTAGCTTTCCAAAAATTCGATTGACTAGGTACTAGGATCGGTTCCCCACATATATATGGTATCTAACTTATATGTGTTGTACATGTCCATAGGATCGGTTCCCCTTTGCCTAAAAACGTGTTGCACATGTCCATAGGATCGGTTCTCCTTTCTGCTATAAACCTTGCTGCACCCCATACAAGGATCGGTTCCCTTTGATGTACTGCACCTTCCTTTTAATTGGTCAAACATACAAAATCCGATCATACCACAGGTGATTACTTAAGATCGGTTTTACTAATAAAATTTATACCAATACATAAGTCAGGTCTTTGTGAATAGTTCTACCAAAAACACAACAAGTTGTGAGCGGTTATACTCTATCACACATATTGGTTGTTCATAAGATATGCAATGAATAACAAAACCAATAACACTTGGAAATTTCTTTTTCGGTCCACAAACAAGTTTATGAACTTACTTCCTTAGAACACATGTAAACATTGTTCCCTAGGATAAAATCCTCACCTCATACCCATACATAATCACAATAGCATTCAAATAATTATGGCGATGTCTTATCCACAAATTTTAATGGTTAAGAAATAAACCTCGTATTGTATTCCTTAATACTATGTCTATCTAGAGTTCAAATATGCTTCGCAGTTATGTTTTCAATATGCACGACTTGAAAGATACGTTAGGGAATGAAACAGTTCAAGTCAAATATCACTAACCTCAAGTGGAAGGATGATTGTTGTCGTTGTTGCTCCTTGCTTCTTTACATCTTCAAGACTTCACAATACTTGTAATGTTTCATATCCTAATACTTTCAAGCTAACCTATACGAAGTTGACTCTAGTACATAATCAAGCGACTCTTAACATGAGTTTTGATTCACTAAAATATGACAACCAAACTTGACATACCAACGCTTGGTGGGTTCAACCGAGCAATGCTCTAACACTATCATCTTCAAGCTAAAAATGGATAATTATTATATGGTGATTTAGCTAAAAATGGATAATCATTTGTAACAAAAAGTTATATAAGACCATTTAACCGGTACCTTTCGCTTTGTGGATAACACAATATTCATGAGGATATTTTGTGTGTTGCAGTGATGTTTTAAGTTACATGCATCAATGAGTTCATGTTTGTTTTCTTTTTCATATAATAGAAAATAGGTGTAACACATATTGCCTATCCTGTTAGGTTTAGCTAATATTTCCCAAAATAACCTCAAATTCCTAACTGAGATGCACCTACCTACACAGCTTTTGTCATGGGAGAAGATGATGATTACAACGTGATCCCAGAGGAGGACCAATGGGATGATGAGGGGGATTCTGATGAAGAAACGATGGAGTTAGATGAGAGTCATGACGACATTGTACAATCAGATGACGATGATGGTGAAGATATGGTCCCGACTGATAGATTTGAATAATTAACAGGTAATGTTCGAAATCTTGTACTTACTTGTTTCTACTTAGACATCACATGGTTTCATGTGTTGCCTCGGTTATTTCCAGAGTCAGACGATTCTGAAAATGATGATCTCGAAGTGTTAGAAGAAAAAAAATTGGAAAATGCTCCAGAAGCATAAAAGCAGCCACAACAGGAAGACTCTACAGAAGAGAACATAAAAGAAAGGGGAATGACAAGAATGTTGAAGATGCATAAAAACTTCTCGAATTCTGATGCCAAAAGAAGGAATATTGAATTTGAAAAAATGTTCTGGCCTATTGGTGACCATAGAATTGAATTCAGTAGTTACCTAGGCTATTTGGCCCGTGATATGGTTGGCATAAAACATTTATGTTGGAAGGAAGTCCCTCCAACAACAAAACAAAATATGTGGGACAAAATTCTGGTATGCATATGCGGTTATCAATTCGTCGTTTTTGTTGTCTAACTGTGAGTCTATGATGAACATACATTAGTTGTTATTGCAGCTTGATGTTTTTAACCAAAGTAAGTGCGCAAGGTTTAAATCAGAATTTAACACATTATTTGAACAGGAAGAGAAGCGGAAGATGATTCGACAGGGAACTCTAACGGTTGGTCATAACGAGGATGCCCTAACAGTTGTGATCGGCCCGGATAAAGGTGGAAGTGTCAAGGGGGATGGCTTTGGAGTGACGACAACCCTTTACTTTCCAAATGGAAGAAAACCAAGACACTCGAAAGAGAATGATGAACTGCGTGAAAAGCTGAAAGCTAAGGAGAAATAATTAGAGTCTACTAAAAATTTGTATCAGAGATTAACAAATAACTTGTTATCTCAAGGAGTCGACATTGCGAAAATTGTGGGAAATAATATCAGCAAGTCTGGAGGAGAGGTAAGTGAACTGAGTCTTGATTAGATTGTGTAAATTATTAAAAAAATTGGCAGACAGTATCTGATTTTTTCAAACAATGTGTTCAACTACAATCACAGGATGCAGGACCTAGCAACGCCTCGAATCGATCTAAGAATAACATAGGTACAGAATCAGTTAAGCAACTTCCAAAAAAACATGGGAAATCCGGTCCACATAAGTCATCTAAAAGCATCAAAGGGTCCGCGAAGCGGGACTCTGCTTGTACTAAAATGCCGATCGTTTCTACTGAAACCTCGGCGTCTTTAGTATCAAAAAAGAAGTCTCTGTCTCCTCCATCTACTGGGGAATCTCATAATGTGGCATCTGAAAAAGTTACCATTGATGTATGGTTTTCCAACGCATTTAAATTTTTAATCTTCCATTTACTATCTCTCATGCGCCTTGTGTTTCTGCAGAGTATAGGATGCAAACTTTGGTTTGGAGAAAAGGACAACATTGTTGACATTGGTAGAGCTTCCTCTACAAAGACGTTACACTATAAAATAAAGTCAGGAATTAAGGGTTCACTTACATGCTATAGCGTCCGGGTTAGTGAAGTACTAAATGAAACCATCAAATTACCCATTGGCAAATCTGGGTTAAAAACTTTAAAAGATGTTGGTGATGCTGAAATTTGTTGGCCATCAAATCAAACCATCTTGGATCAAAAGGTTGGTTGCTTGGCTTGTTTGATTTATTAACTCATTGGATATGTTTTTACACAAACCAGTTTTATATATGTATCTTCTTTGATATAAGAGACGAATATGTTATCATCTATATGAATCATGGACGTTAGTGTATATTTTAGAGAACCTTATAGAACGAGACAAGTTTTTAGCTACTTGATTGTGAGTCAGTTGTGCATTGTGCTTAAATGGTCACTGCAAAAAGAAGGTACAACTTTCATTTTAATTTTCTAATGCAGGTAAGTCAACCAAAACATTGCGAGGCTGTGAAATCACCGGCTCTACTCAATGGAAGCCAATCTCGTATCGCAATATCTGAAAAAGTTCTGAAGGTACGTGTTTTAAACCAGTTACATGATCTTAAGACCATATGAGTCTGAAATATGCTATAAACTATATGATTCATGGATGCTAGGGTGTATTTTGGAGAACCTTGTATATTTGTTACCTATTCAATTCATCGGTGTCTTCGCATTCACGGTGGAATTTGGTATATTTGTTACCCGAATATGGAATATTACTCTACTGCTGCAGGTAAATCAACAAAATTCGGGGAAACATACTCTGGATGTGACATCAAAAGCAGTTTATTCGGTATCTGTTTTATTTTTACATGCATTTTAAATCTCAACTTTGATTTGTAGTTTTCCCTTGAAGATTTTTATATGCCATATATTTCCGCAGGGTAAAAGGTGCTACCTTTTTGACCAGCTGTCTAAGGCAAACGTCCTTGCTAGAGGTAGAGCTTTTCTGTTAGCAGGAAAACAACAATTAAATGGAAAGGATGGGGTGGAGGTTGGTTGCCACAAAATCCTGATTGAGGAAGTAATAAAATCGAATTTCTGTTTACCTGTACGATTTGATGGTATGGAAAAATTATGACAAACTCTTGAAAAAGCGATTCCTTGACCAAAGTATGGTGTTAAGCTTACCGAGCCTGCTAAGAAGGTTAGTTGCTTGGCTTGTTTGATTTTTCAGTCGAATATACATAAACCAGTATATCAATTATATGAATCACCGATCCTAGTGTAAATTAGAGAACCTAGAAAAATAGAAATATGTGTAACCTTAAAAAGTAACTAACTCTTTTAATCTTATGCAGATGCCTACCAGTAATTCACAACCAACTAATTTTCTGCGGAAGTCTCCTGCACGTAGCAACCCTTCTGATGGATCTAAGAAGAAGTCTCCTAATTGTTAGAGCATTGCTCGGTCGAACTCACATGCGTTGCTATCTCAAGCATGTTTGTCAATGTTAGTGATCAAAACTATAAGTCTTGATTCCTAATCTATTATATCTAAGTCTCGGACTAGGATAAAAAGTGTAGTTGAGCTCAAGGACTTCATGGCGATTCATCATACAAGTAGAAGAACTACTCAAGGAATCGGTGGAACTTCTCGACAAAAAGGTATGTGAAAACTTGAACTTATCTGTCACTCAAAAGTCTATCTACTCTATCTCTTACTCTTTGAGACAAGAAGTTGTATGCTATATATAGACTTTGATTATACACATTTGGTATTTCGAGCCGAGTATACCTCGCCTATCTATATCTCGAAATATGAGTTGGTAAGCTTTTCTCTTTAACCAAGTTTATCTTTACCATGTGACGAAAGTCATGATATGTTTCAATCATCTTGAAAATTGCTTTGATGAGAAATGGTGTAACAACTATATAACGTCCTCTAAGAATGTTTCAATGATTGAAATGAGAGTTTAGATTACATAACCAGTGGTGGACATAAGCACTGTTGTGGAAACACATTTATGTATAAGTCCTATTCCTTGAACCAAAGTTTGCGAACTTTTTTGATCAAGAGAATCGGAAGAATGGCATGAGCCAAGTCCGCGAACTGCCGAAGTTCTCAAACCCGAGAATTTCTGCTGTAGTTGACAAACTATTTGCGTGAAACTAAGTCCGCGAACCGGAGAAATTCTCATGCCCTCCAATTTCTGCTGGAGTTTGTAAACTCTGCCCGGTAACTTAAGTCCGCGAACCTAGTCTGCGAACTTGAGAAGGTTATATATCTGAAGATGATTTCTGAACTTAAACTTAAAAAGACTAAGGAATGCAGTTTGCAAACCGTGGCTATAAAATTTCATGAACCGATTCAAGTGAATCAAATCATCTTTTCTTCAATTGTGTCTTGTGTAGTACATGAGATTTTCTTGCAATTGAACAACTCTCTAACTAGTTCATTTGAAATCATTTGAACTAGTTATGGTGAATAAGAACATGGTTGATATGGAATGCTCATATGGCTAACCATTTAGTTAACTATTAGTGAACCAACAAGTGCATACGTTTGGGTACGATTAACAAACCTAGAAGCGTGCATTTTCAAGTGTGTGTAACAAGATAAGTTTTCGATCTAACGGTTGAGAAATATTAGCTTGAATCTAAATCAGGTTTTCATCTAACGGTGGATATTGATTGCTTTGTTACCAAGGTAACTTAATTGAAAACTCTGATTTGAAAGACTATATAAGGAGAACTCTAGTATATGTGCAAAACTAATCCCCACACCTCATGTGTGATACTAGTTTGCATACTAGAGACGGTTCTCCTTTAACATTTGGTTTTCTTCTTCTAAAACAAGGTTAACGACTTAAAGACTTCATTGGGATTGTGAAGCCAGACCGATACTACTTTTATCGTAGTTGTGTGATTTGATCTTGCATCTTATATCCTACGAGTGAAATCAGATTGATTGGCTTGAGATTAATATCTCCGATAGGCAAGATATAAAAAATAATCACAAACATATTCCTCTCATTGTTTGTGATTCCGAAACATCTTGTTTCGCTACCATACGATTAAGATTGTTGTGAGGTGATTGATAACTCTAGGCTGTTCTTCAGGAATATAAGACCGGATTATCAATTGGTTCCTGTTCACCTTGATTATTATCAAAAGACGGAACAAAACCTTTTAGGGTTTATATGTGGGAGACAAATTGATCCTTTGATAGACTTGTCTGCGTGAGACAGATTTTTTTATTGTCAAGTCTTCGAATTTGGGTCGTAGCAACTCTTAGTTGTGGGTGAGATCAGCTAAGGAATCAAGTGCGCAGTATCCTACTGGGATCATAGGCGTAGGGAGTACAATTGTACCTTGGATCATTGGAAGACTGATTGGGGTTCAACTACAGTCCAATCCGAAGTTAGCTTGGAGTAGGCTAGTGTCTATAGAGGCTTAATACAGTGCGTGTTCAATCTGGACTAGGTCCCGAGGGTTTTCTGCATTTTCGGTTTCCTCGTTAACAAAATTTCTGGTGTCTGTGTTATTTCTATTTCCGCATTATATTGTTTTATCTTTATAATTGAAATAATACAGGTTGTGCGTTTAGATCATCAATTAGAATATCCAACCTTAGGTTGTTGATTTTCATTGATTGATCCTTGGATATTGGTCTTTGGTACCATCCAAGTTATTCCCTGTGTTTGATTAAAGACTCGTTGATTTCTGTTAGCTCGAGTAAATCAAAACAAGAGAGAGATATTAACTCCTTGAGATACTTTTACCTAGATTGAGTCTGACTGTCTAGTTGATTCTCTAGAAATTATTTCGGAGTTATTCCATACAGATTGCTAAGCGAAATATTGGGTGGTGTTGTTAGACCCCGCTTTTTCAATTGGTATCAGAGTAGGCAAACACGTTAAAGACCTTATAAGTCTGTGTTTGTAGCGATCTGATTATGGAAAAGTCTATCTCTAATAATGTACCAATTCAGAAATTACCAGATGATTCTAAAAGCTTGTATTCACCTGAGAGAACTGTCACATCTAAGTCAATATCTAAACATTCTCTTGATGTAAAAACTGTTGATTGAGAAACTCTCCTATAAGAACAGTTGGATGAACTTTCTGATGAAGGTGATTCAGATATTGATAGAGATATTGATGAGGAAGTCTCAGAGTATGTTAAGTTTTTGGATTCGTGGAATATGAAGAAGATTACAACTTCTCATGTCTCACCTCTTCTGACTCCTCTCTGTCGAGAAAACAAGAAATTGAGAAGATGTTACGCAGGTGTTTATTTTTCGAATCATTCTAACGAATCGATCCTCAAGGATTCTGAGGAAAACCTATGTATGTAGTCACTTGAATGTGATAATCTTTATCAAAAGTACTTTTTGTTGGAAGAGAAACTTGCAGAATCTGAAGCAAGGTTTAACTCTCAACAAATTAGTTTTGATGACAGAGAAAGTGCTTGTCTCGCTCGAGAAAAACGCCTTGAGGCTGATTTAGCTGCTGCTCTTGATAAAATCAAGATGTTGGAAGATGACTTGAAAAAGTTCAATGCTAGTTCAAGCAAATTAACCACTATGCTAGGAGCAAGTAAAAATCATCGTGATACACGAGGATTGGGCTATAAAGGAATCGATGCTCCAAGTATTAACAAAGAGGTAAAATTTGTCAAGGCTAGTGATTATTCTCAACAAAAGGTTTCCACTGATGGCAAAAGTGAAATACCTTCACCGGAAATTAAGGTTCGAAAGAGCAAAGTATATCAACCTCCAAAGTCAGCACATACAGATCGAGGTAAGAACATTCCTTATGTTTGCCACTATTGCGGAAATAAAGGTCACCTAGAAAGGAGATGTCGTTTCCGTATAAGGAATGAGAAACTTCATGATGTTCTTGTGTGGGAATCCCAAGAAGTTGTGAAACCAAGATCATATGTTAAGGCTAAACCCCTTAATGCTACAGGTTGTAACGGTCCAACCATTAGGCAAAGGAATCAGTGTTGTGATAAACCTATTTTTGCCTTTAAACGTCATACTAATCCTTTTCACAATCGTAATGGTTATCACAAGGATAACTTCGTAAAGGCGAAGACAAGATCCGATGTTCCCAGTTGGAGAAATACTAACTTGCAAAAGAATAGTAAATCCAATCCTCTTTCGAGAAATCTTGAAGAGAGTAACAGGAAGAAGGTTTCGGTTGTTTCTAAACGCAGTCATAACTGGGTTCCAAAGAAATTCAATGACACCTTGAGTGTGAAAAGGAATGATCTCCCAGAAAATTCGATGACTATGGAGAAGGCAGTATCCATGATGTTGGAACTTAAAGAGTTCTTTGGAAAGAGGGATTTGGATGTGAAAGGTTCTAAAAGTGATCTCTTTCATGATAATCCAAAAGTCACTTGTGGTGAGCAAGACATTGTTCACCTCAACACAACTTGAGTGTGTTTTAAGTGCATCCTCACCAAGGAATGCTCTTTTATGTATACGGTCAGGGAAGCACGAAAATTGGGGCGCACATATTATGTTCGGTAAGGCTGTAGAATTCAATTGGATTCTTCTAGAAAGGTATGTCTATAAACTTGAGAAAGTTTTATGTTTTTATTACTTGTTTGAGTACTTATAATGATCTGTGTACCTTTATTATCGTTCATTTCTACCTAACTTGATCTGTGTTTAAGGTTTTTAAATGTTTAGGTTCGAAAATATTAGTTCGGGATGTTTGGACTTCATGGTACACATACCAAATATGCATAAAATCATTTAAAACCAAAATCCAGGGGTTTAAGTTCGCAAACCCCGTATGCATACTTCTCCAGGATACAAAAATTCGTTTGCAAATCCGTATGCATACTTGACGTCGATATTCGGTAAACTTGTTTTAGCCGTAACTTCTTCGTCCGAACTCGGATTGACCTCATTATTTTTGCACTCTCTTCATCTTTGAATTATCTTCAAAATGGAGATGAGAAATCTTGAATTTGTATGAGTTAAGATTGGTATTTGTCCTGTCTCTTGTTTTTGAGTATTTTGCTCCGTTTCGTTTCGTTGCACCTTGTTCCACTTCACTTGAACTTGGGAACTTGGATTATTGGAGTACTACTCTTCTAAGATAATTTTTATCTTTTACAAGAATGTTGTTGGTGAATCACAAAAAAGAAAGTTCAAGAATGGAAAGTAGTACGCAGTGCTATGGAATTCTTGAATGTTCACAATCATCCTATGTGAGCTATGGTGCATGGTCGTTATTGACTTTGTATGTTCTTCTTTGTTAAGAAAATATTTTTATACGCCTTTGGTATCTATTATTGGTGTAAATCCATGCGAATATTGATTCTACCTTGTAAGGGCAAATCATCTTGTATGTGCATTATGAGTTTGTCTTTATGCCTAGGAAACTTCTTATGAGAATTTATTCTTATTTTTGAGAAGGTTTACTAGAGTTTGGAATAGCTATTATTGTGATTACACATAGCTATGTCCAACGTTTTCATCTTCATGTTTTTAGATTTATTGGTTCAAATTCTAAATTTGTTTGGAAGATGATTTTTGCAGTATTAATCTTTATGATTTTATATATTGCAATTTGTTATGGGATATTGGTGTTTACGTCCGTGAACTATGTTTGTCCCATACTTTTTCAAAAATAAAGTCATTTGTTTTCGATATCCACATATTGATAAAAGAATAAATGGACTTTTGACAAATACAAAAGTTAAGCCTATATTTTCAATTCTTGATGGAAGACAAGTTAAAATCTTTTGTGAACAAGGATTATGTCTATTAATTGTCGTTATGAAAATAGTGATATAAGATAGAATAAATCCTTGTATATTCCATGATGGGTTTTATAAACAACCTACAAATTGACCTACAAGTATACAAGGTCAATTGTAGCTAGAATGGGAAGAAAGGGAAAGTCCACAGGGACAAGGGGGAGCAAATGTTGTTTTCTAGCTTCTCTAGCTGCTTCATAAGCTAACATGGAGCTGAATGGACTGATGTATGAGAGCTGAATGGGGGCAGTAAACAGTGAGTGAAACAAGTAAAAATTGTGGTGCTAAGACACCACTGTGAGCATGAGGGGAAAACAAACAGTAAGCAATGAAGGTAAAAAAAATGAAAGAAAACAGAAAACAAGCAAAACAGTTGAATATGGAAGTGTATGAAGATGGATGAGAATTCTCCTTCACCTAGCTAGTTCACCTTGGTTACATCCCTGTCATGTGGCTAGTTAACTACCTAAAGTCCTTGGATAACCCCTAGCATTGCCTATCTGATTAAAGCATAGGCAATCACATGTCATTTAGGGTCTAGGTCTCTAACTAATATGGCTTTGTGAATCCCTTAGATTATCACTAACTCCTAGCATTAATGGTCTGTTTAAAGCACCACTAATCACAAGCCAGTGAACCTTTGGAATGTTACTAACCTAAATGTTTTGAGCTCAACAGGGTCTAACCCAAATGGCTAACCAACAAAGTTCAGTTGTCTTCTCACCCTAGTGGTGAATTAGAACATAACAAACATGGTGATTTACATGAACATTAACATACACAAGAACATGAACATAACATCAGAACAGAGTTTAACAGTGAAGAACAAGTACTGACAGTATAATTGAAATTGAAATTAAACATGAAATTGAAATTAAAATTAACCCAATTAGGGGGTATCTCGGCTAACCCAAGAACACCTATTACAACACCCCAAAGCATCTATTTATAGTTTATACACACTCTCTCCAAAATCCCCAAAAAACAGAAAAATTAGGTTTGATAAAAATTGAAATTAATGCATACCTAATATCTGAAAACACTTGAGAGCTTCGACCCATGCTTCTATTTCCTCTATTGCGTCTCCTGCTACTCTCAATTGCTTCTCTAACCTAACTTATTTCATCATCCCTTAATCCTAGGGTTTCAGAGAAAAAGGGTTGAGAAATGATGAAATAAGTTGATAGAGGGGTAGGGTAGTGATGGGTTTACGTATGGAAGAGATTTGAGGGCTCGTGTGGAGTTGGTGGTGGTGGCAGCGAGTTGGTGGAGCAGGTGGAAGGGGAAGGCTCTGCTGTGGAGAAGTAGAAAGGGGGAGAAGAAGGAGAACCCGATGGAAATTTGTTAGGGTCTTGTTTGGGTGTGGGTATTAGGTATTTGGGTATTAAGGTGTGAGGCAGGGATAAAGATTTTGATGTTTCGCGAAGCTGAGCCGTGGGATGATAACTTCTGAAACGAATCTAACGGCGAGATGGAGACAGATTATGAGCGACCGTTGGATGCTGGAATGGATCCAATCTTACGGTTAAGAAGGAAAACGGGTTTGGGTATTGAATTTTGGGTTTAGGATATGGGTTTGGGTTTAGGAATTGGATTTGGGATTAGGTAATCTTGAGCCCACTTCTTCTTTAAGAACAATTTCTTCCTTTTTAAGCCCATTTTCATCCTTGAGTCTTCCATACCGCGTTCTGCACTTCTTTTCCGCTAGAGTTTCCTCCGGCTTTTTTTCGTGTCTTTGCTCTTTTCGCTCCGCAACTCATCTAGTCTTTATTTATTACCTAAAAATGCAAAATTAATTAATAAAAATATTTATTCTTGAAAACAATGAAAATACAGAATATGGGATAAAATGTAAAATTAATGCACAAAGGATGAGTTAAATGCCAAGAAAAATATATAGAAATATGCACTTTTTAGCACTCATCAAATACCCCCAAACCTGAATTTTACTTGTCCTCAAGTAAAACAAAACTAAGGAAATCCTACCTATACCACTGTCGCTGGTCTCTCGAATGCATTTAGCGTATGCACTAAGCCTTTTAAACCACTAAGTGTCCCTAGTGGACGAGTGAAGTCTCGTGAAGGTTTGCTTAGAACGTACCTACAAAGTTCTAGGTCAAAATATAAGCTCAGATCCCATCAAATGTGACATGTGCAAGTCAGTTTAAGCTCACAGCAAAATGGAGATGTCAATCTAGCTATCAAAGGCACAATCCTAGCACTGATAACAAATAAAGACATGTGATAAGAGTGTAAAGTGTATCTACACATGTGTAAAGAAAGATCGGATGTTATGACTACTAATCACCAAGAGATAGTTTCTCAGGCTAAGAACCAAGGTCGAAATCTAGCTAGATGTCCGAACTTTACGAGAATTGTGAATGAGTAGGGGGTGTTTCAAAATTACTCGCGTTGTACATCAATGGCATACACCCTCCTTGCTTATTACAATGAAACAACAAAATGACTCTTTACATGACTCTTATTTACATTGACTACTCTCTTTTATTTTTGGAACAAGAGAGGATGGAATTGATAAATACTTGATTTTTTTGTATTTTTCTGATATTTTTTTCTGAATATATACATCGTTTTTTTTTTTGGAACAAGGAAACACTTTTGATACATAAGGAAAAAGAAACAAAAAATTACATGACACTTTGCAAGAGGTAGCCCTTTTTGATGCACCCAGTTAAATTCGATGGTTGTTTTTCTTAATGTAACCTCCACCTTCTATCCCAACCAACCAAAGAACAAGCTAGTCAAGTTTCGTTCAGTATTCTAAAGTGATTGGCAACTAAAAATTCCGATAGAACACCTCAAGGATGAGGCTATACATGTATTGGTAGATCGTGCGCGTGCAAGTTTCTTATCACTATGTGAATTGTGCTAGAATCAGGGTGCCTAAATATCTAGACTAAGACTCCTAATAAAAATACATATTTGCACAAGAGTCAACATTTCAAGGTAAATGAGCTCCATTTTTATGATTTTTTATTTTTTTTGGAATTTTTAAATTTTTTCAAAAAGAAGGAGTTCTGCTTTTTTTTTTTTTTTTTTTTTCAATTATAGCATATTATCAAAGTATCTACTTTTCACCCACAAACCTAAACTAAACATTGTCCTCAATGTTTCAAAATATGAACAATATTATAATACAACATATGAAGAGGATCATGCTGAGTAGAGAAAAAGGAAAGAGAATACCCGATTTCGGTGAAAGCAAGATTAGAACTCCGTTATTCAAGGCAAGAATCCAACATATGTCAGCCGAGATCATATTGGATTAGCAAAATATATACAAAAGGAACAAAAGGTTTTTTTTTTTTTTTAATTTATTTACTGGATTATGTACAAAAAATTCACCATACACCAATAATCTAAAGAGCTGAGGATCAACCCAAAAGACGAAGTGTAGAGGTTTCAACAGCTTCACATTAATATAACAGGAAAGCAACGCAAGTGAAACTGTGAAACAAAATGAGCTACCCCCAAACCTGGATTTTTCAACGGACAAAATTTTGGAAACAAAATCTCGCAGTTTTGGGGGTTCATCATGCACAAGGTCTAGCTCGAAATGAACTGTGCTAGGGACGGGAAAACATGCTAATTCCAACTGTGGCTCCTCAAAGATATTATACTTAGATGCAAAATAGTCCAAAAGGACTTGGGAAGCACACAGTTCCAAACCTAGATTAGGGACTCTCAGAAAAGTCGGTTTGACAATATGGGTACAAACCAAATCTAGGTTGGGTGGAAGGCCATCAGATTGTGACTTATGTAGGACGATAGGCACATCATTACTAATCACATCAACATCTCCAAAGTCTTCTACACGTGTCACAACATGCTCACAATCATCAAACAAATTGGCAAGATCACAATCAGAGTCATCAACATCATCAACAGATTTATTCTCATGCATCGGCAAATCAGGAGAAATATCACAATGTGACCTAGGTAGAGAATCAGACACATCAATTATATTTTCATGCATAATAACATTAGTGTCTACAGAAGATTCAACTATTCCTGTGTCATGCTCATCTTCACAGAATAATTGTACGAATCCCATGTCAATATCAAAATCATATGAATTACAATGAGTATTAGAAAAAACAACATTCATGAAGGTCGAGGGCGAGAAGCCATATGTTATTGAACCAACAGGTTCCACAATATTTTCATGTTCTTCTAACATATCATCATAATCATCATCATGGTAGCATGCATATTGGTCCTCATTAACAGTGGTGGTGTCATTAGTCGATTCATGTTCCTCTAAATTAGGTTCATATTCAACATCATTTACATGAATGGGACTAGACACTTCATTAGGGACAACATACATTTCCTCATGAATTTCCTCCTTTTGTAGGTGAAGCAAAATCTGATCTAAATATGCCTGAATTCATGATGTAGATCTATCGAAGTTTTGCTCACTGAGTCTGAAAGCTTCTGTGGTGGAGTCTAAATTCATGGGAGTACAAAATTCTTCATGTTCAAATTGTGGTGATTGGTACATGTGTGCATGGTCATTAGGGTTTATAAAAGATTGATCGCAACCCTCAAAGGTTTGATTATGGTCCCAATGACTACCAGCCTCACAATTTATGGGCATTTCATACCTTGGATTTTCTCTAGATTGCAAAATATGACAATTCTCAACAGGGTGGTCTAAACTACCACATGCGGGACATGCATAGATTTCAGGTTGCCTAAGAAAATTAGATGTGACAGATTCCTCATGTGATTGCATTTCTAAAGCTGCGATTCGAGCTTCTAATTTATCCACAAGAGATGATTGTGTGAGTGAGGCATTAGCAAAATGTTCATTTTCACGTTGTGGCGAACGATGCATGTGCGAATAGTCAGTAGGGTTCATGTATTGAAGCTCGGGACTTTGAAAATGTCCATAATAATTCCTATAACTATTGGCATCATGGTCTATGGGAGTCTCATGACGTGAAGTATGTCCATACGCAAGTTCTCTAAGGGATTTGTTGTATTCCCCAACTGTAGACCAAGATCTAGACATGATTTGGCTCAAAAGCTAAGTAACTATGTTACAAAGCCCAAAATTTGGTTTTTAATGGGTTTGGATTTTTGGGAAAAATTTGGTTTTTTTAATTGGGAGCAAAAATTTTGGTTTTAGTATTGGGAGCAAGCCCACATTGGTGGGAGAAATTGCTTTGCCAAGGGAAGGTGAACAAGCCCACAATGTGTATGCAAACTGAAGCCCAATGTAGCTTTTGAGATAGCCCAATTGTTGCTTGTTTGGTCTGCGGCCCAGTTGGGATTTCAAAAGTTCAGTTTTTCTAATTTAAAACTACAGGCCCAAATCAATCTAACACCACAAGCCCACAAGTAATTAAACAAACAAGCCCACAAGAAATTAATTACAAACCCAACAGAAAAATGGAAAAAATTATTACAAGCCCACAAATTAAAAATGGAAGCCCACAGGTTGGGTTCTCTTAATGGGTTTAGGCTTACTTGCTTAAGCACAACCCAGCTGCTCAGTTTGGTTGCAAAAGCCCAGTTGGGCTTTGGATCATCCTAAGATTTTGTCTTTGTTGAGGCCCAGTTGGGCTTGGCTCAACTTGTTAAGCTTGGCAGCAACTTCAGCAGGCCCAGTTGGGCTTGTGATTTTCTCCTCAGCAGCACAGTCCTGTTGGGCTTGGTCTTCAGCAGGCTCACCAGCTCAGGGCTTTGCAGCAGGAGCAGATCAACAGCAACAGGTGCAGAAGGCAGCAGCAGGCAGCAACAGGGAGAGTAACAGCCTCAGTTCCACCAGTTCACCAACAACATCAGAGGAAGTGCAAATGGGCTAAGCAGTTCACAGCAGTGCACTAAAGCAACATGCAAGAAGATGCTTTGATGTTGTGCAAGAACAGCAAGCCAACAACTAGATGAAGATGTAAACAGCAAGAATGCCCTGTAAACAACAAATGATGCAAGTGCAGCTGCAAGTTAAAAGCAGCAGCAAGCAAATGAGCAAGGAAAGAAAAACAACATATGCGCCGCAACCGAGTCCACGGCAGCGGCGCCAAAAACTTGATGGGTTTTATAAACAACCTACAAATTGACCTGCAAGTATACAGGGTCAATTGTAGCTAGAATGGGAAGAAAGGGAAAGTCCACAGGGACAATGGGGAGCAAATGTTGTTTTCTAGCTTCTCTAGCTGCTTCCTAAGCTAACATGGAGCTGAATGGACTGATGTATGAGAGCTGAATGGGGGAAGTAAACAGTGAGTGAAACAAGTAAAGATTGTGGTGCTAAGACACCACTGTGAGCATGAGGGGAAAACAAACAGTGAGCAATGAAGGTAAAAAAAATGAAAGAAAACAGAAAACAAGCAAAACAGTTGAAGATGGAAGTGTATGAAGATGGATGAGAATTCTCCTTCACCTAGCTAGTTCACCTTGGTTACATCCCTGTCATGTGGCTAGTTAACTACCTAAAGTCCTTGGATAACCCCTAGCATTGCCTATCTGATTAAAGCATAGGCAATCACAGGTCATTTAGGGTCTAGGTCTCTAACTAATATGGCTTTGTGAATCCCTTAGATTATCACTAACTCCTAGCATTAATGGTCTGTTTAAAGCACCACTAATCACAAGCCAGTGAACCTTTGGAATGTTACTAACCTAAATGTTTTGAGCTCAACAGGGTCTAACCCAAATGGCTAACCAACAAAGTTCAGTTGTCTTCTCACCCTAGTGGTGAATTAGAACATAACAAACATGGTTATTTACATGAACATTAACATACACAAGAACATGAACATAACATCAGAACAGAGTTTAACAGTGAAGAACAAGTACTGACAGTATAATTGAAATTGAAATTAAACATGAAATTGAAATTAAAATTAACCCAATTAGGGGGTATCTCGGCTAACCCAAGAACACCTATTACAACACCCCAAAGCATCTATTTATAGTTTATACACACTCTCTCCAAAATCCCCAAAAAAACAGAAAAATTAGGGTTTGATAAAAATTGAAATTAATGCATACCTAATATCTGAAAACACTTGAGAGCTTCGACCCATGCTTCTATTTCCTCTATTGCGTCTCCTGCTACTCTCAATTGCTTCTCTAACCTAACTTATTTCATCATCCCTTAATCCTAGGGTTTCAGAGAAAAAGGGTTGAGAAATGATGAAATAAGTTGATAGAGGGGTAGGGTAGTGATGGGTTTACGTATGGAAGAGATTTGAGGGCTCGTGTGGAGTTGGTGGTGGTGGCAGCGAGTTGGTGGAGCAGGTGGAAGGGGAAGGCTCTGCTGTGGAGAAGAAGAAAGGGGGAGAAGAAGGAGAACCCGATGGAAATTTGTTAGGGTCTTGTTTGGGTGTGGGTATTAGGTATTTGGGTATTAAGGTGTGAGGCAGGGATAAAGATTTTGATGTTTCGCAAAGCTGAGCCGTGGGATGATAACTTCTGAAACGAATCTAACGGCGAGATGGAGACAGATTATGAGCGACCGTTGGATGCTGGAATGGATCCAATCTTACGGTTAAGAAGGAAAACGGGTTTGGGTATTGAATTTTGGGTTTAGGATATGGGTTTGGGTTTAGGAATTGGATTTGGGATTAGGTAATCTTGAGCCCACTTCTTCTTTAAGAATAATTTCTTCCTTTTTAAGCCCATTTTCATCCTTGAGTCTTCCATACCGCGTTCTGCACTTCTTTTCTGCTAGAGTTTCCTCCGGCTTTTTTTCGTGTCTTTGCTCTTTTCGCTCCGCAACTCATCTAGTTTTTATTTATTACCTAAAAATGCAAAATTAATTAATAAAAATATTTATTCTTGAAAACAATGAAAATACAGAATATGGGATAAAATGTAGAATTAATGCACAAAGGATGAGTTAAATGCCAAGAAAAATATATAGAAATATGCACTTTTTAGCACTCATCATTCCACAGTATTGATCTTCACCGATCCATGTTTTATGTATTACTGTGAGGCTCCGTAATGCGTCTTATGTTGAGCACTAAACAACTAAGTTGATTATTTTCATGATTAGCCTTTTTGTTGTTCCGTAAGGTACTTTATGTCGAGCATATTCAACTAAATTAATCATCTTGTTTGATTATTTAGTTGTTGCTCCGTAAGTTTTCTTATGTCGAGCATGACCAATTAAATTTATTACTCTTTTGTGATTAGTTTGGTTGTGTATTCTGATTAGATTTATTATGGGCTCTCTTGTGATTAATCTAATTGAGTATTCTTAAGTCTCCATAAGTTCACTTATGTTGAGCATTACCGGTTAAATTAATCATGAAATCTCTTGTGGTTAATTTAATTAAGTTTTTGGATTCAAATTCATACTTGTATGTGATTTGTTGTGTCCAATAAAATCCTTCTTTAAGGTCGCTCGTTTTGTTCTTTCGGGAATGACATCAAATGGGGGAGAGTTCTTTTGAACTTGTGCTTAATGGTCATATCTTGAGGGGTGTGCGGCTGTGGAATTTTAGAGGGGTTATCTTGTATCTTTAAACTCCTTGATGAATGCATTTAGCTTCGGCTTTATGATTGCATCTAAATTAGTTGGTATGCATTTATTTTTTTCCTTTTGTCATGAAATGTCTCTCTCGGAAATTTCATTATGATCTCGTTCTTGTACCTTTGCCAATTTTATTGACAAAAAAGGGAAGAATTAATATGTAGTTCACACTACAAATACATATGGTTTTCGGATCATTGTGTAAGGGGGAGTGGTTTCCATGTGAGATGGAGTATTGACTAAGGGGGAGTGATACATATCACCATAGTATTATTATTGAAGTTATGATACAATTGAACTTTGACACTGTGTAATAATACTATGACACTGTATAACAATGATCGAGAACTATGTTTTCTCATTGTTATAGCTACGGATCTTCAACAGCGGTGATGCTAAATTTACAACCTTTGGGATCATTGGAGTACTTGGAAGTGACGAAGATTTCGAGGAATGTTGAAGATTGGACATGTGAAATAAGAGCTATTAAAGTTTCTTTATCTTTTTTGTATTCCATATGTATTGATAGTTTTGTCACTAAAATTGACAAAGTGGGAGATTTTTAGAGCATTGCTCGGTCGAACTCGCATGTGTTGCTATCTCAAGCATGTTTGTCAATGTTAGTGATCAAAACTATAAGTCTTGATTTTTATTCTATTATAGCTAAGTCTCGGACTAGGATAGAAAGTGTAGTTAAGCTCAAGGACTTCATGGCGATTCATCATACAAGTAGAAGAACTACTCAAGGAGCCGGTGGAACTTCTCGACAAAAAGGTATGTGAAGACTTGAACTTATCTATCACTCAAAAAAGTCTATCTACTCTATCTCCTACTCTTTGGGACAGGAAGTCATATGCTATATATATACTTTGATTATATACATTTGGTATTCGAGCCGAGTATACCTCGCCTATCTATATCTCGAAATATGAGTTGGTAAGCTTTTCGCTTTAACCAAGTTTATCTTTACCATGTGACGAAAGTCATGATATGTTTCAACCATCTTGAAAATTGCTTTGACGAGAAATGGTGTAACAACTATTGGAATGAGAGTTTAGATTACATAACCAATGGTGGACATAAGCATTGTCGTGGAAACACATTTATGTATAAGTCCTATTCCTTGAACCAAAGTTTGCGAACTTTGTTGATCAAGAGAATCGGAAGAATGGCGTGAGCCAGGTCCGCGAACTCGGTCCGCAAACTTCCGAAGTTCTCAAACCCGAGAATCTCTGATGGAGTTGAAAAACTATTTCCGTGAAACTAAGTCCGCAAACCCAGTCCACGAACCGGCGAAGTTCTCATACCCGGGAATTTCTGCTGGAGTTTGTAAACTCTGCTAGGTAACTTAAGTCCGCGAACTTAGTCTGGGAACTTGGGAAGTTTATATATCTGAAGATGATTTCTGAACTTAAATTTAAAAAGACTAAGGAATGCAGTTTGCAAACCGTGGCTATAAAAGTTCATGAACCGATTCAAGTGAATCAAATCATATTTTCTTCAATTGTGTCTTGTGTAGTACATGAGATTTCCTTGCAATTGAACAACTCTCTAACTAGTTCATTTGAAATCATTTGAACTAGTTATAGTGAAGAAGAACATGGTTGATATGGAATGCTCATATGGCTAACCATTTAGTTAACTATTGGTGAACCAACAAGTGCATACGTTTGGGTACGGTTAAAAAACCTAGAAGCGTGCATTGTCAAGTGTGTGTAACAAGCTAAGTTTTTGATCTAACGGTTGAGAAATATTAGCTTGAATCTGAATCAGGTTTTCATCTAACAGTGGATATTGATTGCTTTGTTACCAAGGTAACTTAATTGCAAACCCTGATTTGAAAGACTATATAAGGGGAACTCTAGTATCTGTGCAAAACTAATCCCCACACCTCACGTGTGATACTATTTTGCATACTAGAGTCGGTTCTCCTTTAACCTTTGGTTTTCTTCTTTTAAAACCAGGTTAACGACTTAAAGACTTCATTGGGATTGTGAAGCCAGACCGATACTACTTTTATCGTAGTTGTGTGATCTGATCTTGCATCTTCTATAGTAAGAGTACAATCAGATTGATTGGATTGAGATTAATATCTCCGATAGGCAAGATATAAAAAGTAATCACAAACATATTCATCTCATTGTTTGTGATTCCGCAACATCTTGTTTCGCTACCATACGGTTAAGATTGTTGTGAGGTGATTGATAACTCTAAGTTTTTCTTCGGGAATATAGGACCGGATTATCAATTGGTTCCTGTTCACCTTGATTATTATCAAAAGACGGAACAAAACCTTTTAGGGTTCATCTGCGGGAGACAGATTTGTTTATTGTCAAGTCTTCGACTTTGGATCGTACCAACTCTTAGTTGTGGGTGAGATCAGCTAAGGGAATCAAGTACGCAGTATCCTGCTAGGATCAGAGGCGTAGGGAGTACAACTGTACCTTGGATCAGTGGGAGACTGATTGGGGTTAACTACAGTCCAGTACGAAGATAGCTTGGAGTAGGCTAGTGTCTGTAGCGGCTTAATACAGTTTGTGTTCAATATGGACTAGGTCCCGGGGGTTTTCCTGCATTTGCGGTTTCCTCGTTAACAAAATTTCTGGTGTTTGTGTTATTTCTATTTCCGCATTATATTGTTTCATATTTATAATTGAAATAATACAGGTTCTGCGTTTAGATCATCAATTAGAATATCCAACCTTAGGTTGTTGATTTTCATTGATTGATCCTTGGATATTGGTCTTTGGTACCATCCAAGTTATTTCATGTGTTTGATTAAAGACTCGCTGATTTCTATTAGCTCGAGTAAATCAAAACAAGAGAGAGATATTAACTCCTTGAGATAATTTTACCTAGATTGGGTCTGACTGTCTAGTTGATTCTCTAGAAAGTATTTAGGAGTTAGTCCATACAAATTTCTAAGGAAATATTTGTTGGTGTTGTTAGACCCCCGCTTTTTCACTAATCTTATGCAGAACTCTAACAGTAACTCCCAACTAAATCCTTCAATATCTCTATAGAAGTCTTGCACATCTATGGCAGAACCTCTGGCTAAGACATCTAATGGAGTATGTTTTTTTTGATTTTTTTTCTTCGTAAATCTGTATTGCTAATTCTAGCATCTTCTTTTTGTATGATGTCCATATGCCGTATATCTCCGTAGAAAGCAAAATACGACTTTTGGAATGGATCTAGGGGAAACGTCGTTGCTAGAGGCAGTATTTTACCTACGGTGCCTAACCAGAAAATACATGGACAAGATCTTCCTAAAAACTGTTATGTTGTCAATATTCAGGAGGTTATAGTTCCATCGTTCGTGTTAACCGAACCAAGTGGTGACTTTAAGTTATTAGAGCAAGCTGAAAATAGTTTTGTGGCATGGCCGAAAGATAACTGTTCCATCAGTGATGACAAGGTTAATTTCTTAGCTCTTTTGCTTTGTTAATGAAGTATATAAATTGTTTTACATAAATCAGGTATTCAGTTTGATTAAAGAATAAGTACGAGACAAAAATATATTAACACCTAAATGGAACATGAATGCCAGTGTAAATTAGAAACTTGATATTCGGTTACGGATTTTATTATGGGCGTTAGATGTGAAAAATGGCATTTCCTTCAGTGAAGTCGGCTTTATTACATTGTTGGAAAAATGACTTTTGTCTATCTCTTGTTGAGAATTCACACGACAGACGAATTCGCCTTGGATTTAGAATATATATATACATATAATACATTTAATCTCTTACTGCAGGAAACTCCATAGCATGGAAAACCTCATAAGCAACCAGAAACAGTTTCAGATTTTGAGAAGAAATTGGACAGTGATCTAAGAACAACTAGCAGCCTTGCAGATGATAAACAGAATGAAGAGCACCTAGCAGTTAGTCCACATTCGAGGAGTCATGCATCCTATGAAAAGCTTCCTCATAGGACTAAAAAGGCGCAGAGAAAATTTATATGTACAAAGTGTAGATCAGGCATACCAACTTCCAGATGGGAAACAAAGGATGAAAAGGTTTGGCGCGTCGAGAATGTCACAACCTGATCCACTGCATGCAGATACACCACCATTAAAAAAGCTGAAGAAAAACTGATGATTTTTGGATAAATGTTCTTTAATATTTTCTTTTGCAAACTGTTAGACCAAAGCTCAACATTTTTTACTGTGTTATTAATAATAATATGAATTTTGGGCATATATGAATTTCAGATTTAACCACAATTTATAAAGTATAAGAGAATTTGGATAGTGCCAGGTGGATGGTTTAGATGCGTCATATCTGAACGCCTTAGAGGCGTCACACGCATAATACACACTCTTCGAGATTAATTGGCGTGTCTAAGCATAACATAAAGACACATTAAGCAGATATAAATTGGCGTGGCTAAATATCACATAAAGCCACCCTATATGGCTTGTCTATAGGATCTCCAATGAACGGCTCGCAACGTTACATGTGGACGGTGGATGATGCATATAATTTAACGGTCAATATTGCATCATCTTAAATGAGATCCAACGATTCCTAATACGGCCACGTGGATCAAGGTAATTGTAAATTGGCGTGGCCAAATATCACATACAGCCATGCTGTATGGCGTGTCTATAGGATATCCAATGAACGTGTGGACCGTGAAGGATGCATATAATTTAACGGTCAATATTGCATCATCTTAAATGAGATCCAACGATTCCTAATACGGCCACGTGGATCAAGGTAATTGCAAATTGTCTTGTCTAAATATCACATATAGCCACGCTATATGGCGTGTCTATAGGATATCCAATGAACGTCTCACAACGTTACATGTGGATGTTATTCAACGGCTCCTAATACAGCCACGTGGATCAAGGTTATTGAAATTGGCGTGGCTAAAACATAACATATAGCCACGTTAAACCTATATGAGGCGTGTCTATAGGATATCCAATGAACGGCTCACAACGTTACATGTGGATGGTATTCAACGGTTCCTAACACATCCACGTAGATGAAGGTTATTGAAATTGGTCTGGCTAAAACATAACATATGGCTGCGTTAAACCTATATGGGGCGTGTCTATAGGATATCCAATGAACGACTCACAACGTTACATGTGGATGGTATTCAATGATTCCTAATACAGCCACGTGGATGAAGGTAAGTGAAATTGGCGTGGCTAAAACATAACATATAACCACGTTAAACCTATAATGGCGTGTCTATCGGATAACCAATGGCTACGCCAAAAAGCAATTTTGCGTGTCTAAAGTGAATCAAATAGCCACGCCAAAAAGAAATTTGCGTGTCTATAGTGAATCAAATAGCCACGCCAAAAGCAATTTGTGTGTCTATAGTGAACTAAATATCCACGCCAAAACAATAAATCGTGTGTCGATAGAGTACCAGTACTTAAGTTTTTGGGACACTATATAGCAACGCCTATACGGCTCTGGCGTGTCTATTTCATGCAGAAATAGACGCGCAAAGCAGGCGTGGCTATAAGCTACCTAAAACCACATCGTTTTACCTAAAACCACGCTAGCAGAAACCACACCAAGTCCAAACCAAATTGGCGTGTCAAAACCCCTATGGACACGCCAATTTGGCGTGGAAAAAAGGTCTGTTTGTACTAGCGTCAACACCACCTTGACAGCGCCCACCACTTTGGAGAAGCGGAATTTAATGTCCCCAGGGACCAATAATGGGTCAGAAGTATCAGAACACTCCAGGCGCCCATCCGACAGAGATCTATTCCCATCAACCCTAACACGTTTCACAAAACCATCACTATCAAGATTAACACGTTTCCCGCCACCCATGCTGCTAGAACCATCTTTCTTAACAAAATCCTGCTTGATTGCATCTTTATGCTTATTACCCATGTTCTAAAAAAAGGGGGGGCGTCAAAGGGCGCGACACATAAGAAACAACAATGCAACCAAACCAACAACACAAAAAGAAAAAAGAAGAGAGAAAAAAGAGGGGAAGGACTAACCTCGGAAATAGGATGATCAGGAGAAGGATCACGAGGCTTTGAGCTAGAATCTGAAGAACCAGAGGAGGACGCGGAGTTACTTAAGAAACCTGCAAAAATAAAGAAATGTAACATCATAAAGAAAATCTGGACGGATAAATAGAACAAAGACAAAGGACACCACGAGATAAATAACAAAACACGTATGAGACAGATAATGGGTAGTTACCTTCAGGAAAATTTGATTGAAGTGCCACCTGCGCAGAGGATCCATCCAACACCGAACGAGTCGACCCGATAGGACTTAGTGAATCCAACACGTCACTAGGAGACTCCAAAGCTTTCCCCTTAAGACGAATGGTTTCTGCACGTAAAATTTTAATCGATGATAGATGAAAACGTGGAGATACCCATCCGGCGCCTTTCGACAGTTTGACACCAAGACCCTGTACGCGATCCATGAACGAATGAGTTGGACTACAACCATCATCTTGCTGAGACTGTGAATAACCACCACCAGCTGCACGCTGCGCCTGTACAGGAAACAGAGGCGAGGCATCAACAAAAGAACGAGCACATGTACTATATGAAATAGCCGTGTCTCGTCTAGATTTTTTAGTAAGACTCTTCGAAGACCAATCACACTCAGGCATATTAAGGTACTCCTCCATCAGATAAGAAGGAAACTTCCATCCCACGAGATTGGATAGAGGGGATTCCTGAGGATGTAACACCCACAATCCCTTTTTTTTTTTAAAAACACTAAAACATATGTATACATACATACATGACAACGTTGAATAGAAACACACCTGTATAGGAGAACCAGCAGTGGGTCTTGGAATATGAAGCATACCAGGCTTTTTGATGGAGGGAGGCTTCCCCCATTTATTTCTCCTTATAGGATCGTGCCCCTCAGGTGGATCCCAATAAGTCACCAATGGTTCCAAAGGAAGACCTTTAGTACCCGATTTGAAACCGTGCTCTTCAGCCACTTCATCATAGAGCTTGACACGACCAGAAGCGTGCAGTAATTTGAGATCTTCAAAAGTCGGATCAGGAGGAGGAGCTAGTACACGCAAGACAAAGCGACAACGAATATGATCTTGGTACTCATGTACTGGATAAGCCACAGCTAGAAGGCGCTCAGGCATAGGTTGTTGAAAAGAAAAATCAAACCTATAATCACTCAGGCGAGTTGGGCCCTTAAAGATAAAACAATCGAAACTAGCGCGGATCGCCGGAGCATTAGAGTCAGTAAAATATGGGAAACGACGATGAAACCATTGATCAAACCCCACTTGCCGAGCTGCGCGACCAGGATTATAAGAAATCACCATGAATTTACAAGCATGAAAATCAGGGAGATAACCAGGCAACACCGCCGCCACCGAATCAAAATCCTACATTGACAAAGTTTGAGACGAATCCAAATTTGAACCATCCAGAGGAGATGTGAAATCATAATACGCCGGACCGGATCGGCCATCGTGGTAAGAAAAATGGGTGAAGTCTCTTTAGACACATCCATGAACTTTTCCATGTCACCCTTAATCGTCTTTCTTCTATTCCGCCAAAGAGCCATCCTTCGATAACTATAAATGGCTATGTCCGTGCCAAGAGAACCGTCCACCCATTGAACCTCCTCTTCACGACGAACCCCTAACGTATTAGGCTCAGGGGGATACTAAGGAAGATGCTTAAAAGTACCACGCCTGCATGAAAGAAGTGGGCAAAAAAGTTTCGACCTCATGACTGCGTCGACCCTACGGATATCAGGGAAAAGAAAATCCAAATGACGATATAGACCCCCTAGGAACATTGGATCTAGAGGAAAAGAAACATCACGCGACATCAATATAGCTATGGGAATAAGCTCGCTCTTAATGGTATCTCGGGGACTGTATTCAAAAACGTCATAACATAGCCAAAACAAGATGAAGGTCGCCAACTCGGCGCGAGACTTCGTCTCTTTCCTAAGAGGGGGCTCGACCTTCTTGTTAACTAGCCTGGGAGCCCAATATTTAATCCAGAGAGGGAAAGTGGCGCGTCTGTGATGTTTAGTAACAAATTCAGGAGCAACGGTTGGACCAGCCGGACCATGAAACACCTCATGAGCACGGATAAAAATGGCAATAAGGCGATCACCTGATGGACGTGGTGAAGGGAGTATCTTACCCTCCATCACCTTGGTTTTACCCTTGGACGCAACGTTTTTTTTTTCCTTCTGATTAGCAGCTTTAGGCTTGCCCTCTTCTTCAGTTTTGTTGACAACTGATCTTTCCTCACCCGCTCGTTGCGAGAATCGTCCTTGCAATCTAGCAAATAAGTCCACAGATCCATGTCCTCATCATTCAAAGATGCGATGACGACCACTTCATCATAAAAATGAGTCCCATGAACGGGTATCCCTGTGAGAGTGAGTAAGTCCTCCAGAACGATAGTGGACTCCTTCCATGCGAAGAACAGAGAGTGTACGGGAGGTCCGCAATGACAACAAATCCATATCATGTACCGCCTGCACCTAACCACTTATCGATGACATGATGAGGTTATAGCTCCCTCGATACCCGCTGAACGGAGAGTGGATGAATAATCGGATTGGAAAGGATATAAGATACCTAATGCGTCCATATGGGAGACGTCATGGCAGTGGAGCGAATCTTGATAGTAGGGAGGCTGTAGTCGCCAAGATGGATGGCCATGCGTGGGACTTTTGTAAAAGAAAAGGTAGTCGGCTTCGCTGATTCAGGATACATAAGACACCCAGGTACATGGGGTAAGGCAATACATAAGGATTAAGAAGACGAGGAATAAGGATATCGTCCATGGTAGGAATGTGCTGACCATTGTGGAGGACCCTCAACTTTGACGCGCGCTCCAAATCAGCATTCCACAAGATTTCCTCAATTGTGTAAGACTCACCATTGGCAGGAGGAGGTAGTTGTAGCTCCCCTTGAGCTCCGGGCTCGATTTTCTCCCCGGGTTCGACCTCCTCCGTTTCCGTACTTATCTCTTCCTCAGATTCTTCTCCTTCTGATGAACTACTACTAGAAGAACTGCTTGACATGGCGCGTATGTGGTAAATTCAGAACATAAAAGGAAGAAACGACTAAGTGAATGAAAAGTGGAAGAGATAACATGACAAGCGTATATATAGGCGATCTTCAGAAAGAGAACATGGCAGTTACAAAGGTGAAATAACTGAAAGAAAAATGAAAGAGTTCTTGACACGTCGCGGGAAGACCAACCACCGAAGTGGGATAAGGGTTGCTAAATGGAGCCCTTACCTTCTTTCCCGTTTTCAATGGAGCGCACATGAGGAGATCAATTGACTATCAGGTTATTTGACAATTAACCCAATACTCAAGGGACTAATATTGATACATGAAAATAATTACCCCTTAGCAGGGATAGGGAGCCTCTAAAGGGAGGATAAACCCACCATAAGACATAGGGGACTTGGGTACTAGAGTCCAAGTCCAATAATACATGTCCATAGAATGAAAAGGACAAGGAAGGGATTTATGAAGAAGTTGAAGGTTACATCATGAGGAATGACAATAGTTGTAAATAAAGAAGCTTCTATGGCATATGGCATGATGTCATGAAAAGAAGGGTTTTGGGAAAAACCTATATAAATAAGGACATAGTGTAATGGAAAGCAAGTTCTCTCTCATTCTATTCTAGGAAGGTGTCGTCATTGTTGTGACTAGGACGTGTGGGAACAAACTCATATTCACATTTCAACAAAAGGAAATTGAAGAAAGTTCCTACAGAGAAGCAATCAAAGTTTTAAGGTAATTTTATTTTTTGATCTCTCGCAATTTTTGATTTCGCATGCTAAATCAACTAAATTAAACAGTCTTTAGAGATTTCAAGAACTCATTACAGGTGATGATTCTGCATTCTTCTCCAATATTTTGGGTAAGCCTAAGGCCATAAATCTATTGCCAGTAGATTGTTTCTTTAAGTATTTCAATAGATATTTCAGTTCTTGAATGGGATTATGATAAATATTTCTTTTTAATTTTATCAATGTTTGTATGATGTGTTTGACTGTTAAAGATTTTTTTTTAATTTTTTAACTTTAAGTGTTTGTTAAGTTGCTTCAACAAAAAAGCACCGTAGTGTTTGCACTTTAATTAATAGCCTATCTGCAGTCATTTAGTGAAATCTATGGTTTTGAATTTTTTTGATTGGTTTCCAGTTATATTTTTCAGGACTAATTAGATGATTTCAGAGATGAAAATGAAATTAAGGAAGGATATTTAGAGCAAACACTTCTTGCAAGATAGACATTGGTGGTGTATGTACAAAACATCGGTTATACAAATTTGGATTCTGCATGTGATGATTTTGAATTTTTTACACAATTTTTTGAAGTAAGCCCAAGAGTTTATTAAATTGCTTCCGTGTTTACGCTTTCAATTGCTTTTGTGTATTTCGATTTTGTTATCAGATAATTGCCATTGGGGAGTTGTAACTATATCATTGCTAAATTTGCATGCCTGTGACATCAGATATCGCACATGTATGTTATATTACTACAAGTATGTTTATAATATTGTTATTCACATCCAAAACATTGCAAAACGTGGTGAAACTATAGGGAAGTAAGTAATTCGTTTTTTTTTTTGGTAATGAATAGAAACCTTGATCAAAATATTCCACACATAGATCATGTTAATTTCCATTTCATTGGAACACATGATGATTTTTTTTTGTTTTCCTTTTGATAGTGTCTTATATACTTGATTATTTCTTGAGTAATGTTTTCTCTGCATAGATAAACGGTTCTGAGAATGAAATTTCTGCGCTGTAATCTGTGTAGTGTAAGCATAGATGAAAAGTTTTGTATGTCCAATTTTAACAAGGGTCCAAATGACAAAGATAATTTACAAAGTGTTGGAAAACTAAATAATTCCATTCAGAGAACAAGAAAAACAGGAAACACTACATTCTAGAATTTGTTGGCACTGCAACTAGCAAGTAATGACCCTCTTAAACTATTTATTTCCTCGAAGAATTGTGTGATTTGATTTAGCATCTTACACTTTAAATTTATCTAGACAATGATTTTGTATTAATGAGGTTACAAACGCAATTTGGTCTTTAGGATTTTCTTACAGAACATCAATCTTCTATATCATAGAATTGATGTCTTCTTCATCAGACTAAGTCTTTTTATCAGTAAATCAAATATTGGAAACCAAGATCGTACCTTTTGTTTTTGTGATGTGATAGTCGTGTCCAAGAGTTAACACACATGAGAAAAAAACAATTCTTTATATAAAAATAGAGTTTTTTCGAACGACGTGGTTAATCGGAGCTTCTGGTTGATTCTGGATCCACCATTCTAAAATTCAGCCAATAGAATTCCAAGAGAATCTTTTGGTCCCACGAAATATTATTTAGCCAATCACATTTTTTGAAAATAATTAATGAAAATTACTAAATCTTATTAATTTAGGAAACATAACAAAACAAATATAAACAACTTCAACATTACCAAAAAAAAAAACAATTTCATCATGATAAAATTAAATAAAATTAAATATGCAATGTGCATCATGATATCATCACAAAATTGGATCAATCATATGAACTAAAAAAAAAATCCATTGTCCAATGTCCATATACATTTTTTGTAATAAAATATGCCTAATTACAACTCCAAACTATGGGTAAAAGAAAATACTTCAATCACACTTCAAGTTGGTATAAAAGAAAATACAAAATTTATATTGACGATTACAAGAAAATACCTGATTTGTAGATGTCACACATGAATCAAGATCTTCTTTCGATGGTTTACAAAAGGGTTTGTTAATCCTGTACAAATAAAAATAATACAACATCATTAGGAGTAAAAATCAAAAAAAAAACAATAAAATTTGTAAAGAGGAAAAAATAAAAGAAACAAACAAAAAAAAAAAGAATATTAATCCTGTACAAATAAAATAATACAACATCATTAGGAGTAAAAATAAAATAAAAAACAATAAAATTTGCAAAGAGGAAAAAAAAAAGAAACAAACAAAAAGAAAGAATATTAATATTTGATATTCTCTTAAGGATTCTCAACGCCACAAATTTGGAAAGCAGTTTCGTCAACTTTATCAGGATTTTTTTTTATCAGGAAAAATGAAATTTAGGCAAGTTGAATTTTTTGAGTAAGATAGAATCCGATAAGTCTAACATTATTTCCAAATTTCTACGAAAAATGACTCGAAGAAATCAAAATTAATGCGGAAATAAAGGTATAACAAAAAAAAAGATATCGAAATAAATGTGGATATCAAAAATATAATGATACGGATATTATTTCCTACGTTGCGTAACATCCACTAATTGCGGCAATATGAGGATATTTAATTTTTCAAGAGTTTCGTCAATATTATGGTATTATTTCTTAAGTTGATTTTTTTTTACTATTTCGAGATTTTTTTTAATTGGAAAATTTTTTCCTTGGATACTCTCTATATAAAGTGCTGAAGCAAAGACAAGTTCTCATTGTTTTCGTGGTGAATCTTTTTTAACCCAGTTAGGGCTAATTTTTTCGTGGTAAATTCTTTTAAATCCAGTTAGGGTTTATTATTTTTGATAGTAATACAGGTCTTTATACCTAATGTTAAATTGCAGGTCTTTATACCTAACGTTCAGTTAGGGTTTATTATTTTTGATAGTAATACAGGTCTTTATACCTAATGTTAAATTGCAGGTCTTTATATCTAACGTTCAGTTATTAATGGTGGTTTTTGGTTTGCATGGGCTAACGATTATAATGATGCAAATTAACCCCCATTAATGTCGTGGATATATTAATATTTGATATTCTCTTATGCACGGGTCTGTCTCTCCTAATCACGTAAATTATGTTTATTTGTGTACTTTTGGTGATTTGATTTATAGATGTTACTTATGCCTCTTCGCAGTGAAGAGTTGATATCAAACGTATATGTGAAGCTCAAGAATTTTTTTTTTATAAGACATGCATATCGTTGTCAAAAAATGTTTCATATCAAATTTCGTATCCACATATACCAAAGGTTTCAAGCTTTATCCTGGTATCTGTATGGTATGAACTGCTTCTTTTTTTTTAATTGCTGTAACACTTTCTTTGCAATTTATATATCGTACTATTTGATTTGATTTAATTTATTTAGTTTGTGGTGATATGTTAAAAAAGAAAACTACTAACATTATGGCTAACCAATGATGGCAGGCATGGCGGAAAATCAACAACTTCAGAAACTTTTGAAGTATGTTGATAAGAAGATTCAAAGAAGGAATGCAGCTCAGTGTGAAATTGTTGATGAGGAAATCCAAAGAGGGGAGGATGAATTACTAAATACAGTAATTGCCGTATTGAATCTTCTAGAGAACAAATTCGAAAATTGCCATATGTGAATCTTCTGGAGAACAAATTCGAAAAAAAATAACATACAGAGAAAAGGAGGTAATAAAGATTTATTAGAGTTTTTTTTTTTTTTTTTTTTTTATATATATATATTTTCTTTTGATTTAGTTTTGCAGCTGATTATCCTTCCTTGCAGTCGAGATTGTAATAGTAAACTAGGATCTTAAAGTTTACCTATGTTTTTATTTGTTTTAGGGTTTTATTGTTTAGTACTTTTTGTTGGTTTTATTTGTTCCTTGCAGTCAAGAATGAAACAATAAAACGAGTCTTAAGGTTTACTTTTGTTCTGGTGGCATGAGGTAATTTTTCTTATCTATGATTATTTTTGTTGGGTGATGAATTTTTTGACTCTTTTGCGGTTTAGTTTGTTTTTATTTATTTTTTGACCAAGGGCTTTATGAAGTGACGCTTTTACAATTTAGATTTTCTATAAATGGATTCATCCTTCGGATTATAGAACCTTAGAGAGATTATTTTGAGATGTTGCTACATACTACATATGGTTTCCAGTAACTTGGTGTGTTTTTTCTCATGGGCGCCATTGCTTATTCATGGTCCAGAAACAAAACAATATAAGTAGAGGAGCAGAAAAAGATTGATACAGCAAGGTCCAATCACGTTTTTGGATTCTTAGTACATATTTGTAGTTGAGATGCCTTATCTTGGATACTACTGCTAACCCTCTTCTTCTAATTTCTTGGTTATTGGGGTTAGCAGAAGTCTCCAGGGCAAGACCAACTTAGTGCCACCACTTTTGCAAAACAAAGGATTGATAGGAGAGATAGCTGTTGTGTTTTTTGTTCACTGCATAAAAGTTGCATTGAATTTTTTTGGGTTTAACATTTATTCGTTTTTGGCACAAAACTGTCATGGTTTGGCGATGGATGTAGGGTCTAAAAAGAATCCTATAATCGACAATAGATTATAGACACCTTTACCGGCAACCTTTCTATATTTTCACGATTTGTACATGTTCTAAAGGGACATGAGAAATTGCAAACTTTCATGTTAATAAATGATTTTGATAGTGAATATGGATTTGCGACGCGACAATTTTGCACTGTAAAACTCATTTCTCATCCTATATTTCATCGATTACTGTACAAGTTCTGCTTGTTTAGCTAATTACATACGATGTTAGCATTGGAACCCTGTTCGAGTTTAGTTCGAAATTTGGTACGTATAAGCTTTGATATGTGGGTTTAAAGCGGGTTTATATCTAATCATTAGATATTTTCATGATATTGTTCATTCCTGAAGATCTTTTTAGTCTAATTGTTCCTGTAGCGTTGCTTGACAGGTTAAATATCCCAAGTACGACTTAATTTCATTTGAACCGGATCTTATTCTTTTTTATTTTCATTTTTTGAATTGCCAATCGAGCTATGAATGTCGTTTTTTTTTATTTTAATTTTTGCTATGTACGTCTTGATACTACCGCTTTGAAGCATCTCTTATGTTTATCTTGAAGCACCTTGTATCTTTCCTTTCATTTTCATATATAAACACTAACTTTATCTAAGTTCATTTTTCATTTTATCGTTGACGTAGATGTTTGCGAAGAAAGCTCCCAGTTTTTTTTTTTTTTTTACATAATGATGATTACCTAAGTCTTTCCTTCTGTCTGATCTGGGCTTTGCTGTTTGATAATTACCTCTTCGAGTTGGTCCGAGTTGTCCTCCCCTTCGAGAAAGAGAAGGATTACCCCACTGGTACAAGATTTGAACTCACATAATAAGTGCCAACATTTTGTTGATGATTGTGAATTACAGTATTGTGTTTGGAACATCGCTGCCAAGATACATATATAGTTCACTCAGTAGTATTCATTTAATAATGTTAGCGTAGACATTTTTTTTTCATCGGCAAAGGTAAACGATTTTATAAAAGCTTACCAGAGGTAAGCGAAAAGAGGCTCAAACAGAGGTAACAGACCCAAGAAACAAACAGTTCGATAAGAACCGCAAGAAAATAAACAGATGATACAACCCAAAATCAGAAACAACTAAGAAACACTAAGTAATGAAGAAAGTGTTAGCATAGACATTATCTTGCCATTTAAATCATATCCCTCAAATGAAATGCGGGATCCCTTCAAATATAGTTTACAGCTCGCTGAATGCATGGGTTCGGGCACAATGAGCATAGTATAATAGATCAAATGGACAGGGTAGCCTAATTCCTAATTTGCGGGTTTAAAAAAATTTCAGTAAAAAGGACAGAAAAAGCCAGGAACAAGATTGAATTTATGTTGTAAAAATTTAAAAGCTTAAGGATTCAAATATCATAACAAACTATCAGATTTCTACTATTTCTAACCGGAAATGTGGAGCTGTCGATGCATAACTGAATATTCATGTCCGTCTAGGATATTGTCCGAAAGTTTGGATAACGGATACCGGGTACGAAAAGGCATTATCCTATAGGATAATATCCTGTATCCGTTAAAGAGTGCATTTGCAATTATTAGTATTATTTTTTTTGAACAATTTATTTAGTTGTTAACTTGATAGTATATGAAATTGTGGAAACAAGAATATTAAAACACAACCAACTTTATTGGTTGAAAAAAGAAGAATTTTTCAATTCTGGTGGAGAAGATTTGAGTTTTGTTTAAATATAATTTAATGTAATAATTTATAAAGTGAATTCTATGCATTTGATCAAGGCATTTGGTTTTCTGTAGTTGAATTACCTTAGAGTTTCTTTGATTTTTTTTGGTAATTTATTAAATGTAAAGAAAGATTAAATGATAATGAATTACTATCGGATATTACTGGATATTATCGGATATCCGAAACTGTCATCAGAACGGACACGGAAAATATTTTTGAATATCCGTCGGATGCTATCAGATATCCGGTAATCCTTATCAATAACGGATACGATAGAGCCCATATTCGTTCCGATAAATACCATTGAAAGCCCTACGAAAACATAATCATGCATGTCCATGAAATTTAAGACTGCATCGTGTAAACGTAATTTTGCTGAGTTACAAAACATTCCAATATAGTTATCGACTTTGTATTTGATTCTTTTCTTTCCAATTCATTAATTTTTAATACTTGGTTTCGTGTAAAAATATTTTAGATTGACAAATTGCACACAACTTTGCAGCATGACCTCCCGTTCAAGCGGCTCTTAGGACGTTGGATGATCAAATAAATGGCTGGATTCATATTCCATTCAGGACCATCGTTTCTCCTAAAGCGTTTAAGGTTTCCAGATCTGAGTTTTAGATGTGGGACATAGTAGATATCAAACAAAACAAAGAAAAGATTATGAAGCCACCAAAGAAAATATCGTGGCGCGATATCGATTTTGTTGTAAAAATATCGTGGCTCGATATCGACTTTGTTGTAAAAACATCAACAAAATCATATTACCTAATCGAGATGGAAGAATTCTTTTGAAAATAAATAAACCGACTAGATAAGGTAGTTTGAGATTATGAGGTATTGAGGTCTCGATGGCATTTCTACGTATGAAATGCAAAGTCAGATCCGGAAGATTTCTCTATATAAAAACAGAGTTTTTTTAAGTGACGTGGTTAATCGGAGCTTCTGGTTGATTCTGGCCCCACCATTCCAAATTTCAGCCAATAGAATTCCATAAGAATCTTTTGGACCCACGAAATATTATTTGACCAATCACAATTTTATAAAATTACTAAATGTTATTTAATCTAAGAAACAAATATAAGCAAATAAAACATTACCAAAATAAAATAAAATAAAAGGTTTAATCATGATTTCATCATAAAATTAAATCAATCATCAATCATATGAATAAAAAAAATATTCATAAGAAAAAAAAAAACCAATGTCCAACGTCCATTTATAGGTTTTGTAATAAAATCCCCCTAATTACATCTCCAAACTACGGGTAAAAGAAAAATGCTTGCAATTACACTTTCTGTTGGTATTAGATACCTAAACAAAATCATAAACATGAACCCGAATAAAAGAAAAAATAATTTACATCAGCGATTAAAAGAAAATACCTGATTTGAGGGATTCACGCGCATATAGAGTGAAGAGTTTGTTAATCCTGTACAAATAAAAATAATAAAAAAAACCATTAAGAGTATGAATTCCAAGAAAAAAACGATCGGCAACAAAAAGAAAAAAAAATCATTAAGAGTGATTTCCAAAGGAAAAAAATCGTTATCATTAATAAAAAGAAAAAAAAATGGGAATATAATTTTGAAAGATACCAAAATAAATATGGATATCAAAATAACAAGGAAAAAAATGATTTCCAAAAAAGAAAACGTTATCATTAACAAAAAAAAAATGGGAATATAATTTTGAAAGATACCAAAATAAATATGGATATCAAAATAACAAGGAACAAAATATTGGAATATGATATTAAAATAAATGTGAATATCAAAATAGAATGATACATACATTATTTCCTAAGAAGAAGTTTTTTTTCCGGAATTTTTTGGGTTTATCAGCTCTCTCTATTTAAGGCCGCGAAAATCCCATTTTTTTCCCAGGGTTTTTTTTGCATTCAATATGAAAACTCACGGTCATTGATTGATTTATTTGGTTCCAGGAAACAAGTTTATTTCTATGATCGTAGATTCCAGGCTACATCACGGTAAGAAACTCAACACTTTTGAAATCATGATGAACCGATTGTTTTTTCTTCGGTTTTCTTGCGATGAAAGTCTTCATTGTTTCATTGATTTGATTTCAGAAACAAGTTTATTTTTTGGATCGTCAACTCCAGGTTGCATCACAGTGAGAAAAACCCATCACTTTTGATCTACTATTCGTAATATCGCAAATTGATCATGTATATGTATCAAACGGGATTTGAAGATCCTTTTGATTCCATACAGTGGGGTCCAATTTACAAAATACATATTTAAAATGATCTAAAATAAGATAAGAATGTGATGCAGGACAGTGGGTCGAGTTCCTTAGACTTGGTGATAGATGGGGTGCCAACATTGAGAGTGGAGTGGGCAAGAGAAAAAATACAGGTATTAAATTGTGTTTCATCTGCATGCTTTGATATTTTGTGGGTTTATAAACATAATCGTTATTTTTTACTCTTACGTATGATCCATGCAGCAAGAAAATCCGTGGGTAGAACTGTGAAACCAGCTTTGGATATAGATCCAACGACTCCCGAGAAGGCAAGGGTCAATCGTATGAAGCGTAAGAGCATCATACTAGAGAGAAGAAGCAAGAAAATATGTCGATTGCTCGAAAGTACAGATGCAGGTACATGCATGTTTCAACGAATAACATCACATAATAAGATCATGTTCCAAAACGTTGTTTGATTTTATAACATTGTTATTTTAATGCCTACAGAAAGATTACAGTCGAAAGTGATGCCAGGACAACCAAGTTGTGAACCAAAATAGGCTAGGGTGAATCGCCATAGGCGTAAAAGTATAGTGGTGGAAAGGAACTGCAAAACAATTTCAAGTACAGGTTATTTCCACTGATGATTATATACATAATTTATTTCCTCTGTTCAATTATATTTGTTGATGGCTATGTGTGAGTTGGCGACTAATCTGTGAAATTTATATTTGTTGTTTTGTACTCAAGGGGTGCTTAAGAGGAAAAGGGAATTGGAGGAAAGTGATGTTAGATCCCAGAGTGGTTCAATGGACATTTTTGAACATTCTACAGGTTAGTTAATATTCATTAGGACTACAGTTCTTTATTTTACCTATTTTGTGGATGCAGTGTTAAATCAAATGCTTATTTTTCTAACACAATAATAAAAAATCTATGCACATTCATCTTTGGTGCTTTATAATCAGGGGTACGTATGAGAAAGGTATGTAAGAGAAATGGTGTAATGGGGAGTGGAAGTATAAACTCCGAGGGTGGTTCAGATATTGGTGGCCATCTAGAGATTGAAGTGATCGAGCATTCTACAAGTGAGTTGGATTTTTTATGACATGAATTACTTAACCTATTTTTGTGTATTTATACTATTTTCAATCCACAAAACAACATATTTGTTTGGTGTTTGACCAGAATTTGGTATTAAAATAAACGATCTCGGATCTCCGTGCAACACATGCCCAGATTGTGGAGCAATGGTCTGGCGTCAGGAGATAACTTAAAAATATGTTGATCCATCTAAGGTTAAATATTCTATCTATTGTTTGAATTCTCTGGCTAATCAGTATAATTTTGATGCAGTGAAATTACTATGGTTGTGACTTTATAGGATGAATTGACCGAAGCAATACAGGATGGAATGATAGGAGGTGATGGTACTGAGCCAGTAATTGTGATAGTTACAGGAACCTTCGTAACAGAACACCTAGGTAAGTACTATGAATATTAATCCTTATGAAATCAGTCATATGAGGTGACAAAATTGTATTTTCCTAACATCTCCTTGGCTTAATAGGGATAACTTTCCTTGCTACATCACCAGCGTCGAGCATATTTGTTAATTTGGATGTACCAGATATCCAGGAATTTCGAATAATGTAAGTGGACGGCAGTAGTTGTATCTACACATTTTTTGCATTGCAATTAATCTGGAATGTTTTTATGTAGGATGGACACCAAAAATAATCCAGTCGAACAATCGAAGTATCCAAGGAGGATGATCCAATTAAAAATGGACTTACTATACAAGAAGCAACGGATAAGGTGGAATTCAACGAAAGCAAGTTAAATAAGTGATTGTGTACGCGATGCATGTTTCAGTTGTCATTAGTATTCAATGGGGTGAATTATTTTATTTTTGATCGGTCAAAGAGAATAGATTAAAATTCACACAAGCCGTATGCGGGCGAATACAACAATCAAGAGAGAAAAGCCCACAAAAGAGACAGAGAATTCTAAGATACAAAGAAACGGGGTGAACTATTAGTGGCTAAATTCATGGTGTATGTGGAAATTTTTAATTAGGATACGACTCTCACCTACGAAGCCACAATACTCGGTTTGGTTGACGATTGGAGAGTGGTATTATATGGCCTGCCAAGAGTGTAATAAGAAAGTCAAGTATAATAAAGACAATCATCCTTGCTGCATAAATCCTTCCTGCAAAAACTATAACACGGGATGGGTACTGGAAGCCATTGCAAAGTGAGTAAAATAGTTTATTGTGGGGAATTAGTTATGTGGAGCGTATTTTTAACCGGAACAATTATGTAATTACAGGTACATGTTAAATATGAGAATAAGGGACAAGAAGGGCACAACTTCAGTTTTTACAGCCTTGGGATGGGCAGCAGAAAGGTAGGAAATTCTTACATAGACTAATTACTGTAATGATATTATGTGCTAACATCGTTCTCATTAGATAATATTTTCCAAGTTGCATCTTAACGATAAGGAAAAGGCAACAAAGATGTTTGACCGAATCAAGAGCAAGACTATGGTTTTCAAGTTAATGATCACAGACTGCAATGTAAAGTACCAATCCGACAATTTCACTGTCATGAAAATATTCAGGAACGAAGCTGAGACCAAGCAAGGATCTTTTAAATCCAAGGACAAGGTAATGATACCATATAACTTTTTAACTTTTTGGTTCATAAGCATTTCATTGATCAGTGTTTTGAGTAATACTAATCATAAGTATATAATGGCAAAGCGGTGATGGAATCCAAGATCAGACTTTGAGTTCACTCTTTCTGAAAAATGGAAAAAGGTTGTTGGGAAAGGATGCAAGCGGGATTTCACGTAACACACCGGAAAAAAAGGATCGCAAGAACATGGCACACAATGCTGACGCTTAGCATAAGAAATTTTGGAATACGCTCATCTAGAGCATTTAAAATTTACTTATATTTAGGTATTGGTTTTATATTTTAGGTATTGGTTTTATAGACAAGTTTGTGTTATTTTTTTTCAGTAGATGCGATTCATTTTTTACGGATTATGATACTCTATTTACTATGAAGTATTGTTAAGCTTGGTTATTAAAATCAATCCAACTATTAAATTTACTGTCAAATCTGTGGTATATGTTGAATTTTTAACTAGATTTCAGTTTCCAGTAAAACTTTCCTTTGTGGTGCACATTGAAAGATGCAAGGCACAGAGCTTACAGAGTGTTGGGTTTTACTTGAAACCAGGGACTATCGATGAGGCTTTCGATGAAAATGACAATCCCACATACATTGGAATTTCAAATACATCTAAGGATCCATCAAAAACAAAAATCATTACCATTAGAAAGAATGATTTACCAGATGGATATACCAAAACAATTGTCCATCAACACATTCCAGAAAGGTTAAGATATCTTGAATTAGAGATTTTCTTTTATTTTTTTGTAGGAATGAATTTGTTTTATTTTTCTTAGGAATAGATTTGTTTAGATGTGATTTTTGTAAATCACAAACAATTCCAACTTTGTTATGGATTCTCTTTTAGTAAATGTTATGGTTCTTATAATTTTGCATTTATGCTACAATTTTCAGAATAATTTGTTTTACTTGATATGCTATTGTGAAGTGGTTATTCTTGAAATAACGCATCTGAAAAACCCTCCCAGTGCAATGACCCTCCCATACAAGAATTTGTTTTACGTAGATGCATATTTCCGTAAAAGCAGCTCTACTGGACATAAGATGAATCAGGCATTTCCTATTTATATAAATTCTGGATTATTGCCATATAAATTTTAGTAGCAACATGGTATGGGATTATTACCATATGAATTTAGATCTTTGCTTCCGTAAATTTGAGTTGCTACATTTTCCAAAAGTTTTTCCTGCAAAAACCCTAAATAAGAATTAGGGTTCCTCAATTTAGATAAAAATATGGAAACAAAATAAGATATCCTCAGAATATAATTCAGAATTTAGATAAAATATTGAAACAAAATATGGAAAAAAGAAAAATTACACCCTAATTATAGTCTATATAAATAAACCAAATGTAAGCTATTTTAGCACAAAAAAAATACACATAGTGAAGCTAGAAAATCTTCGTAATATATACAGGTATGAATATCACAAAAATGCGGTAATCAAAAAGAATGGCAAAAATGGCAGAAAACACCAGATTCACAAAAAGAAGAACAAAGAAGACTTGCGGAACAATATGAAAAAACAAAGTATACTTATCTTTACCTTTAATAACTTCACAAAAGAAAAAAGAAAAAAAAAAGACATACAAAGACGACAAAGAAATCATAGGCGAAAGGGGTGTGAATATTCGATTTGATAAGAATGGTACGTTTTTATTCAACCAACAAAAACAAGTTTAATCACCGGGAAAACAACGAAGGAGCCATTAAAACCATAGACGACAAAGGATGTTTGCTATTGTTTCCTATTTTCGATCAATTCTTTGACGGTTGCATAACTAAAAAAATAATAAAATTCTATTGCTATAAATAATTTTAACTTGTGCTTTAGAGTTTGTTTTGGTTTGACAATAGTTTATAGGAAATATAATTTTGATATATCTAATAAAATTTAGTATTTTTATTTTCATGAATGGTTATTGGAATTACTTCGGTTTTGTAATATATTCTCTATATAAAAAGAGCATTAGCATCCAATATTCCATAAAAAATGAACAGACCCATGCATTGCACGGGTGACAAACTAGTTTAACTAATGATGATTTACTTTCAGTCTCCAGCTGCGTTCGTAAAGGCTTGCCGATTCCAGGTTATACTTTCTTAAAACGGTGTTATACTTATGTTACTTTTTCTCATTAGCCTATTCTTTATGGCATAACCTATATATTTTATGCATTATGTAGTGTAGACTGTAAATGTACCCAACGGTTGTTATCTAGTGAGTAATTTTCTGATTAAAAAAAAAGAAGAAGCAAAACCTAGGGTTTGGACGGGAAAGAGCTCCGGTTTTTTTTCTTTTTCTTTTCTTTGCGTTTCAAGTTTTCTTGGTTTGGCGCGTTCATGACGCAAAATCATTCAGTTCCGCCTGATTTAGGTGAAAAATCACAGCCTTCATATCATGCATGTGGTCGTTTCTTCAACAACGCTAGATCACGCTCGAAATCAAGAACACGACAGTTCTATAGGCCGAAGGAAACTTCTAACCATAACCCTAATTCTAGCGGTTATGGAAAACAGGTTGTAGATGGTAATATGGTTGTGGGTGATGGTGGTAATCGATCATGGGAATCCATAGTTAAGAAGAGAACTCATGTTCTATCTAAGATTGATGCAGACTCTTTGTCACATCCTCCAGTTAGAACATCAACAGGTGAAGTTTTTATCACGATTCCACGTGAAACTCATGTTAGAATTAAAGCTATTTGGAAGTTTAGTTTGGTTGGTCGTTTAGATTTTAGAACACTCAAATTTGATGCTGTTAAAAGAGAATTATTGAATCAATGGAAGCTGGGAGGTTCGGTTCAATTTATTTCATGGGTTAAAGGTTATTTTGTTATCAAGTTAGACAATGAGGATGATCGCAAGAGGGTTAGCTATAATGGTCCGTGGAAGATTAATGAGCAACAGCTTAAAATTCAGCCATGGACGCCAATGTTTGATCCTGAGTCGGACAAGGTTACAAAGGCTGTTGTTTGGGTTCATTTTCCAGCTCTTCCATGGGAATAATGAAGAATAATTGTTTAGAATGGCTAGAGGTTTAGGTAAGCCATGTGCGGTTGATCCGCGAAACTTAAATTATGAATATGGTTATTTTTCCGCGGTTTTGATTGATATTGACTTCTCGAAGCCACTTGGTAAGATTATTATTAATGGTGAAGATAGTGAGGAATCTTTTGTTCAAAACTATGAAATCCTTAATCGGCCTAGCTTTTGTGATCACTGCATTTCCATTGGTCATATTAATGCTGAGTGTCGTATTAAGAAACGTAGGGATTTACAACAAAAATCAGATGCTGAAAAAGATCCAGAGATTAAGAATAAAATTGAAGATGAGACTGCTGAGCTATAAAAAAATTGGGAAGAAGGAGAGAATATCAAAGGATAAAGTCCCAAATCTGGTGGATCAATCGGACGCTCCATGTGATGCAAAAACTACGCCGCCACTAATTAATCCAACAAAGAAAGTACCAATTACAAAGGTTTTTGCTATAACCCATAGATATATTGATAGCCCTTCGACGAGTATTGTTGATGAATCTATTCCTCTAGTTCACAATGTTGGTGCGTCTGATGAAGCTCTGCATAGTGATAATTCGGAGAAGTGCAAAGATAGTGAAAGCCAGCGCAAAGATTGCGCTTCTTCTGAATGCAATGATTGTGATACTTCTGGTGCTGCGGGGGTGCACAATGATGGTGCTTTAAGTTTTTCTTTAGTCATGACTTCTTCTGAGGATGTTGACTTGGTGGATGATGAAGAACTTGATGCTATTAAAAAACTCGAAGAATTGAAGAAAATGACTTATGATTTGCAGAGAGATGTAGAGGTGTCCATAATCGAGCAAGAAATGGCGCATATTAGGGTTGAGAAACTTAGAAAACTATCACTCGAGAAGAGGAATCTGGAACTTGAGCAGAAGAAGCAAGCTGAGAACAATTTTGTTCAAGATAATATTGAAAAACTTGTTGAAACTATAGCTACAGGTTGCTCCCTACAAATTCTGTGTTGGAACCTGTTGACGAGTCTGGTTTTAGTGCTGCTACTAAAACATCTAGAAGATCATCTCCAGAAAAATCTGTAGATAATATATCTTTATCAAACATATTTGAATCTGGCACTGAGGAGGTTAACAAAGAGGCGGAGGAGGTTGTCTCTGATATTCCTCCTGATACTACGCAATCAAGTACTAATCTTGTAGATGTTGAATCTAAGAAGATTGAATGGAGTGCTCTGATGGATCAGGAGGAGCGGGAAAAAAAGGCAGCGGTAGACAAATTGAAGCAAGAAACTTTGGAAAAGAAAGCGGCTGGTACTACAAAAACTAAACCAAAAAAGAAACCAGGCACTAAACCTGCGGAGATTACTAGCCATGTTGAAACAAGAAATAAGATGAAATTAAGGGGTTCGGCAAGCTCTCCACGTGATAGGGGTAATCAATGAGGGTCTTCTATTGGAATGCTCAAGGCTTGGCCAAAGAGGCCAAGTTAAAAGAGCTCTATCACTTGCACAAACCTGATGTTATTTTTATTGCAGAACCAAAAGTTTTTTGCACTACACATTTTGTTAGGTCTTTGAGATTGGATGCGTTTTGTGAAGATGTTATAACTAAAGAGGATGTTGGTGAAAAAGGTAACATATGGGTTTTGTGGAAGAATTCTTTGGCAAGACCAGGTATTTTATCTTCTTCTAAACAATCTATTACTTTAGACTTTGATGGTGATTGGATTATGGCTTTTCATACTTCTTGTGATCCGGTTACAAGGAGATTATTGTGCCAACAATTGGGGTTGGGTTTTATATCTATTCCTTGGTTGGTGCTTGGTGATTTTAATTGTGTTCTTCGTCTGGATGAAAAGAAGGGCGGTATGCCAATTTTAAGTATTTATATGAATGAATTTCGAAGTTGGATTTCTGATAATGGGCTAGTGGAAGCGGATTCGATTGGAAAAAAATATACTTGGTCTAATTGTCAGAATGGTGATCGTCGTATTGTTTCAAGGAATGATAGGGCGATTGTGAATGATGCTTGGAGTTACAAATATGAAAATTGGAGGTGCAAAGCTTTGCCAAGGATCTGTTCAGATCATTCCCCACTTTTTGGGTTTGCTATTGACAGTCCAAGGCCGGCAAGAGCTCCATTTAGAATCCAGAAGATGTGGTTTCATCATCCAGGTTTTATGTAGCTGGTGGAAGACAACTGAAATTTGTGCCTTGTTGGTGCGCCTCCTTTTTTTTTGCTGGAAAGTTAAAACGTTTGAAGGAAGTCTTGAAGCTATGAAATAGAACTGTTTTTGGTGATGTTCAATTTCGTTTGAAACAGGCCGAACTTAGTCTTGAATATGAAAATGATTTTCTAGATTTAGATCCAGCGGATGAAGTTCAATTCACTTAGGTAGCAGATGCCAAGAATGCTGTGGATGCAGTGCGAACTGATTTCGCAGTAATGCTTAAGATGAAGTCGAGAGTTACTTGGTTGGAGGATGGTGATCAAAACACTCGATTTTTTTCATAATAGCATTCGTATGAGGAGGAGTCAAAATACAATATCTGAACTTAGGATTTCATCTAACTCTACTTTGGTTTTGCAGGATGGAATTAAAGATTTCATTGTCAATCACTATAAGGAAAAGTTTAATGGTGGAACGTCTGATATTGATCCAAAATTGTTTGAATTTGAGAATGAAAGAATCTCAGACCCTGAGAGTTCTTTTATGGATGTTGTGCCAACTCTAGACGAGATTAAGAGAGCTATTTTTGACTTGGGAGCGGATTCGGCGCCTGGCCCAGATGGTTTCTCAGGTTCTTTCTACAGACATTTTTGGAATATTATTGCTACTGATATTTTTAATGCCATTAAAAATTGTTGGTTGATGAGGAAAATTCCTAATGGCATTAATTCTAGCTTTACTGTTCTCATTCCAAAAAACACAAGGTCAGATGCTATTAAGGATTTTAGGCCTATTGGTTTGAGTAATTTTTTCTTCAAAATCATTACAAAATTTTTGGCTACCAGGCTTGGTACGGTTATGAATAGACTGATTTCTGAAGAAAAAGTGGCTTTTATGAAGGGAAGGAACATTCATGAAAATATAGCTCTTGCGTCTGAATTGATTAATGAGATTTCTGCGCCAAGGAACTTTGGTAATGTAGGCTTAAAACTTGACATTGCTCAAGCTTTTGATAATGTAAGTTGGGAGTTTATAGCTGAAGTTTTCCGTCAATATGGTTTCTCTGAAACCCGGTGCTCTTCGATTCATAGTATTCTTAGTTCGGCTAGGATTTCTGTGCTAATAAATGGCAGTCCGGAAGGTTTCTTTAGCATCACTAGAGGATTGCGCCAAGGTGATCCTCTTTCACCTTTGATTTTTGTTCTTATTGAAGATATTTTGAGTCGTAATCTCTCTAAATTGTTTGTTAAAAGAAGTATGCACAACATGGTTAGTAAGAAAGGTGTGGCTCCAACACACCTACTCTTTGCGGACGATATTCTTGTTTTCTGCAGAGGTAATCTTCGTAGTTTGCAAAATTTGAAGATTATTCTTAATGTCTATGAGAAGGCTTCAGGCCAGTGCGTAAATTATGCAAAAAGCAAATTTTATTACGGTGGTGGCACTTATTCTCGGAGTATTGCTATTGCTAATTATTTGGGCATGGATAGAGCTTTATTTTCAGATAAATATCTGGGAATTCAATTAAAGCCTGGCATTGTGCGGCACATTCATATCAGGAAGGTGGTTGAAAATATTATGGACAAGTTGGCTGGTTGGAAGGGTAAACTATTATCTTTTCAAGCTAGACTGGTTTTGATCATATCAGTGATTGCTAGTCACTCTATGGTTGTTTATAAATGGCCGTGCAATATCATTAAACAGGTTGAGAGGGCCATTAGAATTTTCTTTGGTCGGGTGATGCGGAAAAGCGTTAGTTCTTTACGGTTTTATATGACAACTTGTGTTGTTCAAGACGTGAAGGTTGACTGGGCCTTAGAAGATTGATTGATGTTAACAAGGCTATGCTTATGAAGTTATGGATTTTAATTCGTGATTCGGATAAGACTTGGGCCAGATTTTTGAGGGCGAAGTACTTCAAATTGAATGGAGTTTTGATTGATTACAAACTTGGTTCTACGGTTTTTCCTGGAATCAGGTGGGTTTATGATTTTATGCAGCAACACACTAGGACAATTATAGGTGATGACGCTAATACTTTCTTATTCTTTGATAACCGGCTTGGTGATTTTTCGATTGCAAAGAGATTAGGTATTACTTCCAAAGGCCCTAATGATTTTAAGGCTAAGGTTAGTGATATCATTGTTGATGGTGCTTGGGCTATTCCTCAAAGCACGCGGGATTTGATGGTTCGGATCAATATTGATATTGAAAATTTGCCTATTATTTCTGGGGGAGATGACTATAAGATTTGGGATTTAGATAGCAAAGGAGTCTGCTCAGTTAAATCTGCAAAGGCTGCCATTAGAGAGAATGCGGAAACTCTGCCAATTGCAACTTTGTTTTCTTGGCCAGTTGTGCACCCTACTCTAAGTGTTCAATATTGGAAGGTCTGGGCAAAGCAATGTTGTGCTAGTGATGATAACGTCACTAAGAAGACTGGAAGGTGTTTTCCTTCAATGTGTCGTTTGTGTAGACGGGATTGCGAAACTCTTAGCCATATTACTTGGTAGTGCAGATTTGCCAAGATAATTTGGGCTTAGGCGGCACGTATTTTTAATCTGAAACCAAGAGAAGATTTGGTGGCTTCGTATAAGGCTGCTAAGGGGTGCAACAGGATGATTAAGGATCTGTGGTTGGTTGCTAATCTTGCAATCACTACGGAGTTATGGAGGCTGCGCAACAAAGTTTATTTTGAAGATGATGTTGTGCATTGGCTAGGTTTTAAAGGTAGAGTTTATCAGTTAATTCGTGATAACTCAATACGGATGAAGGGCCATATGAATAATACAATGGAGGATTTACGCATCTTGAATTATTTCAAAGTGAAGCATAGATCGTGCAAAGTTTCTTCTCCAATTGAGGTAAGGTGGTGTCCTCCTAACCAAGATGAAATCATGATTTGCTGTGATGGTGCATCCCATGGGAATCCAGGCCCGGCTGGTGCTTGCGTTACATTTCGTGATGCAAACGCATCTGTTTTGGGAGTTCGCTGCGTTGGCCTGGGATTGCAGACAAACTTTTATGCGGAAGTGTGCGCAGTTATATATGGTGCTATGTTGGCCAAAAGTTGGAATTTTTGGAATATCTGCGTTCAATATGATTCGATGAGTTGCATTCAAGCTTTTCAAAATGAGGGTTTACCTTGGCAATTAAGTCAGAAGTGGAGATTGGCGAGGAATTTCTACTCCAATATTCGCTACATTCATAAATATAGGGAAGTTAATTTTTCTGCAGATGCTTTGGCTAAGCAATCATGTTTGCTAGATGAGGACATTTTTGAGTTTTATGAGGGGAGGCCAATTTCTATGTTTTATGTAGAATGGCCGGGTGAGGTTTATTTTCGTTTTAAATAGGCTAGTTTTGTTGGTAGCCCTTGGCTAGCTCATTATAGCCTAGGACCTATACAGTTTTTGCTTTTTTATCTATTTTATTGACGGAGTAAAAAAAAGAGTAATTTTCTGATCATTGAGAACAACGAGCGTTTTGCAGTGGAGTGAAGGCCTAGCACTTATCAAAACAAAAAAAAGGCTTAACATATTACTATATTTAGTTTATTGATGGAGATGATGATTGACATGAAATATATTTCAAGAGAATCAAGACATAATTATGTGAGGTTTAAATTCTAGACGCTGCACTCCCATTTTATTTTCACCTTTTTAAGAATATCTTAACTATATTTATGAACAAATATGAGATTTTTTTTCACATTCTTTTTCTGGCATTCAGATGAAGTCTTAACATCTGAAGCGTAAAAGTAAACATCATTTCCCGGTACGAAGCACAGGTTACTATCTAGTTATTTACTTAATAATAATAATTATTATAATGTGAAAGTAAAGTAAATAATACACACAAGATTTTCTTAACGAGGAAGCCACAAATGCAGAAAAATCCCGGGACCTAGTCCAGTTTTGAATACTCTCATAATTAAACCGCTATACAAAATCTAATGTCGACTTCGTATAGTTGAGACCCAATAGACTACCCCTACATACTTAGTTTCCTCAGTATCCATGCTTTTTCGACCTTTTGGTGATGCACGTGAATCTCAAGACAGAATTCACTATATCAAGTTTCTTTACCCAGTAAAGTCTTTATGTACTCAACTCCTTTAGATCGTATTCCAAACAGTAAAGGAATAAACTGTTTGGTAACCACTTCAATTATCTTTACTATAAAATATATGTTGAGTAGTCGACAAAGTCTCTTCCATTTAATCTAATAAAATCCTTTGTCAGGTATGATAAATCCAAATCTGAAAGTTCAGATCTCGATTCACAACTATAAAATCGTAGAAAACCCCCAAATGGTAGTTGCCGATCAATACGACTATATGATGTGTGCACAAATTAACAAGATAGCCAACTAATAAGAAAATCTTCTTCGTTTTTAAATCTACAACTGCATTCTCAATAACCTGTTGTTTATGAGTGAAAACTGCTTCTGCCGATATTGGTAATTTTGTGTGGATGAGAAACGTGTCTAAACCCTAAACAATGCACTGCACGGGAGTACTTTTGATTCGAGAGATCAATCTGTACAATCCTGGCCTAAACCAATAAATAGCCGTTCCAGGCTTGCTTCAGTCACAAAGTGAAGGAGAAGGGTTGGTCTTAGGGAGGGAAGCGAAGAAAGTGTTGAGACCAGAATCGTTTATTCTGAAGGTGTGGTTGTTTACGACTTGTATCAGAAAGTAGCACTGGATAGCATAATGGAAAACTATCAGGTGATTTCTGGATACTTTGTTGTTCTCTGACCAAAATTTGTTGTTTGGTGGAATTAGGTGAAGCCTATTTATACAAGTCATATTTAAACGTACCCTGGTCACGTAGGACGTGGGAACGATTGGGTGATGGAAGAATGGAGTAACGTATAACCGTCAGAAACCCATGCTTCCATGATGAAAGAAGTGGATCCGTTTACACCCGTTACTTCTTGCCGCCACTAATTGTCCCGTTTCATGACACTTTCTTATAACGGGCGTATTTCACGCCGCACGCTGTAAACCTCCAGACCAATACCCTGATGAGTATTCCCCAGTTTGTGACATGTTTGATGTCTCGAGTGTTTTCGTGGAAAATGTGTATAAGGTTGCTATGCGCGGCAAGTCAAAGTCAAGAGTCTTACCGTAAGAAAATAACATGTGATGCTATTAGGCACGTCTTGGCTGGTCGCCTAAAACTTGCCACAAGTCTGTCAGTTCAGTGGCGAATTTGGATGGTTGAGATTACACCTCATGAGAAAGGATGGCCATTGATTATGTCCATATCTTGTTGTATAGCAAAGTGGCGCCATTGGTATGGTGGCGCCTGGCGTAGCCATGGCATAGCGGCATGCCAGTGGTGTAGCCGTAACAACTTTTTGGCATATTGGTGTTAGAACTATATATGGTTCTGAAAACATTGGCCCTGTTGCCATATCAATCCCAATACTCTGGGAAACGTTACTTAGTTTGGTCGGCGTAGTAACTTTTCCTAAATTAGGGTTTGGCGTGCCAAATCCCTAATTAGTGCACGTGGCATGTGGTCGTGGCGTATTGGGATTTGTGCAAATGGTGCCATAGCCGCGCCAAAGGAACCATAGCCAGGCCATCATGTGGAAATGGCCACAGGAGTAAGGATTTCCACAGGTGGCTATGATACGGCGTCTTTTTTAGGGTTTCCTGGGTCTCACACGACTCGTGGCATGTTGTGGGCCCTAAGTGGCATAATTTGCACCACGACTGGAAATTAGGGTTTCGACCGTGTGGGGTTGTGTTTCTGGTTAGGGTAACCACATTGAAGTCTTTTATGGCGCTGGCCACGGACAGAAGATGGGTTGGCACGTAAGTGCATTATTTATGGTATGTTTCCACGTTCAGCATGCTTTGTGGAAAAGTGGCACGTCTGGCATGTTTGACATGTTAGTTAGCGCATTGGCGCAACCTTTGGGTAGCCAATTTTTTACATCTCTTTTTTAATATTGTGGCAGGTTTTGAGCAACCTGATTGGTCGAAAGAGAGGGACGACCAAAACACGGGCGTGGCCACACTTCTGGTGTAGGTGTGGCAAGTTTAAAGCGACCTCATTAGTCGATAGGAAATAGAACCGGAAAGTATGGGCTCAGCCATAACTTATGTGTTTGTGTGGCGGGTTTAAGGGACCCGATTGGTCGAGGAAAATAGGGCTGGTTAGGTAGCATGGGGTGTGGCCAATGGAAAGTGGTGCTGGCTGGCCTAAGGCATGGCCACGCCTCCCTTTGCTGTTGTTCCTATTCTACGGCTCTTCTGCTTCTTGTTTTCTGTTTTTGGGTAGGATTTTGTACCTACTAATCCATGGAGGATTAATTAACTAGTTCGTCTAGGATTAATTTCAACAAGAAAAGTCTGATATACTGCGCAAGGTGCAAAACCCTAACTTTTGCAAATTAGTCAGGGTAATTGATTGAATTCTATGTGTTGACACAGAGTTCTTAAAGTTCATTGCCAGAGAGCAGCATGCTTTCTGATTGAATACCTTATGCAAAGACCTTATCCTTGAAATTTGGAAACTCGTGCTACTCTGTTGCGAGTGAACACAAATTGTCATGCCATATCAACATTAAGGGTTCAGCCGGAGAACATAGCGCAAAAATCATTCAAAGAAACTTATATTAAGTGAATATAAGCAAGGTGCCAAAATTTACAGAATATCTGGGATTGTTGCTACATGCACCATTCTGGGTAAATTTCATGAGAAAATATTGAGTTGCTCAATAAGTGTGCCAGTGAATAGGTTGAACACTCGTCACTTTTGCAGAGTAACGGCCTATTAAATGCAGGGTTTTACAATTTTAGCCCTGAACTAAAAGCCACCATCAATATTAAGTCTCCTGCTTAGCACGTAACAGTGGCATTGTTGCGGGGTAAGCATTAGATGGTGACAGAGAAGAGTAAAATCGAAAGGGAAAGACGTGAGGAGATTGCCAGGGAAATTCGATTAACCTTTGGCGGAAGACATGAGGAATCCGTAATCCTTGTATTGGAGACTCTGCGTAATTCCGACTTGGCCATAAGGTGTCGGCGTTGGCGCTGGAATTCTGGCTACTGATCGACAGAGATGGAACTGCGACTTGGTCCGCGAATCGGTGGATGGCGCTAGCTGGCTAGTTCACAGAATGTATGAAGACGGGGTTTGGATTCAGTCCATGGAATGATGGAAACTGGCTTCATCCTGAGAAATGGTGGAAATTGGCTTCAGTCTGTGGAAATGGTGGAAACTGGCTTCAGTCAAACAATGAGGATAGAGCCGGCTAGGTCGCAGAATGGGCAGAGATAGCGTGGCTTTGATCACGGAGTGATGGAGTCATGGCGCTGCTTTTTTGGTGGAGTGCGCAGAGATTGCGTTGCTTTGAGCGGTGAAGATGGCGATCCTTTGGCTATCTCACCGTTTTCTTCCTATCCTCATTAGGGTTTCAACGAGAGACTTCATCTGGTTGAGGCTAATTTTTCGGCCACCGTGTAAACTCATTGTGTTCGCTCAGCATCCATTTCTCTTTAGGGTCTCTACAGTATATATGCTTATGCAATTAGGTTGTCCTTCTTAGTTCAAGACAAAGACTTTCTCTGTTGAATCCATATTTCCTTCATCATGTCGAGCAGAAGCGAATCATCTTCGAGTCAGCTAGATTCTTCAGTCAAACGCAGGCGGCTTGCATCCAGAGTATGTCTCAAACCATCTCTTAATTTTCAAAATGATGAATCTTCCTTTCCCATAACATTCCTTCTTTCTTCTTTTCTCAGTGTGGACAAATACCTGATTCTGGCGACAACTCCCCCGTCCGGATCATCCGAGTTAAGAAGATCATACCGGTACGTTTTCGTTGACCAATAGATATTTGTTTGTTACCGCCAGCGAGTGAGAAAGAGAGAGTTTCTTTTGTGCATAGATATTTATCTGGAACATGTGTGACCGTTTATCGATGATGATGATTTGACCACCCCCTTCCTTCGAATCCGAGCACACCAACCGCTGCAGATCTGGAGAATGCTGATTTGGGTATTTCTTGCCATGAATATACCAATGCAGGTTTGTCATTCGAAATCCGCATGAAGTGTTTATCTTCTAGCTACCGAAACGTTGGTAGATTCCTGTGCGAAAGGAATTTGTGAATCTGTACACGAAAATATGGAGAAGATATGGCCATATTGCCACCAGGAACGTGGTGCAGCATTGCTCGTCTGCCTTGGTTACCACAGTGAACTGTCTCCTTCCCATGATTGTTGAAATGGAAGGCACATCCATCCGCGACGTCTAAGAATCAACTATTTAAAAGTGGGAAAACATGGTGTCTACCTGTGAATCCCTTGAGTTTAACGTAATTTGGATGCGACATCGCCTTGACATTGTGAAGGTTGATAGAGCCGGTATCCTTGCCAATATCGTTCCTGCTACAAAAGCCATTTTGGAAGAGGAGAAGGCTCTGACCGTGGAATCCCAAAGGTGAAAAAGGCAATCCAGGACTTGAAGAGTAGGGATGAAAGATATGAAAACAGGTTATAGATGATGCTTTCAAGGAACTACAATCTATTGGATGGGCTTTTCTGAGTTATGTAGTTGTGAGACACCTGGTTTTCCTTCTGGGTCTCGAATGTGTTTTTTTTGTTGGAGAAATAAGAGAATTTTCATTAATATGCTTCGATTAAATGAAATTTGATAACTGGGATGTGAAGGAAACGAAAAAATGCATGGCTAGCCATGTTATTAAACGGCGAGGGGTGGGGTAATAGTTAGGCATAGTATGCCTTGAGCCATTTTCCATTGATGACTGCTTCCACTTTGCCTCCATCTTCCTTGATGACCTTGTAGTATCCACTGTTATACGCTTTGGTGACCACATAAGGCCCTTCCCATTTTGGGGAGAATTTTGGTGCTGACATGTCTTGCTGGATGTGTTTGGCGGTCTTCAACACCAGATCCCCTACTTGAAAAAATCGAGGTTTCACAGCTTTGTCATATGCTCGGGAAATTCTATTTATGTATGCTTGCACGTGATATTCTGTTTAAGCTCTTCTGGAATCCAAAGTGTCTAGCTCCGCTACCCTGGCATTCGATGTTTCGGCTTCATTCCATTGTTCTCCACTTTCCTCGGCAATCCTAGTCGATGGGATTTTAATTTCTGCTGGGAGAATGGCATCTGCTCCGTAGACGAGAGAATAGGGGTAGGCGCCAGTAGAGCTCCTTGGTGATGACCGATATGCCAAAAGCGTCATTGGAAGTTGTTCATGCCATGTCCGAGGGTTATCATGCACTATCCGGCTGAGGATGCGAATTAGAGTCTTGTTGGTGCTTTCGGCCTGTCCGTTCCCTTGGGGGTAGTAAATGGTGGAGAAGACTTGTTTAATTCCATATTCTTCAAGTAACTCCCGTACTTGCTTGTTGGCGAAAGGAGTGCCGTTGTCGGTGATGATGTATTTAGGCACGCTGAAAAGACAAATGATATATTCCTTAATGAACCCTATAATTGTGGATCCAGTAGTCCCTCGTAAAGGGATGGCTTCGACCCATATGGTGAAATAATCTGTTGCGATTATTATATACTTATGATGTTTTGATGATGGCGGGTTGATCTTCCCAATGATATCGAGTCCCCTGCTATAAAACGGCCACGGACTGCTTACCGAATGCATGGGAGTAGAGGGTGTGTGGATAAGATTTCCATGAATTTGACATTTGTGTCATCTTTGAACAAAATTAGCCGCATAATCCTCCATGGTCGGCCAGTAGTATCGCTCGTGTATAAACAACTTATTTTTTCCTTGGTGCTCTCCTTCGTGCATTTCTTTCAGCATGATTGGGATTTCTGGCTCGCCCAGGCATCGTAATAAATCTCCTCCAAAACTTTTACAATACAAGATTCCTTCATGGAGTATGAATCTCTTGGATTTTTGCTTGAACTTGGTTGCGTCTTTCTTTCTTGTAGGGAGTACGCCGTCGCGAATATAACTGATGTATGGATTTTGCTAGTCCCCAGCGTGGTCAACATTGAAAACTTCCAATTGATGCGGCGTTACTTGGCAATTGGAGCAGGATTCTTGGAGTAATAGAGATTGAGCCTCCATTTCTGGCCAGTAGTAGACAAGGCGTTGCAGACGACGATAAAGTGTTACCACCAACGTTTGTCCGCTAATTTCGCTATGAATACGGTTAAGCTGCTGCTGTGCCTCTTCATCTCCGAGGCATCTTGCCAGGGAACCATCTGGGTTACGGCGGTACAACATCCCATGAAGTATGAAGAAGTTTCGTAAGGTTTTGAGATTGACCTTTCCTTGGGAAAGTGAGATGTTAAGTTCTTGAATAATCGGTGTTCTCCAGTCGCTGGCTTCAGTCTCCTTAGATTGTGAAAGACATGTTGATGCCACGGTTCGTCTTTTCACCGTCGGGGTTTCTTCCAAACCTCCGAACCACAACTTTGATGCTAATGTGGCTAGGCAATCAGCATGTCTGTTGTTTCTACGGCCAACATGTGTTATGGTTGCATCAGCGAAGTAATATAGCAGCTTTTGCGCCTCGGATTTATATGGGGCCAGCGTCACCTCTTTCAGTGCGTATACTCCATTCATCTGGTTAACTAGTAATTTAGAATCACCCTTTATTTCCAGACGTGTGGCTCCAGTTTGCTTGGCTAATGACAATCTATGAGAAAGGATTCATATTCTGCTGAATTGTTGGTGCAATGAAAGTATAGCTTGAAGGAATGCGAGAAAACTTCACCGGTTGAGGATACTAGAACCACGCCCGCTCCTCCAGAATTATTGCTAAGGGTGGCGGAACCATCGAAAAATAGTATCCACGCTTCTTCTTTGACAAAAGATATTTCTGGAAATTCTCAGGAAGGTCTTCGTGCAGTGTTGTGGTACCCTCTCCCGGGAAGGCTGCTAGTAAATCTGCGACCGCTTGTCCTTTGATAGCTCTTGGGGAAGCAAACGTTACATCAAGCTATGACATTTGGAGGAGCCATTTGGCCGGTATTCCTATCAGGGACGGTTTTGAAAGCAAGAACTTCACAGGATCGAACTTAGATATCAGCACCACTTTGTTTGAGAGCAGATAATGTCTAAACTTCTGGATGGAGTGAATCAAATCTAGGCATGATTTTTATGCCTTAGGATATCTGAGTTCAGCATCCCTCAAAGTACGACTGAAGTAGTATATATGGTGCTCAATTTCTTCATCATCTTCTTAGGCGAGAAGAGCTCCGACAGCAATATCACTAAAAGCAGTGCAGAGACACGACGGTCTTCCTTGTACAGGAGATTTCATGACGGCTTGGGATGACAGTATCTGTTGAATCTTCCGAAAAGCCTCTTGTTGTAGCGTCGTCCAAACAAAAATTTCCCTCTTCTTCAGCAAGGGGATGAATGAAGCAACAAGCTGAGATAAACCCGGTCTAAAATGTCAGATGTAGTTTACCTTACCCATGAAGCTCTGGAGTTCTTTCACAGTTTGTGGAGGTGGCATCGTGAGGATGGCTTGGGTTTTGGCTGGGTCATTTTTGATTCCTTCGGCGGTCACCTGGAAACCTAGAAATTTTCCCGAAGAGACGCCAAAGGCGCACTTCAAAGGATTCATCTTTAGTTTTTATTCACGACACCTTTCAAACACCTGTCGTAGAACCTCTTTATGGGCCGCCCGGGTTTTTGATTTAACCACTATGTCATCCACATAGTCTTCAACTTGCTTATGCATCATATCATGGAAAATTGCGGTCATGGCGCGTTGGTAGGTGGCACCAGCATTTTTCAAACCAAAAGGCATCACGGTATAGTAAAAGTTTCCGAGAGGAGTTCTAAAACCTGTCTTACTTGCGTCGTGCTCGTACATCTTTATTTGATTATATCCGATGTACCCGTCCATGAAAGAGAACATACCGTGTCCACTGGTGGCGTCTACCAACATATCAATGTTAGGAAGAGGAAAATCTTCCTTGGGGAAGAATTTGTTCAGATCCCTAAAATCAACACAACACCTGATTTGGACGCTCTTCTTATTTACTGGAACCACATTAGCTAACCTGGTTGGGATGGTGAATGGGTTTGACGAAACCAGTGGCTAATAACTTTTGAATTTCCATCTTGATCTGTTCTTCCACATCGCGTATGAACTGTCTCGGATATTGTTTGGACGGTTTGGATCCGGGTATTATATGTAGAAGATGAGTGACCAGTTTCTCATCCAAGCCATGTATTTTCTCGTACTTCCACGCGAATACATCTTGATATTCCTTAAGAAGGTCCACAAGTTTTGCACGTTCATCGACACATAGAGTTGAGCTGATGGAGACAGGCCGTGGAGTTTCCTCGCCTCCGATGTTGACAACTTCGAGTTCATCTGTGGTGGAATTGGTTCCGTCATGCAGTTGCCGTGGTGCATCTGATACCTTCTCTTTGGCTCGCTGCTGTGATTGCATTCCATTGGGCGGAGAGACTGGGAGGTAGTCTCCCCTGCTAATTTCTAACAGCGGCGCCGATATACAGTTTTCCCTTTTTCGTCACGACTTGCAATAAAAGCCCGCTCCCGCTTGGCATGAGTATGAGATATGCTTCCGTTTGATGAGGGGAAATTGGCGTGATTTTCCTTTGAAGATATGGCGCGAGATGGGGTCTCTTTGTGCAGCGATGCGAGCCTGTCTTCTTCTTCGATCGACGTCCATGTCGGCAGTGAAGTGCAGTGGAATTTTCCTGACGAGTTCCGCGAATTTTCTTTCGGTTCGAACATCTCCATACTATATATTGTTGTATAAGGAGATAATGACGCGGGAATGCAAATAACTTCTTCATTCAACATGGTATTTAGGAACCGGTGATATGTTGAAGAAATGATCCTGTTATCGTGGAGCCACAGTCTTCCCAGTATCATGTGGTAGTCTGGCTCCTTCTCGATTATTTCGAACTTTACCTTCAACTGGATTGGTCCCACTGACAGATTCAGGTTGATGTATCCATACGTGCTGGTTTGGTTGCCTTCGAAATCTATCATCATGGTAGGATTTCGTATAATTTTTCTTGGACGCACCTTGGCTGTCCTGAGAGTTCTGAGAGTAATAACATTGGAAGACGCCCTCGTGTCTATGAGGGATATTTTGAACTCCGAACCCTTGATGCGAGCAGTGACATGTAGGGCTCGGTTGTGTCCTTCTTCTGCCATCATGTCGTCTTCAGTAAATATAACATTTTTGACGGACATCTCTGATATTCTTGAAGTCTTCGAGCGTAAAGGTACCAAACACGCGTTTAGGGCTATTTGATTAATCGTAGTAAATGTCTCCGCTCTCTGGTCCTTTGAAAGGTGTAGAAGTTCACATAAACTTTCCACCAACGCGGCTGCTTCCTGGTTCACCGATTTTGATTGGTGGTGAAGCTGTTGACCCGAGAACGATCATCCGGGACGTCAGTCCCAAGTGCTCGAATTTCCGGGGCAGGTGAACCACTCAAATCTGATGTAAATTTGACAAGAAAGTTGAGTATGTTGTTTATCGTATCCTTCATCAGGTCCATATTCCTTGTGTGGATCTCCTGAACCCGTGCTAATTCGGCCGACCTTGGAACTTCTTCATTGGTTGCGTCATTAGGCGCCGTGTTGGGAGAAGAGACATCGCCATTCTCCAGAGTTTGAGTGGAATTCGGAATCATGGACTCATTTCTAAGACCTACCATCTTCTGGAAATTGGAGTTGCAACCGAAAGATTTAATCTTCCACTGTGGTCGCCAATTGTTTATGAGTGAAAACTACTTCTGCCGATTTTGGTAATTTTGTGTGGATGAGAAACGAGTCTAAACCCTCAACAATGCATTGCACAGGTGTACTTTTGATTCTAGAGATCAATCTGTACAATCCTGGCCTAAACCAAGAAATGGCCGTTCCAGGCTTGCTTCGGTCACAAAGTGAAGGAGAAGAGTTGGTCTAGGGAGGCAAGCGAAGAAAGTGTTGAGACCAGAATCGTTGATTCTGAAGGTATGGTTGTTTACGACTTGTATCAGAAAGTAGCATTGGCTAGCAAAATAGAAAGCTATCAGGTGATTTCTGGATACTGTGTTGTTCTATGACCAAAACTTGTTGTTTGGTGGAAATAGGTGAAGCCTATTTATACAAGTCATATTTAAATGTACCCTGGTCTCGCAGGAAGTGGAAACGATTGGGTGATGGAAGAGTGGAGTAACGTATAACCGTCAGAAACCCATGCTTCCATGATGAAAGAAGTGGATCCGTTTACACCCGTTACTTCTTGCCTCCACTAATTATCCCGCTTCATGACACTTTCTTATAAAAGGCGTATTGCACGCCGCACGCTGTAAACCGCCAGACCAATACCCTGATGAGTATCCCCCAGTTTGTGACATGTTTGATGTCTCGAGTGTTTTCGTGGAAAACGTGTAGCAGGTTTCTATGCGCGGCAAGTCAAAGTCAAGAGTCTTGCCGTAGGAAAATAGAATGTGATGCTATTAGGCACGTCTTGGCTGGTCGCCTAAAACTTGCCACAAGTCTGTCAGTTCGGTGGCAAATTTGGATAGATGAGATTGCATCTCATGAGAAAGGATGGCCATTGATTATGGCCATATGTTGTTGTATAGCAAAGTGGCGCCATTGGCATGGTGGCGTCTGGCGTAGCCATGGCATAGCGACATGCCAGTGGTGTAGCCATGGCAGCTGTTTTGGCATATTGGTGTTAGACCCGAATATGGTTCCGGCAACATTGTCCCTGTTTCCATATCAATACCAATGCTCTGGGAAACGTTACTTAGTTTGGTCCGCGTAGCAACTTTTCCTAAATTAGGGTTTGGCGTGCCAAAGCCCTAATTAGTGCATGTTGCATGTGGCCATGGCCGTGGCGTATTGGCGTTTGTGAAAATGGTGCCATAGCGTGCCAAAGGAACCATAGCCAGGCCATCATGTGGAAACGGCCACAGGAGTAAGGAACCATAGCCGGGCCATCATGTGGACGTTTTTTTAGGGTTTCCTGGGTCTCACACGACTCGTGGCATGTTGTGGGCCCGAAGTGGCATAATTTGCACCACGACTGGAAACTAGGGTTTGGACCGTCCGGGGTCTTGTTTTTGGTTAGGGTAACCACATTGAAGTCTGTTACGGCGTTGGCCACGGACAGAAGATGGGTTGGCACGTAACTTCACTATTTATGGTATGTTGCCACGTTCGGCATGCTTTTGTGGCAAAGTGGCACATCTAGCATGTTGGGCATGCATGATTAGCATCTTAGTTAGCGCATTGTCGCAACCTTTGGGAAGCCAATTTTTTACATCTCCTTTTTAATACTGTGGAAGGTTTTGAGCAACCTGATTGGTCGAAAGAGAGGGCCGACCAAAACACGGGCGTGGCTACACTTCTGGTGTAGGTGTCGCAAGTTTAAAGCGACCTGATTGGTCAATGGGAAATAGATCCGTCAACTATGGGCCCAGCCACAACTTATGTGTTTGTGTGGCGGGTTTAAGGGACCCGATTGGTCGAGGGAAATAGGGCCGGTTAGGTAGCATGGGGCGTGGCCAATGGCAAGTGGCGCTGGCTGTCCTAAGGCATGGCCACGCCTCCATTTGTTGATGTTCCTATTCTTCGACTCTTCTGCTTCTTGTTTTCTTTTTTTGGGTAGGATTTTGTACCTACTAATCCATGGAGGATTAATTACCTTGTTCATCTAGGCTTAATTTCGACAAGCAAGGTCTGATATACTGCGCAAGGCGCAAAACCCTAACTTTTGCAAATTAGTCAGGGTAATTGATTGAATTCTATGTGTTGACACATATTTCTTTAAGTTCATTGCCAGAGAGCATCATGTTTTCTGATTGAATACCTTATGCAAAGACCTTATCCTTGATATTTGGAAATTCGTGCTACTCTGCTGCGAGTGAACACAAATTGTCATGCCATATCAACATTAAAGGTTCAGCGGGGAACATAGCACAGAAAGCATTCAAAGAAACTTATAGTAAGTGAATATAAGCAAGGTACCAAAATTTACAGAATATCTGGGATTGTTGCTACATGCAGCATTCTGGGTAAATTTCATGAGAAAATATTGAGTTTCTCAATAAGTGTGCCAGTGAAGAGGTTGAACACTCGTCACTTTTACATGGCTCTGTTTCTTTGCAGTGTTACGGCCTATTAAATGCAGGGTTTTACAATTTTAGCCCTGAACTAAAAGCCACCATCAACACCTGCACAACACAAACTTGAATCCTCTTGTGATCAATCACGCACAAAACGAAGTCTATTAACAATGGATTCTCACAAGATGTCTTGATATCCACAAATGTTTCTAAAGATCCCGTGGATACTTTGATCTAGTTTGAGTGACCCTTATGTCAGAAGAGAAGGCTCTCAAGAATAATCAAACTAGCTGCAATAAATTAATAATAAAAAACTAAAATAACAATGCAATTATCTAGTTTCCCACCAACGATACTCGTAGAGATTCTTGATCCTACAGAAGTCTTTAAACGATCGGTCGTAAGAGATTTCGCCTAATTAGGGTACTTTCCTCTATGGATAGACGGATCCACCAAAAACAACACGAATGAAGTTTTCCTGGCTCTTAGGATAGTTTGCAAGAATTGCAAACTCAAGTATTTATATACCAAGGTTGTTTGGACAACAACGAAATTCCAAAACCGATAATATTCTCAATATATTCATTAAAGTACCTAATTTCGAGCACAACAGCAAATTCCACCATTACCATCTCATAATCTCTACCAGTACCCATCTTCAAAACCTCTTCTTCTTGATAATTCGAGCACAATAGCAAATCACATCTCCGACCAATGGCATCTCCATCAGTTCATGTTGGTTTCTCTCTTCAATCGCATCGATCTAATACTCAATTATAGAAGAAACCCGTCTCTGATTCTCCTCAGATTAGATCCAAACACCATCAATACTTTCTTCACAAACTGAACCTTAATCTACTCTGCTTCTCAATTTCTATCAAACCCTTTTTCTCGAATTCCCATGTTCAATAAATTTCAGAACCATCATCAATTCTTCCTACAAATCTTTTCAGTGAAACCCTAATTTAATTCCAAATCCTCTCTTCACTAATTTGAGCAGAAGAAAGAAAACGGAAGGAGAAGAAAACAAAGAAGAAGAAGATAAGAAGAAGAAGAATGAATGAGATCGAACACGTGACTGACACACACGTGTGAAGGACATTTCAGTAATCTTACCACATGTATGAGATCTCCCTATATGATATTTTGGCGAGATATTGACAAGTCAACGCGATAAATTGACCGAGATGGTTAAAGTGGATGGAATCCGTTTAACTTGCCTAGTTTTGCAAGAAATAAAAAAAGTGGCCTAGAAATGAAAGTGAGGGTCCAGACCAGGCCTACTTCTGCATATAATCCAAAAATTAATGCATCTATTGACATTTGAATAACAAAAGCTTTACTCCCCCTAAAAGAAAGTGTAGCGCCCCAAAATCCAACTACTTACTAATCCAAAAGATCAACTACATAATGAGGCATTAAGGATCAAAATCTTTAACTTAAACATTAAATTAGAAGTTCTAAACAAGAATAACCCAAATCTAACCCTCTCTGAAATATATATACAAGAACTCTTCTCAGATGATACATATACAATAATGAGTTGGTTTGCAAATAGATACAAATAAACATAGCAAAAGCTAACCAACTAACGTACTCGATTCCTTGAAGCTTCCAAGACTTGAACGACCATCGTCACGTGCACAAATTGATCTGTCTCTGTAACTGAAATGAGAATTGAGTGAGCACATCATCCCTAAAAGGGGTGCCCAGTAGAAATAATAACTAACTTTCAAGTAATCACTAACATGATCTTGAGACAATGCAGGTTTTGCTGAAAACCGATAAAATGCCGAAAAACAGGTAAATCATATTGAGATAATAAGTTGTACGAAAATATAAAGTTCTACTGACTAATCATCCGGCACACATTCACAACATTAATAATAGTTGAGCACATAATCCTTCGCAGTAGTAAGGTTGACTCTTTTCGGATTCTTCAATGATAATTAAAGCCCCCTGAAGTTTTCGGCCTCGTAGTCTGATTTAGATTTGTACCTTACCAGTACCTCATTCATACACGCACCCTACATAACCAGTATTCAAAGAAACTAATGCTGCTAACATTATATCCGACAGAGGCATCTATCATAACATTTCCCACTCAAATCATGCGTCAATTCAATAATCGTATATAAGATTCTCAACATCTTTCTCTCTAAATACCAAAAACACATTATAATAACTTTTTCAAAGTGTTAAAAAAAACAGTAATGTACGAGACATGAGTTGCCGTACATAAATAGGGAATATATTGCGTAAAATAGTATAATAGATATAATTTTGGAATACACATCTCATACCAATCAAAAGGAAACCTTCTTTCTTTCATGCTAACAACATGTAAAGTTTGTAACCACGTTCCAATCAATGAAAATGAGCACTTTTTGAAATAAGTAATCACTACCAAAATATAGATATTAGTTGTTTTTAGAGATCCAATCCCATCCCAAAATGTAAAAGAAAACTAGTTTGTAGTACATTCATATATACATGCTTACACATATCATATAGTAACAAAGATATGCATGAACTTCATAATAGATAGCTTTATAAAACAATAATGAAGATAAGAGAGTTCGTCATAGATTCCCACCTCATTTGATGACAAGCCTCGCCTATCTCTATATTCTCCGTCCACTGGTTCATCCTTTGAATCGATCGTTGTTAATAAAGACTAATTGTTAATTACACAACATTATAAGAGTTTAGCCAAAAGAGGTCATATATAACCATACAATTTCCAGTAATAGGCTAAGTGAATTATCTAATGGTTCTAAACCCATTTACGGTTTTACACCTTTTCATTATCTATCTTTTGCATATATATATATATATATATATATATATATATATATATATATATATATATAAGGATTACTAATCCAATTGGGTTGGTTTTATAGTCCATTTGATAAGTCTAGAAAAGATATACAACTTTGTAGAATGAACCAAGGGATAATAAGGTCCACAAGGGTCCAATTTGTCAAAATAAGAAAAACTATTGTTTTGGGGTAAAAACTGATTCTGCTGGAAATGGTAAATTTGGGTGTGCAGCCGAGAAACGAATCTAAAACCTTAAAAAATGCATTGCACGGGAGTACTTTAGACTCGAGAGATCAATCTGTACAATTATGGCCTAAACCAAGAAATTTTTGCTCCAGTCTTTCTTCGGTCACAAAATGAAGGAGAATGGTTGATCTTAGGGAGGGAAGCGAAGAAGATGTTGAGATCAAAATGGTTAATTCTGAAGGTGTGGCTGTTTATGAATCGTATCAGAATGTGGAACTTGCTTGTGGGATGTAAACTATAAGCTCGTGGTGTTTTCTGGATACTTGTATTGATCACCTCTGTCGGTTGAAATAGGTTGAAAACCTATTTGTAAAAGTCATAGTTAAACGCACCCTGATCTCAAAGGAAGTTGGCGTAGTTAAGTGATGGAGGAGTGGAGATCGTGTGGAATGATGAAAACCACGTCCCTATCGTAAGGAAGACTGGTTGGTTTTATTCCCACTACTTTTCTCTACTATCACTAACTTTTCGTCGTTCCTGACACTTTCTCATGATGGGCATGTTTCACGGCGGACGCCGTAAACCGCCAGACCAATATCCTGATGAACATCCCCCAGTTTGTGACATGTTTGATATATCGAGTATTTTTTGTAGAGAAAATATATAGCAGGCTGCTGAGTGGGTCTTGCTTGCAAGACCTAATTATTTTGACCAATCACGCGCAAGCTAGGCGGCGGGCGATCATATGTTATAAGTTAATCCATGAGACTTGCCGCAAGAAATAGCATGTAATGCTCTTAGGTTAAATTATTAAGTTATTTGTGAAATCAATATTTATAAAACATCATTTGTAATCGATGCATATAAAGCATCGCTTTTAAGCAAGAAACTCAAAATAATCGATGTTCATGAAGCATCGTTGTATAAAGATCGTTTAGATTAGTCGCAAATCTTAATTTCTTAAAAAGAGCATGACCGGCCATCTTCAGGAAGATTCCAGGAGCTATTGATGTACATCAAAGGTGAGACGGTTAGTCCTTATAGGAGAGTGGTGGCTGGTAGCCATTTTGACATCCTATTGGTCGGCCTAAATTAGATCTAGACCGGTTAAATTGGTTGGCTGAGATCATTTGCGGAAGTAATGTGCTGCTGTTGAATTACTTAACACTCTTATGAGTAGCACGACCGACTAACTTTAGGCAGCCACCAGGAGCCATATAGATAGGCTGATGATTGGCCGATCAGTTTTTGTGGAATAGGGGTTGCCAGCGATCACGACGACATCTTATTGGTTCCCCGAAATCAGATCTAGGCCGGTCTATTCGGTTGGCGAATTTGGATGGCCGAGATTGCTTTGTGGCAGTTATGCGCTGTTGTTGGTCGATCTTGAGGCTTTTAAAGCCGCGTGGACAACCCAATTTGAGCTAACGGATTTAGGTGTTAGCTGCGGGATGGCAATTCGATTTGTCAGGGCTAAAGGAAAGCCGCTGATGAGTATATCGGCACTTCATTGATCGCTCAAAACGAAATCTAAGCCATCCAACTAGGCTGGCTAAGTTGGACGACCGCGATGAATTTGAGACTGCCACGACCAGTCTTAATTCGTTAAACCCTTTGTTCAACAACGAAATTATCCTACTTTTGGCCAGCGATTAGGATTGTTGCTGGCGAGTTAGGAGAATTCCGATTGGTTGGAATAGTGGTGGGCCATCCGGTGAACATCATGGAGCTTGTTTGGTCACGCTGGGAGGAGGCCAGGCTTGTTAAATTGGTCGGCCAAATCGTGCGGACGTGATTGTTTTAATACTGACATGGGCAGTCTATATTCGATTCCTTAAGGAATTAGGTGTGTCGACTAGACAACTTCCAATTTTAATTAAAATTGTAGGCTGTGCATTTAGAGCGATTTGATTGGTCGATGGGAAAACGGGGCCGACATGCAGCAATATGGGAATGGCCGGTCGATGGTACAGTGGCGTCAGCTGGGGCGAACCGGCCGGCAAAGTGGCGTGGCCGCGTCCCTTTTGCTGCTGCCATTACCTGTCGCAATTCCTCTTTATTTCTTGGTTTTCGACTTTTGGTAGGATTTTTCTTCTACTAGTCCATGGTGGATCAATATCCTAGCTTACCTAGGTTTGGTCTCGACCAATAGGGTTCGAGATATTGCGCAGGCCGCAAAAACCTAATTTTCGTAAATTGGTAAAATTAGGTTGAGAAATTGAATTTTGTGAGCTGTCACAAAATTAATCAAATTTGATGATTTCTGCGTTGGCACAAAATCACTAATTTTATTCTCAGAGAGCAACGCAGCGTGCTTCCGAATAAGTACTTTCAGGCATATCTTAATCCTGATACTTTGGGAGATTCATGTTACTCAGCTGTGAGCGAACATTAATCGTCATGTCATGTCAATATTAAGAGTTCAGCTGGGGAACATAGCATAGGAAAAAAATACTCAACAAGCCATAAATTAGTGAATAATGCAGGCGAGAGATTAAATACTCATTAGGCTCTATACTAGTGAATAATTCATCTAGGAGCTTGAGTTTCAATATAATATGAAGAGCGGCATAGGCACTTTTAATATTCTTCAGACTCCTTACGGAATATGGGCATATCAAGGTTTACTATTTCTGACATCGGGTCAGCTAGACAGACTTTTACAGTTTTCGCCATAAACTAAAAGCCACCATCAACAACTACCCCTAAGCCCAAGTCCACCAAAACGGCCCGTTAATCTAAGGCATGGTCCAACTATTCAACTAACGGTCACTAACAGTCAAAGAGGTCCAACTAATAGTCAACGTCAAGCAAAGGTCAAGTGAGGTAAAACTAGTCAAAGTTCAAAGTCAATTGAAGTCAACGGTCTAACTGGTCTGGCCAATGAGTTAACTCAGTCAGAAGACTGATTCAGGTAAATCAGAGTCAGTCAGAAATCTGACTGAGCTGAAAGGTTCAAGGAAAATCAATGGCACAAGCCATTAACACATCGACAACCTAAAAACCCAATGTCATCTCTCACTCCATGTCGAGAGTTATGCTAACCTCCCCTCCTATTGGCCGGTCAACGGAACCTACGCTCCTGATTGGCTGAAAAGCAAGTTATATCCCCTACATTTCGTGGCCGTTAACTTTTAGTAGAATTGGCTCGATCTGACACTCCATACCGAGCGATAGCTTAGCAGAATTCTTACACCGCGTTTATGTGATTTTAATAAAATCCGGACCTTCGGATCGGCTGCAAATAAAATGCCATATATATCGGATGCTAAAAATTATACAAAAATTTTTGGGAAAAAAACGAAAAACAAAAAAAATCTTTCAAAAAATCCGATAATTTCCATATTAAAAAATTAACCTAAATAGATTTTAGTTTGAATGTATATAATTCACATAAATTGAAAGAGTTTTTCTAAAAATGCTTTTTTGTCCCTAAATTAAGCACTAGATAAATTTGTTTCTCAAATTAGATTTAACACAAACGGTAAGTATCAAAAATTATAGAAAATATATAGTTTGCGTTAATTCGCCTAAAATATATGGGAAAAAAAACATTTATGTTTATTGTAAAATATATTATTCTTAGAGACGTTTTAATAATTTTTATGCCAAAATCTTAACTTTAGAAAAGGAGATATTTCACATTGATTTCATATTTAGCGTGAAATATCTTTTACACTGGATTTTTTTTTAATTTATGAAACAATATTATTAATTTTCATATTTGATTTTTATGCCAAGAAGTTAACCTAAAAATATATTTTTTCACTTTTTCTTTCCCGTACAATTTTATCTTAGCTTGCGCACTCCATGTACTTGTACTTGCGGTTTTATTTTATTTTAAGTGTCCATATAAAGTTTGGATATTTCTTAACTTTGGTGAAAGATTTGGGCATGTATGAACCGGCTTCGCGAAATTTTATATTTTAAGTATTTAGCTATATTTTAAGTATTTAACTAATTTTGGAAGTCTAGATCTGTTTATTAACACGCAGAAAGGGGAAAGTGTGGTGATCAGAAGGTTTGGTTAATAGAAATTGTGTATTCTTTTTTTTGAATTGCAGAATTTGCAGTCAAGAGTGTAAATCCTAATTTTGTCTCTAATAAAGTAATGTCCTATAGATAAAAACATTTACAGGGGTGTATTAGATCGGGATTTATCTAGATAAAATTAGATATTAGTTTTACACGAATTTAGTGGATTTATAATGTTTCTTATAGATATCTGATTCTGGATTATAATGGATTATCTTAGGAGTAGTTTGCTTTTTAAAAATTGAAGTATATTACCAATTAGTAATATATTTGAAAAAACCAAGGTCATCATGATTCCCTTAAAAAAATGGAGGTGGTGGTGGGCGGTGGTGGTTGGTGTGTGTGGTGTGGTGGTGGCGGTGATGGTGGGCGTGGGTATGGGCGTAGGCTAGTTTGGCATTGCTGTGAGTTTTAGAAAAGTACTTTTCTGTTGTGCTTTGATGTGCGTTGTTGTGTTGTACTGTGGAAATAAATCGGCATCGACGTTTAATAAACTATAATTTAAAAAGCACTGTGAAATTAACAAACTGTAAATTTTGTTTGGTAAACTTGTATTTTAAAATGCTGGTGATGTAGTTAATGACGAAAATAGACATATTTCAAAAATTAGTTTTAAATACACTTTAATTATAATAATTATATTTTTAATTCTAATATATTTAAGAAAATATAAGTAATATTTTTTTATTATTTAATAAAAAAATATAATTGTGTTTGCTTATAAAAATATTATTATATTGTAATTACTATTTATTATTTTAAAATAAAAAATAGAGAAATAAAATAGAGTTAAAAATAAAATGATTAGTGTACGATATTCAAGGGTAAAACTTGTCTTTATAATAAAATAACATAGTTAAAATAAAGCATCAATTAAATCAATTTATGTGGGTCCACAGCTTCTGTGTTTCTAGCTTTTAAAAGCTAGTGCTCAGTAGCTTTTAAAAGTAGGCGTAAAATGAAAGTGCTTCTCTCCAAAAGCACTTTGAAATTTTTTATCAAACACAATTTTTGGTAAAAGTTTGTTACAAGTTTGTTACAAGTGCTTTTGGTTGAAAATAAGTAATCCCAAACGGGGCTATATGATTCTGGATTATAATGGATTTATCTTAGGAGTAGTTTGCTTTTTAAAAATTGAAGTATATTATCAATTAGTAATATATTTGAAAAAACCAAGGTCATCATGATTCCCTTAAAAAAAAACCAAAAGTGGAGGTGGTGGTGGGCGGTGGTGGTTGGTGTGTGGTGTGTGGTGGTGGTGATGATGGTTGGCGTGGGCATGGGCGTAGGCGGTGGTGGCTGGTGTGTGGCGGTGAAGGTGGTGGAAGTAATGGTTGGTGATGGAGGCGGTGGTCGATGGTGGTGGTTGTGTTGGTGTTGGTTTGTGGTGTGTGCTGGTGGTGGAAAAACATAGCATGTTGTCATAAAAAAAATTGTCCATAAGAATCCATGAAACTCTTGTGATTTGGGTTGAGATTGTTATGAGATAATAACATACATATTTTACCTACAAATATCCATAAGAATCCATATATATCTTGTCCCTTGACTATCCTAAGAAACCTTAAATAAATTGAATACCTAAGATATTTGTGGAATCTAAAACAATTCTAATTGAATACCATGGATATTAAATGATTCTTTACATATCCTAATTGAATATCTAGGAGTTTTTAGGATTTTTAAATATCCATATAAATCCTAATCCAATACCCATTGACCCCGCGTTACACGGGGTACATACTAAATACGATTACTTTTAACCCAAATCAATAAACTAAAAGATACGGAGGAAATCATCGTATCATAAATTTTTTTACATGTAGGTGGTTCATACTATAATTTGACAGCAAATTAAAAACCTTGTATTACATTTCATAGAATTTACCCTTTTTAGGAAACAGTTAATGAGCCTCTATAATCTTAACCCGATACTAACAACTAATCCTTAAACTGAATCATTATGATGATGATAAGATGAAGAGATACAAAAAGTGGCGAGGGAGAAAATATGTTGACAAATTAAGAAAGTTACCAAAAAATACTTGGAATCTTGGATTATGAAGTTTTGATGTGATGTGGCAACCTTGAGGCACTGGAACATCGAAATCAATTCTGAAAATGAGGGCGTTGTTTATTATTCGTAAAGTAAATAATATCACTTTTACTAGCGAGAAAGCTGACCTTCCATATTGGGTGGAAAAAAGTATTAGCTTCCCCTATCAAAAAGTATGCTTGAAGTTCAATCTGCGCTCTATGACCCTTTACCCTTGCATAACCATAGCCCATAAAAATCCTATCAATTTGTTTTGTCGCCAGCTTGCTAAGGCACCAACTACCAAGCCAAACAACAACAAAATAAAGAATCAAGCTCGTGTTACAATAAAATGACATGTTGAATTCCAATCAACCGTCGCAATCGTAAAATGATCAATTAATTAACAAAATAGTTATGGTTCGTTTCTAAAACTAAATAAACAAGTTCATTATGAAGAACTCATTGGTTACTGTAAAGGAGTTCACCAATGAAAGAAACAATTTATCGGACACCAATATTAAATCTTGAAAAAGAATGATTGTACATGACCGCCTTTCCAATTGTTTTAGATTCTCAGCAATTTTTTTCCACAACCTGTCGTCTTCAACTTTACTACCGTCCTCCAACATAGCTTTGTACATAGTAAGTAGTTGCTTCCCATCATCTGGATTCTGGGCAGTCGGCAGTTGCACACTACAATTTATTGAACGTAAACACTGAAGGCCCTTCAAAACATATTAGTTTCTCTCCCATGTCACCACCTCCTTCGACTTCAGTTTCATCTACAAAATACATTGATAGAACTAATCTTATAAGTTTAAAAGAGATGTGTATTTATGTTATAAAGCTAAAATGAAACACATTAATTGAAAGTACAATCCAGTAACTTAACTTAAGATATATACATATATATAATATATGTATATAGAGAGACGAGTTTATCTCTTTGCTACCTAATTAATAATGATGCTACTTAGAGCAACCACAATCATAAACGGGACTAAAGACCAAACGCCATACCAAAAGCTAAATTTATTTGGCATTTTCAGAGGTCAAGCGTAGTGGTGAAAGACTAAAATTTAGTCAGGCGAACAAAATAACAACGTATGAAATGGAACGGATATACAATGAGCGTACAATGGTCAGGCGTTGGTATTGTGGGCGTATGTATGGGACGAATGTATTTTGAACGCCTGGTGTTGGGCGTGAGTATTACTAACGCCTGGCAACAGACGGAAATGAAAGACTACGCCCAATCAGCAGACGGAAATGAAATACTACGCCCGATCAGCAGGCGGACTTATAGCAAACGTCTTGTTGGGGGAGTAATTATTGTATATGTTGGGCGGTGATAGTATATGCGCTTGATGTGAGGCGCTAATAATACTCTCGCCCCAATCAGGCGCTGATAATACTCTCGCCTCAATCAAGCGCCCTTTATATCACCGCCCCATCTCAAGCGCCCTTTTAATAAACGCCCCACTGTCAAGCGGCCCTTATACTTACGCTTAAACCATACGCTCATTATATCTTCGTCCCACTATACTTGGGTTTGGTCTGGGTTGACGACTAGTTTTAGTCTCAAACCCTAAAAATCCAGACCAAATATGCTTATAGTCTGTTCCACTACGCTTCCAATCCTGACCAAATTTGGGTATAGTCCCTAATTATGATCGTGATTGTGGATGCTCTTACACTAATATATACTAGAATTGAGAAATAAATTGATGCGTACCTTTTTCGCCATATCTGCACAAAGTAAGCTGTCCTAACCACTTACAAAATAGCGTTAATCATCCAAGTTAATTGTTCCCAGGCTTTCATTTTCATTACTGGCCTTTCCAAGTTTCGAGAGTGCTTCATAAACTGCAATTCTCTTCTTGTATAGGTTTAGCTATTCACGTCCACACTAGGTCAACGCTTTCTGTGCAAAATCATATGATGGGTATGGAGGGATTGGCGCATTGGGTTCCATCTGCAGACTAACAAAATGTGATCCATCAACAAAACCCATAAAGATGATCCTACCCTTTGTCCTAATGGGAGGTTTAACATGATTTGGCACAAAAGTATTGATGCCCTGCTTGTTATATATAACAACGACCATTGTGAAGGTCTCGGCTATAAGAAAACCAGCTTCCGGCAAAGTCATCCAGTATTTGACTTCCATATCAACACCACTAATTGGGAAGTCTACATTCTCCAGTAAATCTTTAAACCCCTTGACATCCCACATCGATTGATAGAAAAGTCTCATCTTTTTTAGATTTTTTACCATCTCTTGTCGTACATACCTCCATGGTGCTTCTACATTCTTTGTCAACAATTTCAGTTGTTTGGACACAACCCAGTACCCACAATGTCCATCCTTGTTCACATCTTCAATGTGATTTACAAAAGGCTGAATCTCTAATGGAAGTTGATTTGCAAACGACAACGCAGTTCAAAGTTTTGCCTAATTCCATGCACCATTCACGAACTGCTTCCTTGGACTCAAATACCTAAAGGATAAGAAATCACATTAGATAAGCATTTTGAATGACTGGATTAGAGTTAAATCCTTTGATTATACCCAACCCACCTCATTCGTTGTAAAAGAATCAGTTAAGTCTCAATTGGAAGAAATATATTGACTGGACTGATCACATCTACTGTCTGCAACCGAAACCTTATTTTCATGATCGAGAACCTTAACAAATATACAACACAAAAGTATAAGTTTCATATACAGATAAACATACATTAAATCAGCAAACTAATCAATGGCATATTATGAACCATATAGAGGGGAGAGGAAAAGGAATGAACTTTTCAAAATTATAAGAGAATTACTGTTTGGTAGCGTTTTGTAAAACTGTTTTCAGTTTTCAAAAACAGGGAAAACAGAAAACATTAGGAAAACCTGTTTGGTAGTTGTTTTTTGAAAACTTTTTCTACCCGTTTTTTGTTTTGGAAAACAGGAAAAACGGAAACAACCTTCGTTTTCATTGTTTTCTTTTTCTTTAAAAAACGAACAGAGAAGAAACCCAAAGGAGAGGCGATGTTGCAGCCGTCGAGTAGGTGATGGATGGGCGAGATTATGAAGCTCAGATGTATGTTGAAATGGGTTTGCACTTGATGTGATTTTGCAGCTACGTACAGAGAAGTCGATACATCAATTATCGTGAATAGTCTTGTATTGAGATTGAATTGGATTGGGATTGAATTGGAAGCGGTGAAGTTATGTTCCAACAGGTTGAACTTGGCCGAACTGGTTGATTAACGGTGGTTTGGTGGTGATTTCCAGCTTAAACTACGAATGCTTGAGAGTTTGGGTTTGTATGGGACTGCTGGTTGTGCTAAATCTCGAAATTACAGGTCAAACAAGATATATGAGGTGCCTCATACAACCAGATGAAGACTGCCTCTGGATGCATTGAAACTGCGCCGGAGTTTCCCGCAGAATTGCCTGAAAGAAGAAATAGGAAGGAAGGGTACACCTGCGAGAAAGATTGGGTTGCTATGGGTCTATCTGTGGCTGGAAATGCTAACGGAAAATTAGCAGGATATGAAGAGCTCACTTCCGTTGATGTTGGCAGCTATTGAGGAGTTCTCAGCGGGTCTAATTAGTATGAGTCTATGCAACCAGTGGTGGTGGCTTAGAGAGGACCAGAGAATGGAAGATGAGGTTCTTTATTGAATTGATTTTAAAGGAAGCATCTCTTTGCAGTGGAGATGGACTATTTGCAGACATGGGTGGATTCTAAATCTGCAGTGAATTGAGGTTCAGTCAAATAGAATGTGAATCTAGCTATGGATGCTATACGAAATGAAGCAGCAAAGAAAGGGATCAACAACTGCAGTGCTGCCATCAACCACATAGAAGAAAGGAAGAAGATGGGTTTACTCTCCAACTAGCAGTGGGCTAACGGTGGTCATATGGGGAGCTTAGACATAACTGAGATGATTTGTATGAGCTGTTGACGCTGTATCGAGAGCTCGGACACGAGAGAAGATGGAAAATGGAATGAAGCCTGGAATCTGCTGGTTAAATGTATTTGAACTGTTAGTTTTAGAAAATGACTAAACAACTTTTAGAAATATGTTTTTGAAAACAATTTTTTAAAATATGTTTTTGAAAACAATGTTACTAAACAACTTTTAGAAAATGAAAACAATGAAAAGGGATACGTTTTAAAAACATTAAAAAACTATTTTTAAAAATGCTACCAAACAGGCTCAAACAATGAAAAGGGGTCTGTTTATGATTGCTAGCAGACATGGAAATAGATAATATATATTGTATTAAACAAGTTTTTCACCTCAAACAGTTGATTTTATTCTTCATGTGCATCTCGTTGTATTATACTTGAAGACCTAACAAGATATGATATTGCTTCGTTTGATTCTTCAATTGTCTGTGATGTATATTCGTTACAGCTGTGATAATTTTCTCCCATTTTTCTTTAAAATCGAGATGAAAGTAATCTTCTTCAAAGATAGTTGGATTTGTCTAGGGTTTTTTAATGATTCGCATGGAAAAATAAATACGAACGGGTTAATAGTAATACGTATCTCCAAACGTAATTTTTGATCGGGGAAAGCTAATATTTTTTTCCATCCAATATTGACCCAGAATCAAATAGACTAGACTGAGGTCAGCTTTCCCTCTAGTAAAAGTGGCTTTCCCCCTATAAAAAATCAATAATATCACCATGACACTAAATTAAACAAAATATTTCAAAAGTAAAACTCAGAAAAAGAAAATTGGAAGAAAAATAAGGAACACCAATTCCAGCGACATCTCCTTTATAAGTGATCCCTCTCTGCGAAATCAAAACAATGGTGTAAAAATAAGAAAAAAACACACATGTATGTTTTTCCATTGGAAACTAAATTAGGACCTACACTCTCAACAGTAGTCCAAACATAAAACACAGGTGTTATGAGTAGTATATTAGTACGAAGAATAATTAGCTGCGATAGTGAAAACAATGATCTTTAGATTCATAGTTGGTGAAATAAACTTCCTATATCACATTCTAACTGCAAATGACATATTTCACTATGATAATGCTTTGGGAAAATCATATCTTTTGAACAAAACCAAAAAGGTAACTACGTGTCAACATTATTTCAGACATGCCAATATAAATTATGTCGAACTCAATAAAATCGAATTGGGCACAAGTAATAAAAACATATATTCTGCGGATATAAATACAATCGGAGAACAATAATTATGTCAATACAGATCACCAAGTCAAGGTCTCTACAAAAACCAAATAGCTGGTGAGATATTTGTTCCTGACATAGAACAACTCCATACACCTACTAAGAAAGACCTGGTAAACAAAAGAAAGTACGATGTCATATCAACTTTGGTCGAGCTGGATGGATGTGATGGTGAAATTGACTATATTATGGAGAGGGATCCTGACATGCCACCATTGGTCGAGATATATGAGGAAGGAAACGAAGTATTTACGTATTAATAGAGGTTAAATGACATGAGTATTTATTTTTGGTCACACTGCTTTTGAAACATATTACTATTCCCCGACGCTATAATGTTAAAAATTTTACTTCTAAATGACCTGTTATTACTCGGAACTTTATCATGGATGCCACCCTGAAAAAGCGGGGGTCTAACAACCACACCCAACAATTCGTTTGATAATCTGAATAGATAAACTCCAATATACCTTCAAGAGAATCAACCAGACAGTCAGACTCAATCTAGAGAAAAGTATATCAAAGAGTTTGTATATCTCTTTCTCAATTCAATCTGCAATCAGCAAATAGGAATTTGCGAGACCGATTGAATATAAGAGAATTAACTTGAACGGTACCAAAGACCAATGTTCAAGGATCAATCAATTTCAATCAACAACCAAAGATTGGATTTCCCAATTGATCGATTCAACCCACAACCTGTGATATTTCAATTATATAACAAAATATAATGCGGAAAAGAAGTAACACAGACACCAGAAGTTTTATTAACGAGGAAACCGCAAATGCAGAAAAACCACGGGACCTAGTCCAGATTTGAACACCACACTGTATTAAGCTGTTACAGACACTATCCTTCTTCCAATGAACTTCGGACTGGATTGTAGTTGAACCCTAATCAATCTCACACTGATTCAAGGTACAGTTGCGCTCCTTACGTCTCTGATCCCAGCAGGATACTATGCACTTGATTCTCTTAGTTGATCTCACCCAAAACTAAGAGTTGCTACGACCCAAATTCGAAGACTTGATAAACAAATCTGTCTCACACAGAAAAGTCTATAGGAGTAGATAAATCTGTATCCCACAGAAATACCTATGAGTTTTGCTCCGTCTTTTGATAAATCAAGGTGAACATGAACCAATTGATATACCAGACTTATATTCCCGAAGAACATCCTAGAAATATCAATTACCTCACAATAATCTTAATCGTATGGTAACGAAACAAGATATTGTGGATTCACAAACTATGAGATGAAGATGTTTGTGATTACTTTTTATCTTGACTATCAGAGATTAAATCTCGATCCAATCTTAAAGAAGATAGTACTCAAACACGATAGGAACAACAAGATTAAATCACGCAACTACAGAGAAAATAGTTGGGTCTGGCTTCACAATCCCAATGAAGTCTTCAAGTCATTAACCTACAGGGTTTCGTGAAAAACCTAAGGTTAAAGGAGAATCGACTCTAGATTATGTAACTAGTATCACACAAGAGGTGTGGGGACTAGGTCTCCCAGTTGCTAGAGTTCTCCTTTATATAGTTTTCAATTCAGGGTTTACAATCTAAGTTACCTTGGTAACAAAGCATTCAATATTCACCGTTAGATGAAAACCTGATTAGATTCAATCTAATATCTTTCAACCGTTAGATCGAACTTAGATTTTTATACACAAATGAAATGTACCCTCATTTAGGTTTATGTAGCCGTACCTAAACGTGTACACCAAGTTGGCTCAACCGTAGTTAACCGAGGTTAGCTATATGAATACTCTCATATCAACCTTATTCATCTTAACCATAACTAGTTCAAATGACTCAAATGAAACTAGTTAAAGAATTGTTCAATTGTTATATTCTCATAGAAGCATACAAGAATAAAATTGAAGCAAAATCGGTTTGATTCACTCGAGTCAATTCATGAACATTATAGCCACGGTTTCCAAAGAATGCATTCCTTAATATATAAGTGTATTAGTTCATGATCCAACCTATTTTATAACTTTAACCACTCAAGTATGCAAACGGGTACGCATACTTAAGTAGCTGGTCTGAGTTTGGGTTCGCTAGTATGCAAACGGGTACGCATACTTAGTACACTTCCAAATCCCAGCAGAAATTCCCAAACCTATACCTTACGCAAGTATGCGTACCGGTATGTGTACTTGGTACACGGAATTTCATAACTTCAAGTACGCATACGGGTATGCATACTTTAGTTCCGGTCATGGATCACATATATGCAAGAATGCACAATATGCTTATAATCCAATAATGGTTAAGTATTCTAAACTCTTATTTCAATCATTAAAACTTTCTTAGAGGATGACAATAACCGTTTTCACACACTATTAGCATCAAAGAAATTTTCAAGTTATTGAAATAATCATAACGAAACATTCCAAGTCTACACCAAATGATTGTATCACACAAACCATGTAAGATGTTACTCTGTGATTTTCACATGATCAAGATGAACTTTCTTGAAGCGAAAGATTACCAACACATATTCCGAGAAATATGTAAGCGAGTTAAACTCAGCTCGAAATCTCAAATGTGTATAATTAAAAAGTATATCGTAACACGACTTATGTCTCAATATAGGAGATAGAGTAGAAATAGACTTGAGTTTCAGTCTACACATACCTTTTGTTTATGAAGTTCCACAAGCTCGCCTTAGTAGTTCTTCGTCTCCAATTGATAAACGTCGTGAAGCCTAATGCTCAACTACACAATCTATCCTAGTATGAGACATCTATAAGTAGACTAGAAATCAAGACTTATAGTTTTGATCGCTAACATTGACAAACAAGCTTGAGATAGCAACGCTTGCGAGTTCGACCGAGCAGTGCACTAATAATCTCCCCCTTTGTCAATTTTAGTGATAAAACTATCAATACATATGGATTACAAAATAAATAAACTTTGTAGATTCTCATCCAGATGCTTGATCTCCTTGGTTCTTCAACATTACTCGAAATCTTCGTCACTTCCAAGTACTCCAATGACTCCAAATGTGTTCAATTCCGCATCATTGTTGTTGAAGATACGTAGCAATAACAATGAAAAAATATCTGCTCTCAATCATTGTTATACAGTGTCATAGTATCATTATACAACATCAAAGTCCAATTGTATCACAACTTTGACAACAATACTATGGTGATATGTATCACTCCCTTTTAGTTAATACTTCATCTCAACATGAAAACCAATCCCTCTTACATAATGATCCGTAAACCATATGTATCAAAGGTACGAAAACTAGTGGGATCCTCATGAAATTTTTATAGAGATACTTCATGACCAAAAGAGAACAACATATCAACTTGTTTAGATGCAATCATATAGCCGAAACTAAATGCACTCATCAAGGATTCTATAAAGATACAAGATAACCCCTAGAATATTCCACAGCCGCACTCCTCACAAATATTTGACAATTGAGAACAAGTTCAATTAAGAACTCTCCTCCATAAAATGTCATTCCTGAAAGAACAACAAGAGCGACCTTACTTTTACAAGAAAAGAAGGATTTCTTTGGACATTAACAAATCACATAAGAATATGAATTTATATCCAAAAATCTCAATTGAATTAACCACAAGGAAAATGATCAATTCAATTGGACATGCTCAACATAAGAAAACTTACGGAGCAACACAGTATATGCACTAATATGTGGATCAGGTAAAGACCAATACTGCAGAATAATCAAAGATTCATTCTATTTTTTATCACTATTTTCACAATGACATATAATAGACTTAATATTTACAAACAAAAGTTCATCCTATCTTCATCAATATTTGCGTAATGACATAATAGGCTTAACTTTTGTTTGTGAAAAGTTCATTCTATCCTTTATCAATATTTTCATACCGACATATAATAGAGTTAACTTTTGAGCATATGTTAAACTTCTCATGGATGCAACACTTTTAGCAATTTAATTGAAACATAACCATTCAAAGCTAAAACATAAAGTTATTACAACCCTTAGAATAACATCCAATAATAGAAGTTTATCAAAAGAAAAGATAGACAAAACGAAGAAACTATGCTCGATTGCGATTGTACTTCTCAGCAATCTTAAAGACAGGTTCAGTCAGTTCAGGATGAATTCCCAAAACATATTTCAGTTGTTCTTGCAAGCACTCAATTATTTCATGAAGAAGATTAGCTTCAGGGTTGACTGATTTCTTCATTTTGTTGATGTCTGCCTGTGATAGAGGAGTAGCTCGACCAGTGCAAGTACCAATGAGAGGAATCTTAAAGTGACTACAAATTCTTCTGTGAAACCATATGAATCATTTGTAGAATAATCAGTCCACAGAAATCAATCTCTTCTCTAGAGATAAGATAGCAAACCATTTCATCAAGGGTCCTGCTCCATATATTCTTATCAAGCGTACTGGGATTCAACTTAGCAACAACCAGTTTGCTAAAAACTTTCAAATGAAATCTAATGTTGTCAACAGATAGCTTGCTGCCATACCAAGATTCACCCCTATTTAGTAGCATTTCAGACAGTTGACTCTAAGTTGGTCTGAGATACTCAGTTTGAGGAAAAACGAAAGCACGATCAAGTGATAGACTTAACATATATGCAATCACTCCGCGATTTACCTCGAAAGATATTCCTCCAACGATTATTTTAAAACAACAACTTTCTTTGTTGGCTGCATGCAAGTTAGCATAAAACTCATCCCAGGACGAGACGACCCAAGACCGTCATGAATATATCCCCATTCATATTGGTTCATAAACTGGTGAAACTCAGGTTCTTGAACAGTTCGATCATAAACCCTTTCTGTGACGAAATTCCTTTTAAGAAACTTGACATATTTGTTCCTAGCATGTATACTAGTAAAGCTAATTTGAAGGGAAGGATCATAAAAGGGTTGTAGAACGTCTAAACCAATTTCATCATTATCAAAATCATTGTCACTATCAATAATTATTATACTAGAAGTATTAGGTTGAGTACCTGAACTCTCACCACGACTTAACCTTTTCTTAGATGCCATTTTTGAGAAAGTACACAACAGAGAAGATGAACTACTTACTTGGTCCGTGAACTGTTGTTAATGGTGGAATTCCAAAATGATGATCAAAACGAAAATAGTTCTTGACCCAACATACACGTCCTTCTTCTAAATTCAAAGGTTTGTGAAAACCAAACACAAAATTGTAATGAAATGGGATGGAGGAGAAAGAGGGTACGTGAACAATTGTTTTTCTTCTTCGTACATGAAAAAAAAAGATGAAGAAGAAGGAAAAGAAAATGAAGAGATTCTCTCTCTTTTATTGTGTCGAACAGTGGACCATAAATGGTTCGAATACGTTCTGGAACAAGATTCGAACACGTATGGGAACCGGGGCCAAGGCGTGTGAACCGTACGTGTGCAGAAAGTGACTTGTTTGGTTATGCAACAAAACAAAGTATTTGGAGTTGTTAGAGCATTGATCGCTCGAACTCGCATGCGTTGCTATCTCAAGCATGTTTGTCAATGTTAGTGATCAAAACTATAAGTCTTGATTTCTAATCTATTATAGCTAAATCTCCCACTAGGATAGAAAGTGTAATTGAGATCAAGGACTTCATGGCGATTCATCATACAAGTAGAAGAACTACTCAAGGAACCGGTGGATATTCTCGACAAAAAGGTATGTAAAGAGTTGAACTTATCTATCACTCAAAAGTCTATCTACCCTATCTCCTACTCTTTGAGACAAGAAGTCGTATGCTATATATATGGACTTTGATTATACACATTTGGTATTTCGAGCCGAGTATACCTCGCCTATATATATCTCGAAAAATGAGTTGGTAAGCTTTTCGCTTTAACCAAGTTTATCTTTACCGTATGACGAAAGTCATGATATTTTTCAATCATCTTGAAAATTTCTTTGACGAGAAATGGTGTAACAACTATATAACCTCCTCTAATAATGTTCAATGATTGAAATGAGAGTTTAGAATACATGACCAATGGTGGACATAAGCATTGTTGTGGAAACACATTTATGTATAAGTCCTATTCCTTGAACCAATGTTTGCGAACTTTGTTGATCAAGAGAACCGGAAGAATGGCGTGAGCCAAGTCCGCGAACTGCCGAAGTTCTCAAACCCGAGAATTTCTGCTGGAGTTGACAAACTACTTGCGTGAAACTAAGTCCGCGAACCCAGTCCGCGAACCGGCGAAGTTCTCATTCCCGAGAATTTCTGCTGGAGTTTGTAAATTCTGCTCAATAACTTAAGTCCGCGAACCTAGTCTGCGAACTTGAGAAGGTTATATATCTGAAGATGATTTCTGAACTTAAACTTATAAAAAAACTAAGGAATGCAGTTTGCAAACCATGGATATAAAAGTTCATGAACCGATTCAAGTGAATCAAATCATCTTTGCTTCAATTGTGTCTTTTGTAGTACATGAGATTTCCTTGCAATTGAACAACTCTCTAACTAGTTCATTTTAAATCATTTGAACTAGTTATGGTGAAAAAGAACTTGGTTGATATGGAATGCTTGTATGGCTAACCATTTGGTTAACTATTGTTGAACCAACAAGTGCATACGTTTGGGTATGGTTAACAAACCTAGAAGCATGCATTGTCAAGTGTGTGTAACAAGCTAAGTTTTCGATATAACGGTTGAGAAATATTAGCTTGAATCTAAATAAGGTTTTCATCTAACGGTGGATATTGATTGCTTTGTTACCAAGGTAACCTAATTGCAAACCCTAATTTGAAAGACTATATAAGGGGAACTCTAGTATCTATGCAAAACTAATCCCCACACCTCACGTGTGATACTAGTTTGCATACTAGAGTCGGTTCTCCTTTAACCTTTGGTTTTCTTCTTCTAAACCAGGTTAACGACTTAAAGACTTCATTGGGATTGTGAAGCCAGACTGATACTACTCTTATCGTAGTTGTGTGATCTGATCTTGCATCTTCTATCGTACGAGTACAATCAGATTGATTGGCTTGATATTGATATCTCCGATAGGCAAGATATAAGAAGTAATCACAAACATCTTCGTCTCATTGTTTGTGATTCCGCAACATCTTGTTTCGCTACCAATTGATAACTCTAGGCTGTTCTTCGGGAATATAAGACCAGATTATCAATTGGTTCTTGTTCACCTTGATTATTATCAAAAGACGGAACAAAAGCTTTTAGGGTTTATCCGTGGGAGACAGATTGATCTTTGAATAGACTTGTCTGTGTGAGACATATTTGTTTATTGTCAAGTCTTCGACTTTGGGTCGTAGCAAATCTTAGTTGTGGGTGAGATCAGCTAAGGGAATCAAGTGCGAAGTATCCTGCTGGGATCAGAGGCGTAGGGAGTACAAATGTACCTTGGATCAGTGAGAGACTGATTGGGGTTCAACTATAGTTCAGTCCGAAGTTAGCTTGGAGTAGGCTAGTGTCTGTAGTGGCTTAATACAGTGTGTGTGTTCAATCTGGACTAGGTCCTTGGGTTTTTTTGCATTTGCGGTTTCCTCATTAACAAAATTTCTGGTGTCTGTGTTATTTCTATTTTCGAATTATTGTTTATATAATTGAAATAATACAGGTTGTGCATTTGAATCAATCAATTGGAAATCCGACCATTGGTTTTTGATTGATATAGATTGATCCTTGGATATTGATCTTTGGTACCATCCAAGTTATTCCTTGTACTTGATTAGAACTCGCAGTTCTTTCTTGAGTAAATCAAATCAAGAAGAGAGATATAAACTCATTGATATACTTTTAATTGATTGAGTCTTGTTGATTGATAGATGTATAAAATACTTAGTTTATATCTAGTATTTATGCTTTCTTTGTTATTTCTCGTGTAAAATATGTATCTTATGTGCTTTTGAGTTTACTAGGTGCAATGGAGTCATTATGAGCAAAAGAATGAGAAAAATGTCCATCTGGAGCGTAAAGAGCAAAAAGGCTAACTCACAGACGAGCTATACTTGGAATCGGGCTAGGATGTGGAGCAAAAGGAGAAGAAACCAGCCATTTTGAGCAAGAAGGGTTTTTTAGTCATTTTGCAGGCGAGTGATATCCGGAGCCCAGTCAAGGACAAGGGACAACCAGTTGAAAAATGCTAAAAACACCCATGGGTGTTGATAGTCGTCCCATACTATTTGATCCAACTTGGTCGAGTTTTCAGACAGAAGTCATTTCTTCTCCAGCCGCAAATGGGAGTGGATGCTGTGATTTTGATCTGTGAGAGGAAACTGAGATTCGATATTTTCAAGCAATTGGAGAGTGGGTTGGATTTACATTTGAGTATGGTAAGTAATTTGGTAATGAACATGAACAGAGAAGCACTCTTGAGAAGGAATTCGAAAGTTAGGGTTTTTGTGGTGTTTGAAGAGATGGTGATTCCGAAATTGATGAACGACGATGGGTTTGATGTTGGCCGTTAATTGAAGATGATTGGTGAAAGTTTAGACAGTAGATCTGAAGCCAAGAATGAACCTGTTAGGGTTTTCAAGATGGGATGTAACCTGAATTGCAGATGAATTCAAGAGGAGGAGCTGCTGATACTGGTGAAGAATTAATGGAGAGGAAGAACAAGAGATTGGGTGAAACTGGGTATTGGTTTTGAGGGTTTCTGATGCTCTTAGATGGGGATGGATGATGGAAGGTGTTCATGGGTATTTGTTGGTGATGGCCTGTGGTTAGTAAAGGAAGATGTTGATTTTCATGGGTTGCTGCAGTGCAGAGATGGAGGTGATTAGGGTTCTGTGTGGCAGGCGATGTTGACCGCAATTAAAGTGCGGCAGATGAATACCATGCCGTTAAGGGTTGAGGTTGCTGGAATGTTTCGATCCAAGAAAACAAGAAGTTGGGAGCTGAATGTGCTGAGTATGGGAGGTGCAAGATGATATGGATGGTGTTGCACCTGGTGGTAGTAAAGTTGGTGCTACGTAACTACAGGGTGCGAACAAGAAGCTGTGGTGATGTTATGAGCTTGTGGAGATACAGTATTGCAAGGAAGACTAAGAATGGTGTCTATAGATAGAGTCTATGTTGCTATTGCAGATGGCTAAGCAAGAACCAAGTGCTGCTGTTGATTATGGTGTTCTAATTATAATTGAGCTTCTGCCATAACAAAGGAACTGCAGGGATTGAATGTGCTGAGTATATGTGTGTGTAGGATGGAATGGATGATTGAATGATTGTGCAGGGGAGGATCTATAGTTGAGCCTGAAACAGGCAGGAAATACCCCAGAATCGGCCTGAACTCGGCTGGAATCGGAGTACAACAAGTTGACTCATCGATCCAGACAGCTGACTGGATGGACTTGGACTTACATTAATGGGCTTGATTCCTGGGCTATTTTAAGGACTGGTTTTTGGCAGAAGGGTGCGACCTAAACTAGCAGAGAGAGTATCAAAGAAAGATATCTCTCTATTCTATGGGATTTATCTTAATATCTTCATCTTCTACTTTTGTTCTAGGGTTTAGAAACATGATTCTTCTCTTTATTCTAGTTATGAACTCCATGAACATGTGTAGCTAATTATTTTTTGGTTATGGATTAGTTGGATTTTACAAAGCATGTTTCTTGTTCAATAAATTAGTTTTGTCTCAATTTTATCGATTATGATTCACTAGAATATCGCCATGTATGATTGATTGTTAGTTTTGTCAAGTTGCAAATTGGTAGAACTCGTAATCATATCTATTTCTAGTTTAGGATTTATTATACATAAACGTGATACACCTTGAATACAAGTAGCATAATTGTGATTATTGCTTGTAGTGATACATCCTAGTAGTCACAAGTGAGTCATAACCTTTGTTAAATCCGATTAGTGATTTTACACGTTCGATTGCTTTGATTGGCCTGATTTCATAGAACTTAATGCATCTAGGGAATTAAACTTGATTAGTGCTTTTGCACGTTAGGTTGTTCTCTAAGTTAGAATTCATACTCGCATCTTTTAATGTGTTTGTTGATGAAAATAGGAGATTTGCGGGATATATTTGCGATCAAGGTATCCTAGGGCTTTTGATAAAGTAGAGATTAAATATCAATTCTAGTTATTATGACAAGAGCATGTTAGTGAATGAAAACGAATCCTTAACCAATATCTTTATATCCTTGATTTGCGTGTTTATTTCTTTGTTTGCTTTTATTTTATTTTAATACATAAAAATCAGAAAACCCCCCACTGGTATTTATTGGAAACCGAAACAATTTGACAATCTTAGTCCTCTCTGTGGGAATGATCCTTTCTTGCCCTAGCTATATTTATATTTTGAGTAGCGAGAAAGTAATTTATTTTTGACGCCTACGACAGCGATCATTGATTCTATTAAAAGTATATTCGAGTTTGTCCATACAGATTTCTAAGCGAAATATTGGGCGGTGTTGTTAGACCCCTGCTTTTTCAAATGGTATCAGAGCAGGCAAACACGTTTAAGACCTTATAAGTATGTGTTTGTAGCGATACGACTTTATGTACAGAGGTGTTATGTCTATTAACGTACCACCATTCTTCGATGGCTCTAATTAATTATGGTGGAAAATTGATATGCGATCTTTTCTTCAAGCGCGTGATTTTCAATCATGGGTACATGTTGTTAATGGCTATGGTGCTCCCGTTGTGGCAGTTGGAGATGTAAACGTTCCCAAGAATATTGGTGAATATAGTCCTGCCGAGATACTTGCTGCAAAGCAAAATTCCGACGGTTTGAATACCATCATACATGCCATTATCCCAAATCTTCAGCACCATGTGTGAAATTGCACTAGGTCTATAGATGCTTGTGATATCTTAGAAACCGTATTTGAAGGTAACTCCAGTGAAAAGGAAGCTAGGATTCAAAACCTTAATTCTGATTGGGAGAACCTTTGTATGGCAGATGAAGATACATTTGATGAGTTTAATCACAGAATGTATGAAATTGTTAATGCATCTTTTGCATTGGGTAAGACTATTCCTGAAAAGGACATTGTGATGAAAATTTTCAGATCTCTGCCATCTAGATACGAGTCTAAGAAGCATGTCATCGTGTAGGGAAATAACCTTGATAATATTTCCAGAAATAATTTGGTTGGAAAGCTAAAGATCTTTGATCATGAGCATACATCCAAAATCGGAAAGGATGTTGCCTTCAAAGCAGAAAAGAACACTAAATTACTTGATAAAAGTAAAAGTGTTTATGTCTCTGAGGATGATCAGTCGGAGGGTGATTTTTCGAATGAAGATATTGAAAAATCAGTCTCCTTGATCACAAGACAGTTTAGGGATCTTCTATTGAATAGAAGTAAACGGTTTTCAAGAGACAAACCCAGGTCATCAGATAAACCTCACAATCGTGTTCCTCTTAAAAACAGGGATGTTGACGAGGCTGATAACGAGGATATGCCACAATGCTTTAAGTGTAAAGGTTTTGGTCATTTTGCAAACGAGTGCCCAAATCGTAGAAAATACATTGGGAACAAAGGTCTTGTTGTAACACTTGATGAGATGTATGAGATCTATGATTCTGATGAAGATAGGAAATCAAATGTTGGTCTTCTATGTGAAAACATTGATTTTGATAATTGTAGAAATACATATATCAACCTTGATGGTTTCGGTGAAGAAGAGAATCCAATCAAGCTGAAAGAATCAATTGACCCATCATTTGGAAACTCTGTCTGTAATGTTTCAGGATCTACTATGTGTTTAGCTGCTTTCACACCACAGATGCCCGAATACTATCCAAGATTTACGTGCTCATTTTGTTCTCAGAGAGGTCATGAACTATCAAGATGTTACAAGTACAAACATCAAGTGAGGCACACCAAAAAACTTCAACGAAGAGTAAATAAATTGGCAAGGAAGCTTAAACTTGCTCAGAAGACTGCTGAGGTATGTAGGATTTTATCTTCATCTAAGAAGTTGGTTTCCAAAGACAAAATAAGACCATTAAAGAAGAAGGTATGGTCAAATCGCTTTGATAGACAGAAGTCAGAGGATTCCTCTCAAGAGGAAAATGGTGGACAAATTATCGCTCACCACAGCACAAATTAATTGTGTTTTTTTGGTAAATCTTGTCTCATGTGCCTGATCAAAATAGATAAGATTGTGTACCACTCAGGCATTAGGAAAAGTTTTTTTTCTTAGGTTTGTTTTTCCTGTCTATCAAATAAAGGGTTATTATCGACAATTCTACTCTTTATAGGGTTTAGAGTTGGACGTCCACGAACCTGTTTAAAGGTTGCGAACCCTACATTCCTTTTTCCTCTATGATATCCTTTATATCTTAAGACTGCTTGATGAGATTGTGAATTCCACTCACAAAAACTAGTTGTTTATAACTGTTCTCTAAGCATCATGTCTTTGGATGGAAAAGATGTCAACATGATTGTTAATCCATCAATCAAGGAAAAAGATAAATCTCCTATAACTCCGTCCTTGAAAAGAAAGATGAGGAATACAAGAAAGCCAAGGGCTGTCCCTTCTAACTCTCAGAAGTTTTCTGATGTTCTTGATGAGTTGAAGGAAGTAAGAAATGAGATTCGTGAAATAAAGGCTTGCGTTTTAAGAACTTTGGAAATTCAGAAAGCCCTGGTTCGACATCATCATCCAAGACGGTTTGTTGATATTAACTCTTATCTCCACGAACCTTATGTTCCAATGGCTGTTGACGACAAGGAGTTCGGGAATGATAAAGAATTTATCAAAGATATTGTTGCCTAGTATGTCTTCTTTTTGGTTTAGTTGGAAGAATAATTAGTGCTGGAATAGCAATGATTGTGGCTACACAGAGCTATTATTTTTCATCTTCTTATTTTTTAGGTTTATTGGCTCAAATTCTAAAAACTATTTGCAGGATGATATTTTGCAGTATTAATATTTATGATTTGTTGTACTGTAATTTTATGGGATATTGGTGTTTACGATCGTGAACTATGTTTGTCCCATACTTTGTCAAAAGTAAAGTCGTTCGTGATCGGTATTCACGTATTGATAAAAGAATGAATGGACTTTTGACAAATACAAAAGTTAAGCCTATATTGTCAAATGTTTGATGGAAGATAGGTTAAAATCTTTTGTTTTCAAGGATTATGTCTATTAATATTATTATGCAAATAGTGGTGGAAAATAGAATGAATCCTTGTGTATTCCGCAGTATTGATCATCCCTGATCCATATTTTATGTATTACTGTGAGGCTCTGTAATGTATCTTATGTTGATCACTATACAACCAAGTTGATTTTTTAGCTTAGTTGTTGTTCCATGAGATATGTTATGTCGAGCATATTGAACTAAATTAATCATCTTGTTTGGTTATTTAGTTATTGATCCATAAGTTTTCTTATGTCGAGAAAAACAAATGACAATTAAATTGATTACTTTTGTGATTAGTTTGGTTATGTATTACGATTAGATTAATTATGGGTTCTCTTGTAATTAATCTAGTTGAGTATTTTCGTGTCTCCATAAGTTCTCTTATGTTGAGCATAATCAATTGAATTGATCACTTTTTGTGTTTAATTTGATTGCGTATTCCGATTAAATTAATCATGGGTTTACTTGTGATTAATTTGATTGAGTTTTTCGATATAGGAAATCATTCTCATGGTTTTTTTGTGTCCAATGAAAAATCCTTCTTTTCTTTCGAAATTAAGGTCGCTCTTGTTGTTCCTTCGGGAATGACATCAAATGGGGGAGAGTTCTTTTGAACTTGCGCTTAATGGTCATATCTTGAGGGGTGTGCGGCTGTGGAATTTTAGAGGGGTTATCTTGTATCTTTAAACTCCTTGATGAATGCATTTATCTTCGGCTTTATTATTGAATCTAAATTATTTGGTATGTATTTATTTTTTCTTTTGTCATGAAATGTCTCTCTCGGAAATTTCATTATGATCCCGTTCTTGTGCCTTTGCCAATTTTATTGACAAAAAGGGGGATAATTAATATGTAGTACACACTACAAATACATATGGTTTTCGGATCATTGTGTAAGGGGGAGTGGTTTCCATTTGAGATGGAGTATTGACTAAGGGGGAGTGATACATATCACCATAGTATTATTGTTGAAGTTGTGATATAATTGAACTTTGACGCTGTGTAATAATACTATGACACTGTATAACAATGATCGAGAACTATGTTTTCTCATTGTTATAGCTACAGATCTTCAACAACGGTGATGCTAAAATTACAACCTTCGGTTTCATTGGAGTACTTGGAAGTGACGAAGATTTCGAGGAATGTTGAAGATTAGACATGTGGAATAAGAGTTACTAAAGTTTCTTTATCTTTTTTGTATTCCATATGTATTGATAGTTTGGTCACTAAAATTGACAAATAGGGTGATTGTTAGAACATTGCTCGGTCGAACTCGCATGCGTTGTTATCTCAAGCATGTTTGTCAATGTTAGTGATCAAAACTATAAATCTTGATTTCTAGTATATTATAGCTAAGTCTCGGACTAGTATAGAAAGTGTATTTGATCTCAAGGACTTCATGACGATTCTTCATACAAGTAGAAGAACTACTCAAGGAACTGGTGGACCTTCTTGATAAAAAGGTATATGAAGACTTGAACTTATCTATCACTCAAAAGTCTAACTACTCTATCTCCTACTCTTTGAGACAAGATGTCGTATGATATATATATAGACTTTGATTATACACATTTGGTATTTCGAGCCAAGTATACCTCGCCTATCTATATCTCGAAATATGAGTTAGTAAGCTTTTCTCTTTAACCAATTTTATCTTTACCATGTGACGAAAGTCATGATATGTTTCAAACATCTTGAAAATTTCTTTGAAGAGAAATGTTGTAACAACTACATAACGTCCTCTAAGAATGTTTCAACGATTGAAGTGAGAGTTTAGATTACATAACCAATGGTGGACATAAGCATTGTTGTGGAAACACATTTATGTATAAGTCATATTCCTTGAACCAAAGTTTGCGAACTTTGTTGATCAAGAGAACCAGAAGAATGGCGTGAGCCAAGTTCGCGAACTCATTCCGCGAACTGCCGAAGTTCTCAAACCCGAGAATTTCTGCTGGAGTTAACAAACTACTTACGTGAAACTAATTCCACGAACTATGTCCGCGAACCCATGGAAAGTCTTTGCCGAGATTTTCTGCTAGAGTTTGTAAACTCTGCCCAGTTTCTTATGTCCGCGAACCTAGTGTACGAACTTAAGAAGGTTATATATCTGAAGATGATTTCTGAACTTAAACTTATAAAGACTAAGGAATGAAATTTGCAAACCTTGGCTATAAAGTTCATGAACCGATTCGAGTGAATCAAATCATCTTTGCTTCAATTGTGTCTTGTGTAGTACATATGATTTCCTTGCGATTGAACAACTCTCTAACTAGTTCATTTGAGTCATTTGAACTAGTTATGATGAAGAAAAATATGGTTGGTATGAAATGCTCATATGGCTAACCTTTTGGTTAAATATTGTTGAACCAACAATGTATACGTTTGGGTACGGTTAACAAACCTAGAACCGTGCATTTTATTTGTGTATAACAAGCAAAGTTTTTGATCTAACGGTTGAGAAATATTAGCTTGAATCTAAATCAGGTTTTCATCTAACGGTAGATATTGTTTGCTTTGTGACCAAGGCGAAACCCTGATTTGAAAGACTATATAAGGGGACATCTAGCAACTCTGCAAAAATAATCCCCACACCTTACGTGTGATACTAGTTTGCGTTCTAGAGTCGTTTCTCCTTTAACCTTTGGTTTTCTTCTTCTAAAACCAGGTTAACGATTTAAAGACTTCATTGGGACGGTGAAGCCAGACTGATACTACTTTTATCGTAGTTTTGTGATCTGATCTTGCATCTTCTATCGTACGAGTACAATCAGATTGATTGGATTGAGATTGATATCTCTGATAGGTAAGATATAAAAAGTAATCACAAACATCTTCGTCTCATTGTTTGTGATTCCGCAACATCTTGTTTCGCTGCCATGCGATTAAGATTGTTGTGAGATGATTGATTTATCTAGGCTGTTCTTCGGGAATATAGGACCGGATTACCATTGGTTCTGTTATTTGAGGGTGAAAACGATTTCTGCTGATTTTGGTAATTTCGGGTGTGTGGGTGAGAAACGAGTTTAAACCCTAAACAATGTGCTGCAAGGGAATACTTTAGATTCGAGAGATCAATCTGTACAAATACGGCCTAAACCAAGATATGGAAATTCCAGACTTTCTTCGGTCACAAAGTGAAGGAGAAGGGTTGGTTTTTGGGAGGGAAGCGAAGAGAGTGTTGAGACCAGAACAGTTGATTCTGGAAGAGTAGTTGTTTCACGACTTGTATCAGAAAGTGGGAAGCTAACAGATGGAAAGATAGCAAATATTTTCTGAGTGTTGTATCCTACTGACCTGAACTTGTTGTTCAGTGGAAATAGGTAAGACCTATTTATACAAGTCGAAGTGAAACGTACTCTGGTTTCGTCAGAAATGTAAAACGGATGAGTAAATGGGAGGAGGTGGTAACCGGTAACGCCTGGAATTGATGTTCCATAAAAGAAAGCGTTTCACCATTACTCCCTGTATTTACTAACCGCCTCATCCTTATGACACTGTCTTATAATGGGCGTAGTGTACGCCGCACGCTGTAAACCGCCAAACCAATACCCAATGAGCATCCCCCAGTTTGTGACATGTGTTGATGTCTCGAGTGTTTTCGTGTAAAACATGTAGCATGTTGTTGTTCGGCAAGTTGATCTTGGGAGACTTGCCGGCTCGGTGGTGACCTTCGACGGTCGAGATTTTGCATCTTGAGAGGAAGGGTAGCCATTGATTATTGCAACCCTTCGTTTGGTAGCCAGTAGCATGAAAGCATGGCCGGTACGGCTTTAATATGGCCTAGTTTAGGCGCGGCCAAAAGTTAGGGTTTTGGCTTTGTTTGGGCGTGACCAAACTAGGGCTTGGCGTCGGGCCAAAGGTTTCCATGCGTTAGCTGGTAACCTTGGACGGCTAAGCTCTGCATATTAGATGGAAAAATGGTCGTTGATCTTCGCAAGAATTTTTTTTGGTAGCCGCATAGGGAAGGCCGGCATGGTATGGCGCGACAAGGTGGTTGGCATGCCATTGGCACATGTGGCATGGCTGGCATGCCTTGGCGCGGTTTGGGCGTGGCCAAAAAAAAAGGTTTTGGAGTTGGGCCAAAGGTTACCATGCGTTGGTTGGCGACCTTGGACGTCTAAGATTTGCATCTTAGATGGAAGGATGGTCGTTGATCGTCGCCAGCCTTTGTTTCGGTAACCGCATAGGGAAGGCCGGCATGGTATGGCGCGGAAAGGTGGCTATCATACCATTGGCACATGTGGCATGGGCGACATGCCTTGGTGCGGTTTGGGCGTGACCAAAATTAGGGTTTTGGCGTTGGGCCAAAGGTTACCATGTGTTGGTTGGTGACCTTGGACGGCTGAGATTTGCATCTAAGATGGAAAGGTGGTCGTTGATTGTCGCACGCCTTCGTTTTGGTAGCCATGAAGGGAAGGCCGGCATGGCATGGCTTAGGCGCGGCAAGGTGGATGGCGCGGCATGCCATTGGCACATGTGGCATGGTCGGCATGCCTTGGCGTGGTTTTGGCGCGGCCAAACTAGGGTTTTGGCGTTGGGCCAAAGGTTACCATGCGTTGTTTGGCGACCTTGGACAGCTAAGATTTGCATCTAAGATGGAAGGGTGGACATTGATCATCGCACGCCTTCGTTTTGGTAGACACATAGGGAAGGCCGACATGGTATGGCGCGGCAAGGTGGTTGGCATGCCATTGGCACATGTGGCATGGCATACCTTGGCGAGGTTTGGCGTGGCCAAAATTAGGGTTTGGCCAAAGGTTACCATGCGTTGTTTGGCGACCTTGGACGGCTAATATTTGCATCTAAGATGGAAGGGTGGACGTTGATCATCGCACACCTTTATTTTGGTAGCCGGATATGGAAGGCCGAAATGGTATGGTGCGGCAAGGTGGTTGGCATGCCATTGACACATGTGGCATGGAATGCCTTGGCGTGGTTTGGCGTGGCCAAAACTAGGGTTTGGGCCAAAGGTTACCATGCGTTGTTTGGCGACCTAGGACGGCTAAGATATGCATCTAAGATGGAAGGGTAGCCGTTGATCATCTCCCGCCTTCGTTTTGGTAGCCTCATAGGGAAGGCCGGCATGGTATGGCGCAGCAAGCTGGTTGGCATGCCATTGGCACATGTGGTGCGGCTGGCATGGTTGGCATGCCTTGGCGTGAAGGTGCGGCTAGAATGGCATGCCATTGGAGTAGTGGTGCGGCTGGCATGGCATGCCATTGGCGCAGTGGTGCGGCTGACATGGTTGGCATGCCTTGGCGCGGAGGTGCGGCTGGCATGGTTGGCATGGTATTCCATTGGGACAGTGGTGTTGCTGGCATGGTTGGCATGCGTTGGCGCGGTGACGTGGTTGGCATGGTCTTCCATTGACACAGTGGTGCGGATGGCATGGTTGGCATGCCTTGGCGCGGTAGCATGAGAATTACGGTTTGGCATAGATGATGTCAGTTAGTGTTAAGGGTTCTTCCGTGGAACATGACCCATGTAAAAAAAAAAGTTACCCCGGTAATTCTTACGTAGGCATGCTGATTGATTCAATAAATGAGCTAATGGTCATAGTGACGTCATGTCAGATGTACAGTTTTACGATTTTGACTCTAAGCTAAAAACCACCATCAACATTAAGTCCCCTGCTTAGCTCGAAACAGGAGCATTGTTGCGAGGTAAGTATAAGATGGTGACAGGCGAGGACAAAATCGAAATGACAAGTCGTGAAAAGATGGTCAAGAAGACCCGACTAACCTTTTTCGAGAGGTAAGGAGAGTTCGTGATTTTCGTGTTGGCGGCCTTGCATAGATTCTACTTGTGGTGTTGCTGGCTAGACCGTGAAGTGGTGAGATGTAGATTGTCGGCTTGGAATTGGAGCCACAGGCGTTGGTCGTTTTGGAATGGGAGTCGCAGGCATTGGTCGGCTTGGAATGGAGGAAACTGGCTTCAATCAGCGGAATGGTAGAAACTGTCTCCAGTCTGCAGAATGGTGTACACTGGTTTCAGAACTTCGGATACCAAACGATGGTGATGACGCTGGAACTTCGGTTATCAAATGGTAGTGATGGCGCCTGGAAACTTTGTCGAAATCAGGGTTTGGGATGCTGAAACCCTAGTTAGTGCTCCTTACTAAAATCATTGTAGAATTCTCGTACGAACTCGGGTTTTGACGGTCCGCCCCTCCATCTGACCGGAAAAGAATTTCCTATCTCATAACGAGGGAATATTTAGGTTTTGAGCCCGTTCAGAAGGTGAAAACGGCCCGACAATGAAACTCAGGAAGAATTCAGGAGGGATGTTGCGGGCCCGGGGTAGCATAGTCGCGCCGAGTCATCTGTACCCGTTCATGGAGCAAGAAGGGAACTTTATTCTGTGCAAAACTCTAGAAACTCCGTCTGTATGAAAAGAGGTATTGACCTTCTTATGTCTTCTGTTGCTCGTTTGTATCCGCGCTTTCGTCTGCAGTGTCTCTCCAGTGGATTCCAAAATTTACCAAACTTCATTGCATTATTGGGACAGATGGATGGAATATATGCTTGGCAACGATCATGTCAGGGTTAATCTTGGAGATTGTGGTTGCGGTGTCGGTCCATCCTCGACTTTAGGTTGTTCAGTGCCTGGACCTTCTGATTGTGATGATGATGTGATGTGAATGCTTGTATGGTCGAAAACTTCTGGCGCCCCCGAATGAAATAAGGAGACGTTCCATTGCCGATGCGATGCTATTAAGTCTTTCAGGACTTTGTTCCAAGCGACATCCTTCGAACCATCTTATGAATCTTGGACTATCGTATGGAATGAGATGTGGTAAGAAGTCCCCAGTTATACTTCGGTTTGATCTGATGGCATGGATTAATATGTGAATGTATCTTTGTGGCGTACTCTTGAAGTCTTCGGTGTACATGTACGTCTTCGTGTTGAGAAATTCTTGCGGCTCGTGAAACTTCGACATTGATGATGTTGAAATCAGAAATAACCTGGTTGAGGGGAGTGAAAGAGTCTCATGCTGGTAGTCCCCATGTGTATCCTATTTTTATTGCATCGCCTTGAATCTACGTCCACGTGATTTGAGACAAGATTATCGCACTCTTCTGGATGTGACGCTGGGATGCTCAGGATATCGCATGGACGAAATATTTTGGATAATGAAGATGTAGGAATGAGAGAGTTATGTTGTTTATCATGGATCCCTCTATTTCTTCAAGAAAATATTTCAGCCGCGTCTCTGGAGTTATCTCATGAGTCTTTGATGGTCGTCGATGGACTGCGAAGAGAAGTCCCCAGTCGTATTTTTCTTCAATTTCTGAAGTTGTTTTCCTCTGAGAAGGCTTGGGATCCTCCGCGGTCTCGTAAAGTGTTGAAGGCGTCTTCTAGACAGAGAGGTGATGATCTTGTTGCGGCTATGGACTTTTGGTTGACTGTGTCTTCTGATCTTTGACAGTGAAGGGATTCCGTGTATATCCTCAGTCCTTAAGTATGGTTTACATGTTTCCATCTTTGTAGTGATTGTTGCTGTGGTGAAGCTCTGGCTGGTATCAACAAATGAGCGGCAACAATTTTGGTAGCAGATGTAATCAAAAGAGACTACATTGTCATGGTAACAAAGTAGGTTGACTGGAATTGTATGGGCATCCGCGGAAGTAAAAGGATTGGCTGGAGTTGTACGGGCATCCGTGAAAGTAAAAGGATTGGCTGGATGCGTAAGCGAGCAAACTTTCCATGACTACAAAGATTGGTTGGTTGTGATCATAATCCTTGACATGGGGTGCGTGGTGGTACGACCCTTTGCAGGAACAAGCGTCGTTGAAGCAGCTTCGGCTCTTGGAGAAGATGTTAAAACTTAAGAAGACGAACGCTGAAGCCTCGTCTTCGGATCCCGGAGAAGCTTATGGAGAGAACGCTGAAACGGAGCGGCTGCTGGAGCGAGTGTTGAAGCAGAGCGGCTGTCGGAGTGATCGTTGAAGTGGAGTCGTTGCTGGAGGATGTTGAAGTGGAGTGGATGCGTTAATCAGTGTGATGTCAAACTGGACACCCTTCAAGCAAACAATGGTTAGGAGTCCCCAGTTCCATCTATCAATCGTGCTTTCCAGGAGAGGTTGGGGTTAGGGAACGGCTTCTCTGGTTGGAAACAGCTGCTTCCCTGATGCAGTGCGGTTGAGGGCTGCAAATATGCTTTGACATTGCGCCTTGGGGAAATATAGAATCTCACATAAATGTTTCATCATAGACTGCACGATTTTTCGGGCGAAGTCCCTAGAAATCATGCATCTTCTGACAGGGAAAAGAGTCTTTGTGAACTCAGGGGGGTTGCTGATTTTTCTTTGCTTCGATTTTGGAGAAGTCGTTTCTGATCTTTTCGTGTAATGAAATTAGATTGCTGATTCCCTTATACTGGGCATTCAAGAGCAATGCTGGAAGGATGCAAGCGCTGGCGGAGGGAAGATGCAAGCTGCTGTAAAGATGCAAGTTGTTAGCGCTGGAAAGGATGCAAGCTGCTGGCGCTGGAAAGATGCAAGCTGCTGTAAAGATGCAAGCTGTTAGCGCTGGAAGGATGCAAGCTGCTGGCGCTGGAAAGATGCAAGTTGTTAGCGCTGGATCGACTTGGAATTGGCGCTGGCTTGGCGTGGACGTTGGCTTGGCATGGACGCTGGTTTGGATTTGGTATGGCGCGGACTGTCGGCTGGTCATGGCGCATACTGTTGGCTTGGCACGACGCTGGCTTGGCGCGACGAAGACTTGTTCTTGCGGGACCAGTTGCCTCTTTCCATACGTAGCTCAAATAAGAAATCATTTCCTTATTCAAATTCCAAAAGTGTTATGCGTATGAAAGGGGTTGGCTCTCCTTTTTATCTCGTATCTTTGTTCTCACGTCCTGGTGTTAACGGTAGCGCGATAGCAATAAAGTGGGCAAGCATATTCCAGCTATGTACTCCAGCGTTTCTCTTTCAATTTGTTTTCTTGTTTTCTTGTTTTGGTGCAAACCCTAGCCATAGGTATGCCTTCCATAAATCTGTAGAAATATTGTTCTTCTGAACTGGTGTAAACCCCAGCCGTGGGTATGCCTTTCATAAACTTGTAGAAAAACTTCATCATAAACAATTCCTCTTCGAATATCACCGTAGTAACGTCGGCTACCTCATGAATAGTTACGGGTAATCATTATTATGAAAAGTAGGCACGTACGGGTAGGTGACTGTTTTTTTTTTGAAAGGCAAACAAGCGCTTGGTTTATGGTTTTGATTTTCTGAATTTTTGGGTTGATAGACAAGTATTACCCCTGAGGGTTTTGGATTATTATTTGGAATGAACTGTTTTAGAATATTGATGGTTTTGGTTATGAATATAAGTGGCATGAGTACCCCAGGGAAGTCATGAATTGTGAATGTTGTGCGATAGTAGAAAGCATGAAACACGGGAAAAATATGGCTATCGGTTTTTTTAGCTCCCTTGTGAAGATTTGAAGTAGTAGACCATGTATTTTGTCTAGCAAGACTTACTCGATTTTTCGGATCTCCTGATGAAAAGGAATCTCCCGGGTGTAAGACCGAGTTTTGCAGGAAGCACCGTCGTGACTGTGGAAAGTCCCCAGTCATCCCTTGTCGTGTCATCACTGGTAACCGGGACGTCTGCTAACTGAGCCGTAGATCCCTGGGCGGGTCGTTTGGATTCTATCGTCCTAACGTCTGGGTCGAAATATGAGATCGAGGATTTAAAGTTGACATTGTAACCGAAAGATCAATCTTCCACTGTGGTCACCAATTGTTTGAGGGTGAAAACAATTTCTGCTGATTTTGGTAATTTCGGGTGTGTGGGTGAGAAACGAGTTTAAACCCTAAACAATGTACTGCAAGGGAGTACTTTAGATTCGAGAGATCAATCTGTACAAATCCGGCCTAAACCAAGAAATGGTCGTTTCAGACTTGCTTCGGTCACAAAGTGAAGGAGAAGGGTTGGTTTTGAGGAGGGAAGCGAAGAGAGTGTTTATACCAGAACAATTGATTCTGGAAGAGTAGTTATTTCACGACTTGTATCAGAAAGTGGGAAGCTAACAGATGGAAAGCTAGCAAATATTTTCTGAGTGTTGCATCCTCCTGAACTGAACTTGTTGTTCGGTGGAAATAGGTAAGACCTATTTATACAAGTCGAAGTGAAACGTACTCTGGTCTCGTAAGAAATGGACAACGGATGAGTAAATGAGAGGAGGTGGTAATCGGTAACTCCTGGAATTGATGTTCCATAAAAGAAAGAGTTTCACTATTACTCCCTGTAATTACTAACCGCCTTATCCTTATGACACTATCTTATAACGGGCGTAGTGTACTCCACACGCTGTAAACCGCCAAACTAATACCCAATGAGCATCCACCAGTTTGTGACATGTGTTGATGTCTCGAGTGTTTTCGTGAAAAACATGTAGCATGTTGTTGTTCGGCAAGTTGAGCTTGGGAGACTTGCCGGCTCGGTGGTGACCTTCGACGGTTGAGATTTTGCATCTTGAGAGGAAGAGTGGCCGTTGATTATTGCAACCCTTCATTTGGCTTCATATGGCCTAGTTTAGGCGTGTCCAAAAGTTAGGGTTTTGGCTTTGTTTGGGCGCGACCAAACTAGGGCTTGGTGTCGGGCCAAAGGTTGCCATGCATTAGCTGGTAACCTTGGACGGCTAAGATCTACATCTTAGATGGAAAAGTGGTCGTTGATCTTCGCAAGCCTTTGTTTTGGTAGCCGCATAGGGAAGGAAGGCATGGTATGGCATAGCTGGCATGCCTTGGCGCGGTTTAGGCGTGGCCAAAACGAAGGTTTTGGCGTTGGGCCAAAGGTTACCATGCGTTGGTTGGCGACCTTGGACGTCTAAGATTTGCATCTTAGATGGAAGGATGGTCGTTGATCATCGCCAGACTTTGTTTTGGTAACCGCATAGGGAAGTCCGGCATGGTATGGCGCGGCAAGGTGGCTGGCATGCCTGTGCGCGGTGACGTGGCTGGCATGGTCTGCCATTGGCACAGTGGTGCGGCTGGCATTGTTGGCATGCCTTGGTGCGGTAGCATGAGAATTAGGGTTAGGCATAGATGATGTCAGTCATTGTTAAGGGTTCTGCCGTGGAACATGACCCATGTAAAAAAAAAGGGTACCCCGATAATTGTTACGTAGACATGCTGATTGATTCAATAAATGTGCTAATGGTCATAGTGACGTCATGTCAGATGCACAGTTTTACGATTTTGACCCTAAGCTAAAAACCACCATCAACACCTGTTCACCTTGATTATTATCAATATATGGAACAAAAACTTTTAGGGTTTATCTGTGGGAGACAGATTGATCCTTTGATAGACTTGTCTGTGTGAGACATATTTGTTTATTTTGTCAAAGCCTACGATTTTGGGTCGTAGCAACTCTTAGTTGTGGGTGAGATCAGCTAAGGGAATCAAGTGCGCAGTATCCTGATGGTATCATAGGCGTAGGGAGTACAACTGTACCTTGGATCAGTGGGAGACTGATTGGGGTTCAACTACAGTCCAGTCCGAAGTTAACTTGGAGTAGGATAGTGTCTATAGCGGCTTAATACAGTGTGTGTTCAATCTGGACTAGGTCCCGGGGTTTTTCTGCATTTGCGGTTTCCTCGTTAAAAAAATTTCTGGTGTCTGTGTTATTTTAATTTCCGCATTATATTGTTTTATCTTTATAACTCAAATAATACAGGTTGTGCGTTAGATCATCATTTAGAGTAATCCAACCTTGTTGTTGATTGTCATTGATTGATCCTTGGATATTGGTCTTTGGTACCATCCAAGTTATTCCTTGTGTTTGATTAAAGACTCGCTAATTTCTATTAGCTCGAGTAAATCAAAACAAGAGAGAGATATTAACTCCTTGATTTACTTTAATCTAGATTGAGTCTGACTGTCTAGTTTATTTTATAGCAAAGTATATTGGAGTTAGTCCATACAGATTTCTAAGCGAAACATTGGGTGGTGTTGTTAGACCCCTGCTTTTTCAATTGGTATCAGAGCAGGCAAACATGTTTAATACCTTACAAGTCTGTGTTTTTTGCGATCTAACTCTATGGACGATAAGAACATCTCTGATAACGCAACACCAGTTCAGAGCTACTCACGTGAGTCTCAAATGGTTGAAACATCTGAGAAAAATTCAAAGACTTATCCATTGACTGAATCTGTTTTCGACTGGAAAAAATATCTTGAAGAACAGTTGGATGATCTTTACAGATGATAGTGATTCAGAAGAAGGAAAAAGTATTGATGAGGAAGTTTCTTAATATATCAAGTTGTTTGATCGTGCCTTGAAAGGAAAGAAGTCAACAAACTGCTTGAGTAAATACATGCGTCCCCTTTGTCAAGAAAACAGAAAATTGAGAAAACTCTTTAAAGGATATGATGGTGGATATAAACTCTTACAATCTATCGTTAAAGATCGTGAATAAGATGTATGCACAAAAAAATCTGAATGTGATAATGTTTTTCGAAATCTCTTCGTGTTGAAAGAAAGACTTGTAGAAACTGAAGAAAGATATGACTCTCAAAAAAAACGTTTTAGCGACAAATAGCGCAGTCTTCTCGCCAAAAAAAAATCCTTGGAGATTGAGCTTGCAGCTTCTCTTAACAAAGTAAAATCACTGGAAGAAAGTCTGAGTAGATTCAATTCTAGCTCTACAAAATTATATTTTATGCTTGGAGCATGTAAAGAACAACGTGATGCAAGTGGTCTGGGCTATAAAGGTATAGACGCTCCAAAAACTAGTAAGATCAACTTTGTTAAAGCTAGTGATAATTCTCCGTGTGAAAAACCTTTGGCAGCTTGCAATGGTCCCAAAAACAAGAATTCTGCTCCTTCTAAATCTTCTCAAAAGAGAACGTTTAAAAATAATTCCTTTAACTGCTATTACTGCGGGAATAAAGGACATTCTGAGCGAAGATGTCGTTATCGGTTGAGGAATGAAAAGATTCATAACATTCTTACTTGGATGTCTAAAGAAATCATTAAACCGGTTTCACACATTGTTGGAAAAGGCATTTTAAACACTCAAGGAATATACTGTGGTAAGTTCCTTCTTAATTGTATGTTCAAAACAAAAAAAATGCCTACAATAGAAAAAGGAAGAGTGGCGAAAGGGTGAATGACCCTGCAAGAAGAAAAAGGCATAGGAGAAAGAAAGAAAAGTTGAGCTCCTTATCTCTCCCTGAAGAAAGCTGCAAATCCAAGACTTCCGCTCCAGATTTCCTACATATCAACAATCGAGTCTCAGATCTAAAAATCAGTGTAAACAGACTCAAACGGAGCATCAAGAAAACATGGAAAACAGTTGACTCAGGTACTTCTAACCATGTTCTTGATAAAACTTCTTCATCTATGACAAGTAATGTCTCTCTAAATATCCTTTATAAAGGAAAAGAAGAAGTGAATATTGATGAGCAAGATGCTCATCTTAATACACCATGACTGCATAAGGTTGCATCCTTTTTTGTTAAAAGAAGGATGCTCTTTGTTCTCAAGATGCTCATCTTGAGAAAGCTAGCAGGAGTCTATTAAGTTATTGCTTAAAGATTTTTTTTCTCTAGTTTTTTCCTTCATCCTTTCACTAAGTGTCTGTCGTTTGACAACACTCTCTTGTACTTCTTTGCTTCTCCTTTTTTCCTTGGTGTCACATGTGTTTTGACCGCAACAAAGAAGCACACGTACCGGACCCACACGAACTCCATGGTTCCTAGGGTTTTTTGGAATACCTTATAAAAATTGGGTTTCATAAGGTCAGAAGATTCTATTGAATTTTTTGTGCACAATGGATGGAAGCAACAAGATTGTTGAAGTCGAGCAGGGAAAAACCAGTGAGTTGATTGATGTCTCCATAACATGCTTTCATGCAGTTGATCATGAAAACAACCTACCGGTTCATATGTCTTCACAACTGGTAGGAAATCTTCTTCAAGACTTTGAAGTAGTACGAGAACATCTCGGGATTGTAACAAGTAATCTTGTTTTTCTAAAAGATGAACTAAAGAAGGCAACTGATGAACTCGTCCATGTTCGATCTCTAGTTGCTGACAAGGCTTAGTTTTTTTGGTTATTAAAAATTGAGTTTTATTTTTGTTGCCTAGTATGTCTTCTTTTTGGTTTAGTTAGAAGAATAACTAGTGCTTGGAATATCAATGATTGTGACTACACATAGCTATTCTTTTCATCTTCTTGTTTTTTTTAGGTTTATTGGTATTAAATTCTAAAAATATTTGGAGGATGATGTTTTTGCGGTATTAATCTTTATGATTTGTTATATTGTAATTTGTTATGGGATGTTGGTGTTTACGTCCGTGAACTATGTTGTCCCATATTTTGTCAAAACTAAAGTCGTTCATGATCGGTTTTCATATATTGATTTAAGGATGAATAGACTTTTGACATATACAAAATTTAAGCCTATATTGTCAATTATTTGATGGAAGATAGCTTAATATATTTAGTGTTCAAGGATTATGTCTATTAAATATCGTTATGCAAATAGTGGTGGAAGATAGAATGAATCCTTGTGTATTCCGCAGTATTGATCATCCCTGATCCATATTTTATGTAATATTGTGAAGCTCCGTAATGTGTCTTATGTTGAGCAAGATACAACCAAGTTGATTAATTTTTGATTAGATTTGTTGGTTGTTCCGTAAGGTACTTTATGTTGAGCATTTTTGAACTAAATTAATCATCTTGTTTGGTTATTTAGTTATTGCTCCATAAGTCTTTTTATGTCGAGCAAAACAAATGACAATTAAATTGATTACTTTTGTAATTAGTTTGGTTGTGTATTACAATTAGACTAATTATTTGTTCTCTTGTAATTAATCTAGTTGAGTATTTTTATACTCCGTAAGATTCCTCTTATGTTGAGTATATGAACGATTATCCTATTCATTTTCTAATGGTTATGTTAGTCGTATGCTCCGTAAGTTCTCTTATGTCGAGCATAATCAATTAAGTTGATCACTCTTGTGATTAATTTGATTGAGTTTTTGGATATAGAAAATCATTCTCATGGTTTTTGGTGTCCATTAAAATCCTTCTTTTCTTTTGAAATTAAGGTCGCTCTTGTTGTTCTTTCGGGAATGACATCAAATGGGGGAGATTTCTTTTGAACTTGTGCTTAATGGTAATATCTTGAGGGGAGTGCGGCTGTGGAATATTAGAGGGGTTATCTTGTATCTTTAAACTCCTTGATGAATGCTATTAGCTTCGGCTATATGATTCCATCTAAATTAGATGGTATGTATTTTCTTTTAGTCATGAAATGTCTCTTACGGAAATTTTATTATGATCCCGTTCTTGTACCTTTGCCAATTTTACTGACAAAAAGGGTGAGAATTAATATGTAGTTCACACTACAAATACATATGGTTTTCGGATCATTGTGTTAGGGGGAGTGGTTTCCATGTGAGATGGATTATTGACTAAGGAGGAGTGATACATATCACCATAGTATTATTATTGAAGTTGTGATACAATTGGACTTTGACACTGTGTAATAATACTATGACATTGTATAACAATGATCGAGACCGATGCTTTCTCATTGTTATAGCTATGGATCTTCAACAACGGTGATGCTAAACTTACAACCTTTGGGATCATTGGAGTACTTGGAAGTGACGAAGATTTCGAGGAACGTTGAAGATTAGACATGTGGAATAGGAGCTACTAAAGTTTCTTTATCTTTTTTGTATTCCATATGTATTGATAGTTTTGTCACTAAAATTGACAAAGGGGGAGATTGTTAGAGCATTGCTCGGTCGAACTCGCATGCGTTTCTATCTCAAGCATGTTTGTCAATGTTAGTGATCAAAACTATAAGTCTTGATTTCTAGTCTACTATAGCTAAGTCTCGGACTAGGATACAAAGTGTAGTTGAGATTAAGGACTTCATGGCGATTCATCATACAAGAAGAAGAACTACTCAAGGAACCGGTGGAACTTCTCAACAAAAAGGTATGTGAAGACTTGAACTTATCTATCACTCAAAAGTCTATCTACTCTATCTCCTACTTCTTAAGACAAAAAGTCTTATGCGACATACATACTTAGATTATACACATTTGGTATTTCGAGCCGAGTATACCTCGCCTATCTATATCTCGAAATATGTATTGGTAAGTGTTTCGTTTCGACCATGTTTATCTTTACCTGGTGATGAAAGTCATGATATGTTTCAATCACTTTGAAAATTGCTTTAACGAGAAATGGTGTACCAACTGTATAACGTCCTCTAAGAATGTTTCAATGGTTGGAATGAGATTTTAGATTACATAACCAATGATGGAAATAAATATTGTTGTGGAAACACATATGTGCATAAGTCCTATCCCTTGAACCAAAGTTTGCAAATTTTGTTGATCAAGAGAAACCGGAAGAATGGCTTGTTTCCAAGTTCGCGAACTCAGTCCACGAACTGCCGAACTTCTCATCCCGAGAAATTCTGCTGGAGTTGACAAACTAGTTGCGTGAGTACCAGTCCGCGAACCGGCGGAAAGTCTTTGCCGAGATTTTCTGCTGGAGTTTGTAAACTCTTCCCGGTTGCTTAAGTCGCGAACCTAGTGTGCGAACTTAAGAAGGTTATATATCTGAAGATGATTTCTGAACTTAAACTTATAAATACTAAGGAATGCAATTTGAAAACCGTGGCTATAAAGTTCATGAACCGATTCGAGTGAATCAAATCATCTTTGCTTCAATTGTGTCTTTTGTAGTACATAAGATTTCCTTGCAATTGAACAACTCTCTAACTAGTTCATTTGAGTCATTTGAACTAGTTATGGTGAAGAAGAATATGGTTGGTATGAAATTCTCATATGTCTAACCTTTTGGTTTAATTATTGTTGAACCAACAATGTACACGTTTGGGTACAGTTAACAAACCTAGAAGCATGCATTTCATTTGTGTATAAAAAGCTAAGTTTTCGATATAACGGTTGAGAAATATTAGCTTGAATCTAAATCAGGTTTTCCTCTAACGGTTGATATTGTTTTCTTTGTGACCAACGCGAAACCCTGATTTGAAAAACTATATAATGGGACATCTAGCAACTCTGCAAAACTAATCCCCACACCTCACATGTTATACTAGTTTGTGTGCTAGAGTCGTTTCTCCTTTAACCTTTGGTTTTCTTCTTCTAAAATCAGGATATCGACTTAAAGACTTCATTGGGATTCTAAAGCAAGACCGATAGTACTTTTATCGTAGTTATGTGATCTGATCTTGCATCTTCTATCGTACGAGTACAATCAGATTGATTGGATTGAGATTGATATCTCCGATAGGAAAGATATAAAAAGTAATCACAAACATCTTCGTCTCATTGCTTTTGATGCCGCAAAATCTTGTTTCGCTACCATACGATTAAGATTGTTTTGAGGTGATTGATTTATCTAGGCTTTTCTTCGGGAATATAAGACCGGATTATCAATTGGTTCCTGTTAACCTTGATTATTATCAAAAGACGGAACAAAAACATTTAGGGTTTATCTGTGGGTTACAGATTGATCCTTTGATAGACTTATCTGTGTGAGACAGAGTTGTTTATTGTCAAAGCCTGCGATTTTGGGTCGTATCAACTCTTAGTTGTGGGTGAGATCATCTAAGGGAATCAAGTGCGCAATATCCTGCTGGGATCAGAGGCGTAGGGAGTACAACTGTACCTTGGATCAGTGGGAGACTGATTGGGGTTCAACTACAGTCAAGTCCGAAGTTAGCTTGGAGTAGTCTAGTGTCTGTAGCGGCTTAATACAGTGTGTGTTCAATCTAGACTAGGTCCTGGGTTTTTTCTGCATTTGTGGTTTCCTCGTTAACAAAATTTCTGGTGTCTGTGTTATTTAAATTTACGCATTATATTGTTTTATCTTTATAATTGAAATAATACAGATTGTGCGTTAGATCATCAATTAGAGTAATCCAACCTTTGGTTGTTGATTTTCATTGATTGATCCTTGTATATTGGTCTTTGGTACCATCCAAGTTATTCCTTGTGTTTGATTAAAGACTCACTGATTTCTATTAGCTCGAGTAAATCAAAACAAGAGAGAGATATTAACTCCTTGATTTACTTTAATCTAGATTGAGTCTGAATGTCTAGTTGATTCTCTAGCAAATTATATTGGAGTTAGTCCATAAAGATTGCTAAGTGAAATATTGGGTGTTGTTATTAGACCTCCGCTTTTCATTGAGATTTCGAGATGAGTATATCTCGCTTACATATTTCTCGAAATATGTGTTGGCAAGCTTTCGCTTCGACCAAGTTCATATTATATCATGAGAAAACTGCCGAGTAACGTCTTACATGGTTTGTGTGATACAATCATTTGATGTAGGTTTGGAATGTTTCGATAATGATTATTTCAATATCTTGAAAATTGCTTTGATGCTAATAGTTTGTGGAAACGGCTATTGTCATTATAGAAGAATGTTTCAATGATTGAAATAAAGAGTTGATGATGTAACCATCTTTGGATATAAGCATATATAGTGTGTCCGCACATTAGTGTATAAATCCATGAACTGGGAACCAAGAGTATGCATATGTGTGTATACGAAATTGGTGAAGGAGACAAGATGGCGGAAGTTTTTGAACCGAAAATATCTACCGATTTTGGGAATTACAAACTCCGAAACTAGTCATCTTAAGTAGGCGTACCCGTACGCATACTGGCGGAAGTTTTCGAAACGAAAATTTCTGCTGAGTTTGGAAACTTAACAAACTCAAAATCCGGTTGTTTAAAAACTTATACCCGTACGCATACTTAAGATGGTTACTTTGTCAAAACGGTCAGTTCATGAACTTACAAATTTAAATCATAAGGAATGCAATATTTGCAAACCGTGGATATAATGTTCATGATTGAATCAAGTGAATCAAACCGATTTGGTTTCGATTATGTTTTCTAAACAATTGAACAACTCTTTAAATAGTTTAATTTGAGTCATTTGAACTAGTTATGGTTAAGATGAATAAGGTTGATATGAGAGTAATCATATGGCTAACCTCAGTTAACTATTTGTGAAGCAAACTGGTGTACACGTTTAGGTACACGTTTAGGTACGGTTACATAAACCTAAATGAGGGTACATTTCATTTGTGTGTAACAATCTAAGTTCGATCTAACGGTTTAAAGATATTAGCTTAGTTGAATCAGGTTTTTCATCTAACGGTGAATATTGAATTCTTTGTTACCAAGGTAACTTGGATTGCAAACCCTGATTTGAAAACTATATAAAGGAGAACTCTAGCAACTGGGAAACTTAATCCCCACACCTCCTGTGTGTCACTAGTTGCATAACTAGAGTCGATTCTTCTTTAACCTTAGGTTTCTTCTCGAGACCCTGTAGGTTAACGACTTGAAGACTTCATTGGGATTGTGAAGACAGACCCAACTATTATATTTGTAGCTGCGTGATCTGATCTTGTTGTTTATATCGTGTTGAGTGCAATTGAAATAATTGGCTCGAGATTTTATATATCCGATAGGCAAGATAGAAAAGTAATCACAAACAAATTTCGTCTCATCGTTTGTGACTCCACAATAACTTGTTTCGCTAGTCGATTAAGTTTATTGTGAGGTGATTGATAATTCTAGGCTGTCCTTCGGGAATATAAGTCCGGGTTATCAATTATTTCCTGTTCACCTTGATTTATCAAAAGACGGAACAAAAACTCTTGGGTATTTATGTGGGAGACATATTTATTCCATCCTAGAGACTTTTTTGTGTGAGAAAGATTTGTCTATTAAGTATTCGACTTTGGTCCGTAGCAACTCTTAGTTGTGGGTGAGATCAGCTAAGGGAATCAAGTGTGTAATATCTTGCTGGGATCAGATACGTAAGGAGCGCAACTGTACCTTGAATCAGTGTGAGATTGATTAGGGGTTCAACTACAGTCTAGTCCGAAGTTAATTGTCAGTAGGCTAGTATCTGTAGTGGCTTAATACAGTGTGGTGTTCAATCTGGACTAGGTCCCGGGGTTTTTCTGCATTTGCGGTTTTCTCGTTAACAAAATTATGGTGTCTGTTTTATTTTCTTTTCAACATTATATTTTGTTATATAATTGAAATATCACAGGTTTTTCTTTAAGATCAATCAACTAGATCCAACCATGGGTTGTTGATTTACATTGATTGACACTTGAACATTGGTCTTTGGTACCGTTCAAGTTACTCTTCTTATATTCAATCAGCCTCGCAGATTTCAATTTGCTAATTCTGGATTGAATTAAGAATTATAGATATTAAACTCTTTGATATACTTTATTCTAGATTGAGTCTGACTGTCTAGTTGATTCTCTAGAAAGTGTATTGGAGTAAGTCCTCTCAGATTTCCAAACGAATTATTGGGTGTAGTTGTTGGACCCCCCGCATTTTCATCTTTGTTGCACGATATTTATGACATAGTGTGTCCAGTTTGTTGCATAATCAAGCCATATCTTGGTGCTAAGGTATGATTAACCTTGGTGGAACATTCAACGTCCTACTAGAGTATCCTTTGGCCAGAAGCTACCGTGGTGGTGAGGGTCCCTACGTGGGCAATAATTTTCCTGTAACCCTACGCGTTCACCGCGAAGGCTGCTTTACTTCGACATGGTATCTCTATAGGGGATAACTTATATTTTTCTTATGCCTCATAAAAGGAGCAATCGCCTCGAGGATCCGAGATTGACATATGCGCAGTTATGCCTTGCCTTGCCTCATCGTCAATTCTGAAGGTGGGTGTCATTTCTAACCCTTCATTTTTGTCGTCAATTCTAACGGTGGGTGTCAGTTCTAAACCTTTGTTTTTGCATGTTTGTTTTATTTCACATGCGTTAAAAGCTATATTCGAAATCCAAGCTTTATATTGATTGCTGAGGCTTATAATACCTCTTTCCAGGGGTATATCATAGTTATATATATAATTATATCATACCTTAAAGTTATATTACCTTCAACATGTATTTGTTGTCTTTTATTGATGTTGTAGAGGCGCCATGATTGATGTATGTTTGACCTCTTTTGCTTTTCAAAGCTGGTTCATGTAGCTTTTGGAAGGAAAAGTATTTTCATTTATGGAGCCTTCTTCCGTGAGGTTTCCTCCTTGTATGTATCATCTACATGTTCGTCATAGGTGTCACAGAGTACTTTGTTTGTAGTAAGATGCTCCTTGTAGGCTTCTTTATGGTTGTAGTGAGTTGCTCTTGCAGGCTTCGTTGTATGACTCCTCGTAGATGAGTATGAGTTGTAACCTCGCTGAGTATGCATACACCTACGCATACGGGCTTTGTTGACTTGTACATTCGTATCTTTGGATTGAATAACATTCTTTGTAATGGTGAGTCTGCCTTTAATAGGCTTCGCTCACATGTATGACTGACGGTGGTGAGTCTTCTTTTAAGGGGATTCACTCGCATGCATACCTTCGAATTCAGACTTAAGTTGTAAACTACAACCATTGTTGATGTGTTTGGATCCAATTATTCTGATCTCCACTTTCATTTGTAGGTCCGGTTTGGGGGGATGGACCTTCGTTGATGATGTTGATGTTTCATACCTTCCTTTTCCCCCGGAAATTCGTAAAGCGATAAGCTCTAGAATTTTAAACAAACAAAGCTTTGTCCTTCCATGCGGTTGTATTTTGAACCTTCGTCCTTACACTTTATATTCGTCCTTAATTGCTCACACTTAGATATTTACGAGCCAAGGACAATCTTCCGATGACCTTCCGTTTCTGTATTGTCATTTGGCGGAGCTATCACCCTACAGAGCGTTGTTAGTGACTGTATCCTTAGGCGAGCGGGCTCCAGGAACTTTGAAGTCTTCGTTCTTCACTTCGTTGGTATTCTCCCTTCTTCTTTTCCTTCCATTTTGTTGTTCGGCGTCTCTTTATTCGTTCAGCCTTACCTCCGCTAGATTGCATAGCCTTGCATCCTATTGATCTCCCTTGATTTGCATATGAATATACTCGATCCAAAGATAAGCTCCACTTTTTCCCTTGTTTGCTCATACTTAGATATGTACGAGCCAAAGGCAGCCTTCGTAATTGTCTTTGGTAATTGAGAATGTATATAACAACATTCGAGCCAAAGATAAGCTCAATCTTCGCCCTTGGATGCTCGTACTTAGGTAAGTATGATCCAAAGACAGCCTTCGTAAATGTCTTTGTATGTTGAGAATGTATATGAATACATTCGAACCAAAGATAAGCTTCGTATTTGCCCTTGGATGCTCGTACTTAGATATGTACGAGCCAAAGGCAGTCTTCGTAATTGTCTTTCGCTGCTAGGAATTTATATAAATACGTTCGAGCCAAAGATAAGCTCCGTCTTTTCCCCTGTATACTCGTACATACATACGTACGACCCAAGGGAAGCCTTCGTAATTGTCTTTAGCTGTTGAGAATGTATATACATACATTCGAGCCAAAGATAAGCTCCATCTTTGCCCCTGGATGCTCGTACTTAGGTACGTATGATCCAAAGACAGCCTTCGTAATTGTCTTTGGTTGTTGAGAATGTATATGAATACATTCGAACCAAAGATAAACTTCGCATTTGCCCTTGGCTGCTCGTACTTAGATATGTACAAGCCAAAGGCAATCTTCGTAATTGTCTTTGGCTGTTGAGAATTTATATAAATACATTCGATCCAAAGATAAGCTCCATTTTTTCCCTGGATGCTCGTACTTAGGTACGTATGATCCAAAGACAGCCTTCATAATTGTCTTTGGTTGTTGACAATGTATATGAATACACTCGAACCAAAGATAACCTTCGTCGAGAACCTTCGTTTTTTACCTCGTAGTTCGTACTTAGGTATATACGAACCAAGGACAGTTTTCGTAATAATCTTTGGCTGTTAAGAATGTGTATGAATACACACGAGCTAAAGATAAGATCCATCTTTGCTCCTGGATGGTCGTACATAGGTACGTATGATCCAAAGACAGCCTTCGTAATTGTCTTTGGCTATTGAGAACATATATGGATAAGTTCGAGCCAAAGAAACCTTCATCGAGAACCTTCGTTTTTTTCCCCTCGTAGTTCGTACTTAGGTATGTATGAACCAAGGAAAATCTTCGTAATAATCTTGGGCTGTTAAGAATGTGTATGAATACACACAAGCCAAAGATAAGCTCCATCTTTGCCCATGTATACTCGTACTTAGACATGTACGAGCCAAGGGAACCCTTCGTTTTTGTCTTTGACTGTTGAAAATGTAAATAAATACACTTGAGCCAAAGATAAGCTTTATTTTTGCTCCAAGGTTTCGTAATTTTGACCTTCGTATTTCCGTTTCCTGAGAGTAAAGAGAAAAAGGGGTAGGGTACGTTCCTAGTAGCCCCGTTACGGAAATAAAAATAAAATTTTAGTATAGAACTTAACAGAGATATGTTTGCTGAGTTCATATTTAATAGAACTGTCCAATGTTTGGGACTTAGTTCCTAAATGTACCTCAGATTCAAAAACGGTAGAGAGTACTGCAAGCGGAGTAAAAGAAGGCGTATGCAAAAGAAAACGAACCTTAGCTCATAAATAACCTTAGGTATTTTACTCCAAAACTTTTACTGAGGTTCCTTAGAAGACAAAGGTATTCAGATCTAGAGAAGGTTTGCTCATGAGCAAGCACATAACAATAAAATAATAGTCTTTTAACCTTTGAAGAGTGTTTTTAATGGTGTTTCATAACCACTTTTTGTAGATCCGTAAGATTTCAAGATTTTTTCAAGGTTTAATACTCAAAAAACTTGTCAAAGAATGATAAATCTTTACTAGAAAGTAAGATACAACTCTCTTATTCTTAGATCCGATCTTCTAACGAAGATCTAAAAAGAAAAGACGATGAAATAGCAAAAATAATAAAAATCGAGAGCTTTTCATTCCAGCTCATTTCTAGCGCCAAGCAGTGACTACTCATTTTTCCATAGTCTACGTAATATGAGCAGCTCAGAGGGTCATATATTAAATAGTATGGATACCTCAGTTCAACTGATACTGTTGAGTAAATAAAAGGTATGTTCGAAATAAGATCTACTCAGAAGATTATATACTAAGTAAGTAAAGATACTTCACAAGAGAAGATGCTAAGAAACAAAGGTATCTCTGTAATACAGAGGTGAGTAAGCAAATAAGATAAATAAAGAGATATCTCATATGAACAGAAAACTCAGAAAACATAGCTAACTCAGTAAGTAAATCTCTAAGAGAGAAGATAATGTAAGTGCATCTAAGTTATCAACACAAAAGAGATTACGCAGTTCGGTTAATCTTAACCTACGTCCACGAGTAAAGATGATATGTTTATTGATCTTGTTACATTTGGGTGGAAGAACTCCATTATAAAAAGTATGAATCTCTAGAAAATAAGAGAGAGAATAGAGAGAGAAAGTGAGTATATTCCCTAATCCTATCTAACCCAATTTTCCTCCTTTCTCTTGAGATGAGGATGGGTATTTATAGCTCCACGTGCATCATGGATATCTTTGATGTCTCATGTTCCATCGAGATATGATGGTCCTTGGTCAATCTAGTACCTTGGTTGGCCTCCCACCATCTCCAATCATACAATGCCACCTTAGCTTCCTCCACGTGTCATCGTGAATTGTGAAACCTCCGTACAAGTTGTACATTCGTTGGCCGCATACCTTCGCCAGTCAGAGGATGCCACGTACTCTGAGCCCACGTGGTTGACAACTGCGCCTTTGTACTAAAAGTTGTGCAGACTGCTCAGCTACCTCTGACAGACAGACACACCCATGTTCCTATACTACAACCTATTTCTTAATAACTAAGCAATCTTGGTAGTGATTTGATGTACTCCGTTGTAGCATATTTTGATACTCCAACTTTTAACATTGCACCACACGTTGATAGAGATAACTTCATAACTTAGCATTCTAAGGAGAGATGTAGTGTGCGTTGTTGTAACATAATAAGTTACTCCATAATTAATGTTGTGCCACGTGGCACAACATATTTTTGGTACTTACAACGTCTGATCCTCAAACCAAGCTCTTGTAGAATACTATGTTGCAGCTCTCCTCTTCAGATGATTCGAGCCTCGATTTTGATCATGCCTTTCAAGTTTTCACACAATCTTGTAGGTTATCGCGGTCCGAGTTCAACATCAACGACACTCCCCCTCCCCTTCATGAAGACATTGGCAGTAATTTACTTTTGGTGTTGTCAAGGACTCTATATCACCCACCTTCACTTTGAATGAACGTGAATCAATCATCTGGAAGTGTAATAGGTAAGAACACGCCATGGACATCTTGAAGGCTATCCCCATCAGCGGGCTCAACCAAGCTATTGGTCTAGACAATTTAATGTAGTTCTTAAATATCGGTTGGCCTTGCCTATGTTTGTTGATGCTAGCGCATGCTCTATATGTGTTAAACCCATGCACGTTTATAGAGACCACATTGTGCATTGTTCTAAGGACGTGGGTCTTAATTTCAGACACGATATGGTTAGAGATGGTGTCGCTGAAATATGCTACAAGGCTGGTGTTGTTGCTATGAAAGAGGTTTCACTTAGCTTCCTTCCTACCAATGCTAATGAGCGCAAGCCTGCTGATATTTTGGTGTACAACTGGGTAGATGGGAAGGATGTGTGCTTCGATGTCACGAGTGTTTCACCATTTACTAGTGCAAGAACTCGCTCTTTTACGCCCGGTCAAGCCATTACTGCTGCTGTCACACGCAAAAATCACAAATACCTGGACCTGTGTATCTCCAATGCCTACGGATTTGGTGTTTTGGATTTCACTACTTTAGGCGAATTGTGTTACGATTTTATCACTTTTCTTAAAAGGTTGAGTAACTGCCTATCTAGTCATGATGCTAACTATAAAATAGGAAACTTACTCTTCCATAGGTTAGGCATTATTATTCAAAAGGGTGTTGACGCCCAGCTTGTTGCTAGGATGCCCACCATTTCTTGTAACCTTGATCTTTCTTCTCAATAATTTACCCTTGGGGTGTTTTGTTTTATAATAATAATAATAAGGTGTCGGTGTCCAGCTTGTTGCTAGGCTACCCACCAACTTTTTGTAAAAAAAAAAAATTTAAAAAAAATTAATATTAAATTTTATATGAACCTCTAATGGATTAATAAAATCCCTTTTTTCTTATAAAAATATTAATAATAATTTAATAATAATAAAAAAGTTAATTTTAAATTTAGGTGAACTTGGGGAGGACACTATCTTATTTCTTAAGCGGTCGAGAAACTGCCTTGCTAGGCATGATGCCAATTACAAAATAGGTAGTTCTCTCTTCCAAAGACTAGGCATTATTATTCAGAAAGGTGTTGGGGCCCAGCTTGTTGCTCGGTTACCTTCCATCAACGATTCTACCGATATGTATTGAACCTTTCCTTTGTAATAATAATAATAATAAACATAAAAGGCAGAGTTAACATGGAAGGTAGAGTTAGCTTTCCCCCCTTGTGACACAATCTCAGTCCCCCCATACGCTTCGGCTCCCTTGGTTAGGTTATCCATGAGGCCCGCTGGTAGGCTAGCACGCCAACCTTTCCAATTAATGTAATAGTCCGTTGTTGGAGATTAACTTGTTAGGATTCCAACTAGTTAATGCAATACTCTTTAATTAATTGTTTAAAAAAAACATAATAATAAATAAATAAATTGCTAGTGCACCCCTCACACCATTAACCAACGATTCCACTGATACGAGCTTCTTACTTCCATTGCAGGTGTAGTGAACTTATGGCTTTCTGGTAAGTGTCCAGATGTTCTTGGAGAATACATTGCCAGTGCACTCCTCACACCATTGCTCAAACCTGATGGTGGTCTAAGACCCATAATAGTCGGTACAATTTGGAGACGGTTATGCTCTAAATTAGCTGCAAGTTCTGTGTGCAAGGAGATGGCAAGTTATCTGGGATACCACCAATTTGGAGTTGGCATTCCATGTGGGGGTGAAAGTATAACACATGCTTCCAACAGATTGCTTGAGATGAAAGGTACATTGAATATCATAACTATGATGCTTATTGATTTTACAAATGCATTTAACTTAGTTGATAAAACAACCCTAATTAAAGAGACTAGAGTTATATTTCCTAGCATATCACATTGGGTGCTAAACATGCAAAATTGTATTACAATGAGTCCATTCTTTCTTCTTCTCAAGGCATACAACAGAGTGATCCACTTGGGCCATTGTTTTTTGCGTTAACACCACACCCCCTTGTATGCAAAATAGCTTCTCAATGCTCATTGGACCTTCATGCTTGGTATCTCGATAATGGAACCATTATTGGAGACACACTGGAAGTCTCGAAGGCACTAAACATTATACATAATGAAGGTGCTACAAAAGGGTTACATTTAAACATCAGGAAGCCTGAGATTTTCTGGCCATCTACAGATCCTAGATGCTTGGATGCTGGATTATTTCCTGCGAATATAGGTAGGTCGTCTAGAGGTGTGAAAATCCTCGTGGGACCAGTCAGTTTGGACACTCAGTTCTGCAGTGATATGGTTATGTATAAGGCTGACAAAACTATACAACTTATGGAAGTTGTTAAGAAGTTGAAAGACCCACAGACTGAGCTCTTAATTTTACGCAACTGCACTGGTGTTTCAAGATTATATTCCACCCTGCATTCTACAAACCCTCGGGTCCTTGCAGCAGCAACAAGACACTCCGATCAACATTTATTTCAGTATCTACGTCTTTTAATCACAGGGGATGGTGCTGGCTTTGGTCCACTTCAGCAAAGAATAAAAACTTTGCCTATTAAGGATGAAGGTTTAGGTGTATGTACAATGGAGGAAACAAGTCAATACGGGTACCTGGCATCATGCATCCAGACACAAAGCTTACAGGGTATCATTTTGAGGTTTGTTGACATGACTACACCCATACCCAACTTCCAGCTTGCTCTCAATAAGTAACATTCGGCTACTTCTTCGTTTCAACTAGTCAGCTTCGGCCAAAAAGACTACTAGGAGGTTTCGAAATAGGACAGTCATGAGTAGGGTGATAGAGTTCTTCCAAACGGGGAAAGCAAAGAGGATTTCGATAACAAGGAGTCGGTCCAAGCGCTTAAAGGAAGTTAAGCGAACTCTCAGTGATGGAGGAATTGTCTTTGCTAATGGGTAAGGTTACTGCTTTTTACAGGAGTGAGTAGGCCTCAAAGGTTCAAGTCATGGGTCATTTCAAGGAAATGATGAATTCGAAAGCACAGATTCAGTCCACTCAAATTAAGATAAATGAGGCGGAACCCTAGGAAGAATCCTCAAGAAAGGGAACCTCACCCCGAAGTCCTTTCCTTTACTCTCAATCTGTGTGGGAACGGAACGAAGGATCTCAACGGAACTTCACTTAATTAGGATGACACAAGGCGAACTAGAATAGGATGATTGATCCAAGTAGCGACAGGCTCCAATCGAAAGGAACAGGGCATACGCTAGAAAGACGTATAGGCAATCCTTCCATCATTCCCTTAGCTCGGCTTGGCTTCGCTTGAATACCATAAATGAATAATATCTCATACCCGACTTCTCTTTATTGTCAGTATTTGTATACTTTAATTCCATTCATGATCCTCTTAGCTCGGGGTATTGAAACCGCAACATCGATTAATGGGAGTACTCCCTCTTTAGGATTCAAAGGAAAAGTAAACCCTATTATTGTACCAAGGAATAAAGCACTTCCTGGCATGTTATATACGATCGAATACGATATTCTTATATTTTCCCTGCATATCTAGTACCATGACAAAGATAAGACCTTCCTGGATAAGGAGTAGTGGATATGGAAAAGTCTCTTAAGCCCTTAAGTCTCTTAGGAGAGTAAGTTCTCTTACAGGAAATGGGAGATCAAGTTTGAGTGGTAAGACCTTACACTTATAGACAATTTCTATCCCATCCAATTACAGTGGTTTACTCTACTCTGATTAAGTCATTTAAAGGTTTATCTTCAAGAGTCAAAACCTTTTGTTAAGAGTTCCTTAAGTGACTCTTTTTGCTATTAACGGAGAAGCGAGTTCGATAGGGCAGATGGGTATGCTGTCTATGTGAATGGGTATTGATGAGGACGTGCCTTTTTCAATCCAGGGGAGGCCCTTGGAATGCCTTTATATCTGACTGGACCTCGTTTTCACTTGATGGAAAGTAGATCCTAACTATGAGGTGGGAAAAGTTAATTTGGGCGACCAAGACTCGAGCGCTAAGTCGCTAACTTTACAAGATATGAGCTAGAGATAGGTGGAATGCTTCCCTTTCAATATGGTCCTCCTTCTTTCTTTGGAGTTTCTTCTTTCTTTCGACTTCTCGTTCCCACTGATATGTCTCATACGTGGCATCTCAACTAGCTGTAAACATATCCTATTTTCTTTCGCTTTTTACAATCTCATTTGCTAACTGTAAAATTAACTATTGTTCAGTCTTCTATCTCAGAGTTGTTGCCTTCGAATGATATACTAATACGGCTCTGCACTAGCGCTTTCCCACCGGTTCGCTTACACATAAGAGGGTAAAAGGTGTCTTTCTCTCACAGGATTTTACGGTAGTACGTTAAGAAGTAACTAGTAGTTACACAATATACCTTGCATTTGCTTTCAATCTTCTTAGACCTGAGATAGATGCTGCTAATTCAAAAAGAATAAGACAACATTCTATTAACCCACCCGTCTGGATCCTAGAACATAGCCTATCGCGAAAATGTCAATACTCTTACTCGAGACAGATTTGGAACACTTAGACACACTAATAACCTTTCTATTCATGCCTTCCATTCTTAAATATACGCTTACACATCTCTTGTGAAAGACCGCATGTCCCTTTAGTAAAGCACTCTTCCCTTAGCTCTAAGAGGCAGAACTGACATCCGCCAAGAGAGCTGATCTGGTTGTTGACTTACGTGAGCGTACTTATGTGTAATTTATTTAAGCTGCTAAGTATAAGCCTTGTTGTTAAGTAAAGGCTACTGACTTCTTAAAGGATAGTATTCGTAGATATGGAGTTAGACCTTATAGCCTATTGTGCGACTTTTAGTAGCGGATATTAGGCAAGATATGATACCTATCTCATACTAGCTGTGGCTCTACTTTCGGGATACCTTTCCATGTTATGCACCTGACTTTTATAAGCAAGTATCTTTGATTTAGGAAGAATCTCTAGTAACAGAGCTGAACTAAAGACGTATGACTGGAAGGAACGGAGAATCCTATTGCTTGTAAATAATTGATGTGAGCTTTTAGTATATTTTTATTACCTATCCTATCTCAAGCTATATTGATTTTTTACAATCTCATTTGCTAACTGTAAAATTAACCATTATTCTATTCGGGTTGTGCAGTGGGGGTTTAGTCGTATGTTGATACGTTCTACCGACCTCATTAAGCCTTTTCCTACGAGCTTTCACGAGTTTAGGACATAAAGAAAAACCGATTCACACCTCAAGCTCTTCAGTCGATGGCCCGCTATCATGTGATCTCAGTTCAAAAATAGGGCGTACCTTGGGACAGAATAGCAATCAAAGAAACTGATTAACTGGAATATTATGCCTTGCCCGGGTAGCTTCTCTACTTGCTAAGGCGTGAAGCCTTGATTCTAAACTACTCTATCAGGTATGTAAGATCTGCTACTTTTCCTAGACCTCTAACTCTGATATGAAATGTCTAGACAAAGAAGTGCGGGAAGTCACCTTGGGAAGGGGGCTAACCAAAGGGATGATATGACTAACCTAGGGAAAGCGTGAATGAGTGCTGCACTGGGAACCTAAAGTCAGTAACTAATCCCTGCATTTTACTTGGATTTATCTGCATCCGAATCATCGATAAAGCTGCTAAGACCTGGCTGCTAATGGGAACTACTAGCTATTCCTTTCCTTGAAGCGTTGACCGGATCTGACTGAAGTGCTTTTTGCTGACCGATTCAAACAAGATCAACTACGGATTCTTTGACTGGATATGCATTCTCTGCAACTCTAACTTATCCTATTATGGCGAACTTCTTCTCCAGTTTGTCCACAGGGAAACAGACTGGCCTTATTATTTTCTCTTCAATCGATGCCTAAATCAAGCTTTTCCATAGAACGAGCTCCGCTAAGCAACTAGCTGTCTTCTTTCCTAAGTCCGTATCTCAAGTTTACCTTAGCTAGCGCTACCTTTAGCAAGCAAGTGAGTTACAAACTCTTTATCCTGATATATCTCTTCCGTATTTTCCGAAAAGTCTTTGTTTTAGTTTCTTATTATCCGATTCCCTCCCGTTTATTTGTTTAACTCAACACCAGCACCTGGCTTTCCTTACTTGTCTGGAAGTACAAGAAGGTTGATATCTTTGTTAGGACTTAGGTGTTTTAAATATGAGAAGAGTGATTATTAGTTCTATATACATAACTCGAGGTTACGAGCTCTGCTTACTTAGTCGCTCACTCGAACTGTAGTTCTCGTTTTCTTGTCCTATCTTGTTAAAAGAAGCAGATCGTTACCTTTGTGAGTTCCCTATTTCGTGGATAGATCACTGAACTACGCGCCTCTCTTTGCTTTTCGATCAGCCATAGCTCCCCGATTTCACTTAGCCTACGAACTACAATGCGTCTTACTGGAAGAAGAACTCCAGGTTGGCTCGAAGATGCAAACAACATTCTGGGGAACTCATGCAAAGGATTGAATCCTGTTTTGAACTACTGGCATGGGGGTTTTCCAGAGAAGTCTGAGATTGGGAATCTGATCTGGCAAACGAGGGAATCCCGCAAAGGGTCAGGAAGGAGAGAACAGTAAAGCCAACGGGGTACCCTTTATGATGGCATATGCCAGGTCATATTCTTTGAATAGAGGCATTTGGCACCAACAACCCCCACTAATTTGTCTTGCTTTCATTAGTCCATTTCTCTAGATGTAGGCCGATGAGCAGTGAAAGAGGATATTCCATTGAAATGATTTGACTTGTAAACTGCGTGCCTAGCCGACCTTTGAGGGGATATAAATTGTTTTTAAGAGATAACTTACCTAGATGATCTAGCCACTGGCCTTACTCTTCTAATTGATTTAATGTCCCCGTTGAAGTGATCAAAGAGCTTCAAGCGAGCATTGACAGGAAAAATTATGGGTTATTAATTTATCCGGCAAGTTAAAGACTCTCAGTTGAGGAGGATCGTAGCCATCTTACTCGACCCTTTACACATCTGGTAGATTTAAGCGCTCTTACAGGGCATTGGAATAACCGATCTATGGCACCTTTGAAAGTCCTATTGTTTTGAGGTAAAAACTGATTCTGCTCGTTTTGGAAAATTTGGGTGTGTTGATGAGAAACGAATCTAAACCCTAAACAAATGCACTGCACGGGAGTACTTTAGATTCGAGAGATAAATGTGTACAATCCAGGCTTAAACCAAGAAATGTCCGTTCTAGTCTTGCTTCTGTCACAAAGTGAAGGAGAAGGGTTTCCCTTTGGGAGGGAAGCCAAAAAGGTGTTGCGATCAAGAATATTGAATTTTGAAGGTGTGGCTATTTTATGACTTGTATCAGAATATGGAACTGGCTTGCGGAATGTAAGCTATCAGTTCTTGGTGTTTTTCTGGATACTTGTGTTGTTAACAAAAACTCTGTTATCGGTTGAAATCGGTTGAAAACCTATTTATATCAGTCATAGTTGCATGCACACTGATCTCATAGGAACTGGTAATAGTTGAGTGATGGAGGAGTGGGATCTTGCATGATGGTGAAAACCTGGTCTCCACTATGAGGGGAAGACTGGGTGGTTTCATCCCACTACTCCTCTATCATCTCTAACTACCTGCCTTTCCTGACACTTTCTTGTAATGGGCGTGTTGCACGCCGCACGCTGTAGACCGCCAGACCAATAACTTGATGAACATCCCCCAGTTTGTGACATGTTTGATGTCTCGAGTATTTTCGTGAAAAATATGCAACATGTTGCTGAGTGGGTCTTTTTTGCAAGACCTAGTTATTTTGACCAATCACGTGCAAGCCAGGCGGCGGGTGGTCATGTGTGACGAGTCAAGTCATGAGACTTGGCGCAAAGAATAGCATGTAACGCTATTAGTCTAAATAACTAATTTATTCGTGAAACCATACTCATAAAATATCGTATGTCTTCGATGCATGTAAAACATCGCTTTTAAGCAAGCAGCCCAAAATAATTGATGTATGTGAAGCATCATTGTAAAAAGCTCATTTAAGTTAGTCGCGGAGCTTAAATGTCTTGCAAGGAGTGTGACTGTCCATTTTCAGGAAGCTGCCAGGAGCCATTCGCGCGCGCTAAAGGCAGGTCGGTCGGTCCTTATAGGAGAGTGACGGCTGGCGACCACGACGACATCCTATTGGTCGCCTATAATTAGATGTAGGCCGGTCAATTCGGCTAGCGAAGTTGGACGGCCGAGATGATTTGCGACAGTTAATAGCGCGACCAGCCGCCTTTGGGAGATCGTTTGGGATCCGTAAGGGAAAGTCGTGGCTTGGCCGATCTCTCCTCATGAAAGAGGGGTGGCCGGTGATCAAGGAAGTTTCATAATGTCGTTGACTCAATTTAGGGTTTTAAAGCCGTGTGGGCAACCCTCTTTAAGCTAATCGATTCAAAGTGTTGAGCGTTGGTTTGAGCATGCCGATTAGCTAGAAGCAAAGGAGGGTTGCCGACGAGCATGCTGGCATCCTATTGGACGCCTAGAATTGGATCTAAGCCACTCAATTTGGCTGGTTTTCCGTGTGTAGTTCGACTATCCAGGGATTGAGGCGAGTTGCCGATAATCACATCGTCACCTCTTTGTTCATTCGAAAAAATATCTAAAGCG